>NC_045696.1:104197476-104541315 GCF_009834535.1 Camelus ferus
TGTACTGATTAGGTTCTGTGATTCAACGTTGCTAAGAAGTGGTGATAGTAGGGGCATCCTTATTTTAGCCTTGATTTAAAACAAAGTTTTTGTTTCATTATGAACTGTAATGTTTGCTGCAGGTTTTGATAGTCATGCTTAGTTAAATAAATTCCCTTCTATTCCTAATTTGCTAAGGATAGCAGTTATGAATAGCTGTTGAACATGATCAATGAGCTTTTTCTGAAACTATTAAGGTGATAATATATTTAACTTTTTATTACAGAACATACATAAAAATAAAGAGACTGTTATAAATAATCCTCATAACATATCATCCAAATTCAACAGTGATCAATTTCCTGCCATTCTTTTTTTCTTTTGACACATATTTGCTATTTATTTTAACTAAAGTCTACACAAATATTTGACAGTTTTCGGGATCATTCATTGTTCTAAACAGAGAATTTTAGGGAAAAATATACATTATAATTAAACAAGTATTGATATCATTTCACACATCATTTTTGATAAAACATGGCTTAACATTATAATAAATTCAGCCATCTTTGACTTTTGACCAAGCTGAGTTTCCTTTGAACTTCCCCAGTTTTGTTCTGCTTTGTTTTTCTTACCATGTAGAGAAGGGAAATTTGCTGGAAATTGAAGTTGCTTGTTTATAATTATTCTCCCAGGTCTTATGGGGAGGCTAAGGATTTATATGTAATTAAACACATTCAATTGTAAGGAAATCTATAGCAGTCAATGTACAGAGTGTACAACTGTTATGAATTATGGTATTTCTTAAGTGAAACTTAAGTATCTATAAAGAAACATCCCAAAGGGGCATTGTATTGACATTTGTTTTGTATGCTATGGAATTCATCCTACCTCTGCTTTCACTCCTTTTTTTCTTTTGTGTGTGTGTGTGTGTTTGTATTTATGTATTTTTATTGACATATAGTCTGTTTACAGTGTTGTGTCAATTTCTGGTGTACAGCACAAACTTCAGTCATATATGAACATACATATATTCATTTTCATATTCTTTTTCACTATAAGTTACTACGATATTGAATATAGTTCCCTGTGATGTACAATATGAACTTGTTGTTTCCTGCCACTCTTGTACCATCTCTTCTCCCACTTTTTTCCTGAGTATTTGAAATTCCCTGGCATCATATCATTTAATGTGTAAATACAGTAGTGTGTGTACTTCTAACAGATAGGGACTTTTAAGAAGTGTAGCCATATACTCATGAATACCACCTCCCACCCCCGTAATAATAATTCTTCTGTGTCATCTAATATCCAGGCTGAGTTCAATTTTTCCTGTTTTTCCAAACTGTTATATTTTTATTGTTGGTTTATTTGAACCAAGATGCAAAAAGGCACACATTTAACTTGGTTAATATGTTCCTTAAATCTCTTATAGGCTGTAAAACTTTTCCATTTTTAAAAAAATGCTGTTTGATGAAGAAACTAAATTGTGGTTCTATAGAATTTCTTGCCTACTATATTTATCTGATTTAATTTCTGAACTGTTATTTACATGTTATTCCATCCCTTGTATTTCTGATAATCATTAGAACCAGAGACTTGAGTAGATTTAATATCTTCCTTTTCTTTTTCTTTTTCACAACAATTTTTTTCCCAATTTTTAAAAATTGAAGTATAGTTGGTTTACAATGTTGTATTAGTTTCTGGTGTACAGCATAGTGATTTGGTTATACATATATACATATTCTTTTCCATTACAGATTACTACAAACCATTGAATATAGTTCCTTGTGCTATACAGTAGGACCTTGTTGTTTATCTATTCTGTACATAGTAGTTTTTATCTGCCAAAAATGTTGAAAAATTTTAAATATTTATTTGGCAAAATTTCTCTATAGGCGGTGCTGTGTACTTCCTACTGCATCACATCGGGAGATACATAATTATCTGCTTGTCTCATTTTTGGTGATCTTGGTATCGATCAGCTGGTTCAGATGGAGTCAGCCTATAATCCATCCATTAGAAGTCTCCCATCTACCTTTTTCACTCGATGCTTTAGGCAGCCATTGTTGATCATTATCTGTATCTGTGATTTCATTAGAGATTGCAGAATAGTGATTTTCCAAGTCATTAAGTCTTCCTACATTTATCAGTTGTAATTTTCCCGTAAAGAAGAGTTTAATCAATTATTTGGTTACCCTGAAAAGGAGTCTTAATAGGAGAGGCAAAGTAAATGCTAGATTCTTTCTTTTTATGTGTCAGTTTCAGAATGAGTTGATATCCTGGCAACCTCCAAAGACATCCGATGGTGGCTTTATAAAGTTATCATTACAAATCAATGAATTTTTGTGTATTTGTTGTGTTTTATAAAGTACATTTTTACATACTTGTTTCAATGTGTTGAAATAATAATAATTATTATTTTAATTGAAGTATATTTGAATATTGTATTAGTTTCAGGCATGTAGCAAAGGAATTCAGTTATACACATATATTTTTTCAGATTATTTTCCATTATAGGTTATTAAAGATTTTTGAATATAGTTCCCTGTGCTATACAGTAAATTCTTGTTGCTTATCTATTTTATGTATAAATAGTTTGTATCTATTAATCCCATACTTCTAATTTATCCCTCCCCCTATCACTTTCCCCTTTGGTGACTGTAAGTTTGTTTTCTATGTCTGAGTCTGTTTCTGTTTTGTATATAGATTCATTTGTATTATTTCTTAGATTCCACTTATAAGTGATGTCGTATAATATTTGTCTTTCTCTGTCTGACTTACTTCACTTAGTATATTATTCTCTAGGTCCATCCATGTTATAGCAAATGACAATATTTCATTCTTAATTATTATTTGTGATGCTCAAATTATTCCATTTTTCACTAGTGGAAGCTCCTTCTAGTTGGTTCCAAGGTACCGAGGCCCCAGGCAATCATGTAATTATGCAAGGTTACTTTCCTTTAGAGGATGGCAGGGGTCTATTAGGCAGATTACCTAACTAGTCCTGACCAATTTCTGATTAATTGGTATAAGATTCCATTTCTGGGAGAGCCAAAATGGTAATGAAGTCTTGGTTTGGTGACATGGAGCTTAGCATAAGCAACCCTATTTTGGTCCTGTTTTCTTATTTTTAATACCACAGCATAAGGTACATCCAGAGAAGTGTAGTTTCTACCCTATCTCAGCCCATCTCTTCTCTTGTTCCCCTTTTATAAGACCATTATTATTAGGTTTTGGTTTATCTGTTCTTTGCTGCAATGACTTCTGACACTAATCACCCAGAGTTCAGCCAGACTTCATGAGTGAAGACACAGTGTTCCACAGACTGGCCTCACTTCAGATACCAGCCAAAGCTGGGGGTTTACAGGGACCACCTTGCTTCTGAATAACTGGCTATAGATTTGAGGGTTCTCATGACCTGAACAGGTTTGCTAATTTGCTAGTGAGTCTCAGCTCAGGAAAGTGGTATAGTTACAATTACAGTTTAATTATAAGAAAAGGGATACAAGTCAGCACCAGTCAAAAGAAGACATGCATAGGGTGAGGTCTGGGAGGATCCCCAGTGGGAGGCTTACCATGTTCTCTCCCTGTGACATCAGGACAAATCACTCTCCCAGCACACTGATGTGTACTGATATGCACAGAGTGTTGCCAACCAGGGAAACTCACTCAAGTTACATTTTATTGGGTTTTAATTGGGACTTCATTACATAGGCATGGTGGATTGAATCAATGGCCATGTGATTGAATTCAATCTTGTCTTTTCTCCTTCTCTTCCCTGGAGTTCTGGTTGCTATTACCTGGTCAAAACTTCAACCCTTTAATCACATGGCTGGTCCTTCTATGTAGCCAGCCCCCATACTGAGTCATCTCCTTAATGTAAACTATCGAGGGGCTCATTGTCCGGGACAAAAACATTTTCCTCTGCTCTTCTAGATTCTCCTAATTTGTTTAAGAATTGAATTGCAGAAGGCAGATTAACAGGGGAAAACCAAACAAAAGTTTAATAACATGTGTACATGAGAGATACCCAAGAAAATGGAATAATGACTAAAATGGTTAAAGCTCTCACCTTAAATACCATCTTCAGCTAAAGACAAAAGAGGATATTAGGGGCAGTAGTTTGGTACATCAAAGGGGAGAAAAGGAATTCACATGGAGATGAAAAAGCAAATGTCAGGTAAACAAATGTTTGCTGGGCCATACAGAGACAATGGGACACACAGTGAACTCTGATCTCTGGGCCCAGCTGGGCCTCCCCCACTGCACCTCGCCTATATTCCTTGTAAATATTTCTGATGGTAGCTCTATTCTGAGAACAGGTCCTTTATATAAATTCTTTAAGGCAGTTAAAAGGGTAGTAACAAGGAAAACTTCCTGAGTCTTCTATTTCTTAAAAATAATCAACCAAATTAATCCTCATGCCAAACACATTTTGGGCAGCAAATTTTGCTCCCTTACATCACCATGAGTCATGTTAGCATAAGCTCAGGTGGTCTGAAGGACCATCGTGAATAACGAAGACATCCTAGCACTCAGGAGATTCTCAGGCTTTAGAGGCTAACTTCCAGGAATGAGGGACAGTGACCAGCCAGATTCTTGATTATATTGGAAATACTAATTCAGTTTTGAAAATATAAATTGTATTTTTTCTTTAAGGTGTTAATTTAATTCATTAATACCTTTCCTAACTTTAAGCATATTTTGAATTCCTAATATAAACTCAACTTGATAATGAATATATTTTTCATGTGTTGCTGGATTCAGTTTGCCCATATTTTATGTATTTTTTTAATCTGTGTTAACGTTGATTATTTTATCAATATATGCTTTTGAGATCAAGGTTACAGTAGCTTCAAAGAGTAAGAATGGGAGTTTGAAATATTTGTTCCTGGAAAGTTTGGTAGAACTCACCTGTAAATCCATCTAGTCTGGCCTGTTGTTTAATTGTGGGGAAAATTTTGAACTGCTGACTTAGTTTCTTAAATGACTATACGTTGATTTAAATTTTCTAGTTGAGTCACTTTTATCAAGTTTGACTTTTCTGGAAATTTATTCATTTCATTTATATTTTAAAATTTACTGGTATAATATTATTCACAATATTATCTTATTCCTTTATTCTTTGAGTTTATTTAAAATTTTATTTTGGAATAAATTCAAACTTACAGAAAAATTATAGGAATTATACTAAAGAAATGTATTCCTTACTTAGATTTGCCCTTTGTTTTGTTTTGTTTTAGAATGTTCTTTTCTGGGGAGGAGTTAATTAGGTTTATTTCTTTGTTTTTTGGAGGAGGTATTGGGGATTGAACCCAGAACCTCCTGCATGCTGAGCATGTGCTCTACCACTTGAGCTACACCCTTCCCTCTTACCTACTGTTAATATATTGCCATATTTACTATAGCATTTCTCTTTCTCTCGTTAAAAAAACAAAATTCAGCTGAATAATTTTAAAGATCTAATTGACTTTATTCAACAGCTCATGAATTGGGCAGTATACCATCTAGTAAATAGAAGGGCACTCTGAGGGGATATACAAAATCAAAGGGTTTTATAAGCAGGAGGAGGGAGGGGCAGGGAGGCTATTAGCAAAAGAAAACAGAGAAATGTTTCCAGGTCATCTTCTGGACAAAGGGCAAGAGTCTGTCATACAGTTCATCTCTATTTCCTTTGAGGAGCTAGAGAGGTTGGTTTCATGCGACAGATAACCTCCTTGGTGCTGACCAGAAAATTCCAGACTGGCTGATTAAGATTACATCCCTGGTGAAGGTCAATACTGCAAGTAGGTCAAGTATTAAACCTAGGTTTGATATTGTGAGCTTTAGTGCAAGTGATACCCCCCCACCCTATTTTTTATTTTTTGATCCTGAATCATTTGAGACTAAGTTGAGGATATCATGTCCCTTCAAACCTTAGTACTTCAGTATTTATTTTCTGAGAATAAGGGCACTCTTTTACATAACCACAGGAAATTTAATGAATTCAGGAAATTTAGTATTTATCTAAGTGTTAGACAATTTGGTATTATCTAAAATACAGTTCACATTCTACTTTTGCTAGTTGTCCTAATAATGTCTTCTGTAGTGAAAGGGAGAATTTCTCACCCCAAAACTATGCCTCTTTGGCATAAAGATCAATTTTAGGCTAATTACTTTAAGAAACAGCAGACATAGGAAAAGCTCTAAAAATGGAGTGGAAGTTACCCTTTTGTAAGAGACATTTACATTTATAAGAGAAATCTGCATTTGTAGGGGCATCTCCTTGTCTCTTTAGACCAGAAAGAGGATGACTCTAAATCTCAGGAAACTCTTATCAATAGAGAAAGCAATGATGTAAATCTGTATAACAACTTTATAATTGTCTACTGTGCTTTTCTTAGTCACCCCCATAAGTGGCCTCTCCCCTCCCCTGTCCCAATATATTGTTTTGTCTTTAGCTAGAGATGGTATTTAAGGAGTGGCTTGGGCCATTCCTTCAGGTGTTACTCAGTTTTCCTGGATATCTTCCATGTATACATGAAATATATATTATTAAAATTCTGTTTGTTTTTTGCCTGTTAATCTGTGTTTTACTACAGAGTGTCTTAGCCATGAACCTAGAAAGGTAGAGGGGAAAATAATTTTTCCTCCCTTGTGTTATACATTGCATGTAGTTGTCATTGTTCTTAGATTTCATTTAATCTTGAATAGTCTCTTGGAGAGTCCTTGGTCCTTTGTGAAATTTACATTTTGGAAAGGACAGGATGGTTGTTCTATACATGTCTCTCATGTTGAACTTGTCTCATGTTCCTTGTGGGAGATTTGAGTTATGTATTTTTTTTTGTAGGATTACTACAAAATATTGTTTGCTTCTCATTGCATAACGTCATGAGTCAATTGATGATTTATTATGTTAACTTGGGTCACTTGGTTAAGGTGATGCCCAACAGTTTCCTCCTCTGTAAAGTAACTATTTTACTTTCTGTATTAAATAAGTAATTTGTGGGAGGTACTTTGAAAAAAATGGTGGCACTATCTTTTTCCTAATCAAACTTTCACACATGAGTTGCCTGCATCAATCATTACAATGATGCTTGCAAAAGTGATTTTTCTAACACGTTCATTTCTTCTATATTTATTAGTTGGCAGTCTCTTTAAGGAAGAGTGTTCCCTTCTCCAGTTATTTATCTTAGTCCTTTCAAATCTCAGCAGCACCCTTAGTTCTGTCTTCTTTTTAATTTGTAATATTGTTTATTTGTTCTTTCTCCTTTTCTGGTCCAATCTTGCTAGGATTTTATATATTTTATTACTTTTCAAAGAACCAACTTTTTGATTTGCTGACTGCCTTAGGTTTGGTTCCCTCAGAAGCAGACAATCTGTGGCTGGCAGATAATGGTGCCGGCTAATGTGCTTAGAACAGAAAAGGCAAACACATAATCAGAATATGTGTCATTTCTGAGTAAAGATGAGTTGTTGCCCCCTCCAGGGTAGAAGAGGTCTAAGATAATGAACTTGACACCAAATGACTGCTTATGTCCCTGAGGGATGGTACCATATCAAGGGCTCAGCATTGGCCTGTACTGCTGATGGTCAGGCATTCAGCAGTGGTGGTAGCTAGATCAGCCTTGGTGAGAGGCAGTGCATCATGTCAGACCACCATGACTAGTGCATTCATTTATGAAACTCTTTGCAAGGATCGAGGTGGCTGAGGACAGAAGCTCACTGCCATTCACTGGATGAGTCATCGTATCCATCTGTTTATTCAGTGCTTCTTCTGCTACTCATGCTCTCTGGAGAGCATTGATGTGTGACAGAAAGACCCACACAATATTTGCCTATTCCCTATCTCCAAACACATGCCTGGTTCTCACACATCCTCATTCCCACTCTTCCAGTCTTGATCCTTCCAGGCCCCTGACCAAGCAGCCAAACCATTTGCCATTACCTGGAAGTCTTTTTGTATCCTTATTTCAGGCCACTTCTTCCTCCACACAAGGTAGATGACTAATTGTACTTTAAATGCTGCCCTCCAGGAGGATTTTCCCTCACCACTCCTTCTCAGGGCCATTCTGTGTAGCAGCAGTTTATTATTATGTTTACCAACATACTGTGCTGACCTAACTATTATCAGGCCTTTTTTGTAGGAGTACTCTTGTGTCAATTGGTTACAGAGAAATCCCTCAGGGGCCATTGTTGTGGGCTGATGGTAAGGCACCAGTGTAAGAGAGGGAGGGTACCTGGCACCTGGACCACCTGTTAATACAATTTTCTTGTTTCCTCCATACTGGCTTGAGTCTGATTCCAAAAACATTCTTCTCATTGTATGACAGACTGTAATTGTGCCTGCCTCAGCTTGCGATTTAGTGGGTCTGAAAACTGCTCCAGTTTATTATGTTCTATGTTCAGACATTCAGTTTCTCTTGGGGTCCAGTAATGGGCCAGAAGCTGTTTTTTGAATGGCAAATGGTTCTGTACTGTAGCATGGCCTTGCTCCAGAACCTTAGGGGTCTGGGCTGCAACTCTCATCTAAAGTCTTGCCAGAGACTCCATACTAGCACAGATGCCTCTAGCATCATTGGATCTGCCAGACCATATGCCCAAGCATTAGGGCCACTTGTACTACAGCCTGAGTCTACTGCAACACTCCCTCTTGCTCTGGGCCCCACTCAAAACTGGCAGCCTTCCATATTACCTGAAATGGGTCAGGCAGTATTCCCAAGTGCAGTACATGCTCTCTCAAAACCCAAAACAAGTGTTGTTTCTTTCTTAGTGTCAGGTGACACAAAGCACAGTAACTGGTCCTGTCCTTTGGAGGAAATGTTTGGCATATTCTAGAACATGGACTCCTAAAAACCTCAGTAGCTAGGCAGGTTTCTCAACCTTTGTTAGGGTTTGTCCCCCATTACCTGGTATAAATGCTTGTTTCCAGGATATTCAGAGTACTTGTCACTTCCTAGTTTCCATCTCCAATTAATGTGATCTCATCAATGTAATGGGCCAATCTGGAATGTAAAGAGGATCAAGATTCCTTCAAGTTATATTGTGACAGAGCAGGAGAGTTAATACAGCCTAAGAGCAAAACTGTAACTGTGCACTGCTGTCCATCCCAGGTGAACGGGAAGTGATTTGATCATCCTTCCTGATGGGACCAGATCAAAAGATGCATTTCAGGTACCAGAGGCTGTGTTCATCTGCTCTAAAAAAGATATTGTATCTGGCATAGAATCTGCAAATGTGGCTGCCTATAGTTAAGTTTATGTAGTCTACTATCACCCACTGTTATCCATCTGGTTTTGCAGGGATTACATCAGTGAATTAAAGGGGCATATGTATCTTTAAGTCTTTGAGAATGGCACTCATTTCTGTTATTCTACCTGGCATATTTGGGACCCCGGTATCAGTGTCAGCTCACAACTTGTTTACAACAGCACTGTAAAGGTCTGGGTATCTCACTTGCCCCAGTGTACAGCTGCTCTGATAAATGGCTGGAGGTCCCTTTGGGGGAAGAATTGGGAGAAATGCTACTATACTTAGTGAAAATTAATAAAAGGAAACCTCAGCTAAACTTGGAATCGGGAAGGCCTGTAGGGAGAGCTCTCATGCCCTATCCCTCATTGTCAGTTACCTCAACAGCAATCAATTACCCCAACAGGAAGATGTCAGGTACTGACCCCAACAGGAAGAGTGGTACCTTGCACTACCAAACAGGAAGTGCAACTACTTTACTCCCCTAGCAGGAGGAAGGAAGGCTTTTTTCTTGCCCAGCAACAAGCCCAGCCAATGGAACCGGCCACAGTTCAGCCAATGAGAAACTGTCCTCACTTGAACTTTTACTTTCCTCCAATGTACTTTCTTTTTTTTTCCTTACTGACGACCTCTTTCTCTTGTTCCAAAAGCCTGTATGTTGGGTAACTCCCTGCAGCATCTCTCTGTTTGCCAGATGAGATGTTGCTTGATTCATGAGTCATTTAATAAAGCCAATTAGATCTTCAAATATAGTCAGTTAAATTTTGTCTTTTAACAGACTGTTGTGCAGACTTCTGTGGGATCTGGTCTCCCCTTTTATGGATGGGCTCTGGGTTTGAGCAGCATCTGCCTTCTCCTTAACGGTTTTTGCTCAGTTTTGGTTACACAGTCATCCCTTGGAATCTGCAAAGGATTGGTTCCAGGACTCCTGTGGACACCAAAATCCATGGATGCTCAAATCTCTTAGTCAACCCTCCATACCTGTGGATTTTGCATCTGCAGGAAGGGAGGGTTGACTGTGCTAGTGAAGTGCAGATCCTTGTTATTAGTGGTTTTCTTAATTTGTCACCTAATATAACAAAGCCAGAAATTACACAATTACTTAGCTCTCCTCCTAAATCTTAGTTTACTCTAACATTAATCACTTTCATCTGTTTCTGTTCAGTATTTTAAATCTATTTTGTATTATTATGTTAACCCCTCATTATACATTATTTATTATTCTTTAATATAACTGATACTTATTTAGATTTACTGATATATTTCCTAATTTCTTTGCTCACCATTTCTTCCAGCACATCAGTCCTTCCTCCTGGGATCACTTCCCTTCTTCCTAAAATGCATCATTTGGAAATATTTTTGTGAAAATCTGTTGGGAATCTGAGTTATCACCATTTTTATTTGTCTGACAATACCTTCACCACCTTCTTTTCTTTTCATGAACTTTTATATTGAGTGATAACGTACATACAGTAAAGTGCACAATATTAAGTATACAGCTCATGGATTGTTTCCAAGGGCAGACACCCATCCAGCTCCCCAGAAGCCTCTCTCCTGTACTCTTCTGCTATTCCTCACCCCAAAGGTAACCATTTTTCTCACTTTTATCACCAATGAGTCGTTTTGGCTGTTTTTTTATATAAATGGAATCATCCATTAGATACCATTTTGTTTCTGGCCTCCTTCATTCAACATTTATGTCCATGAGATTCATCCGTGTGATGTGTAGCGGTGATTCACTTTCTGTTTTTATTCTTTTATTCTTTCCCTGAACAGTCAGCTGTTTTTTCGTGGGTCACTATTTCACCCAAGTCAGTCAACGCCCATCTTAAGACATGGCTCCAGGCTCCAAGTGGCCTGACTAACCCACAGACCAAGGGGATATTTTTGTCTGGAGTTGGACTCGGTGGTACCTGCTTCCACAGGGCATCCGTCTTCATCACGCCGATCCTCGTGTTGAGTTTGTGGACAGTCAGCTCCTTTACAGGCAGATATTTTTTCCTTAAAAACTGCTGCCTCCTTTCTTTTGTTTCTGTAGACCTGAGTGTCTGTCTTTATATTTACTCTTGCTAAAATTCACCGTTGGTTTTCTTTTTGGACCACCTTTTCTTCATGGGGAGAAGCACTGAGCCTTTACTTGAGTTCCAGCCTGGGATGGAGGAGGAGCCAAGAATCAGCGGAGTCAGGTGGGCTGGGTTCCAACTTCAGTGATGTCACACAGAGAGTGTCACTGAACTTTACTGAGTCTCAGCTCCTTTGTTTATCAAATCTAAACCCCAAGGGGGTCTGTCTTGTTAATCCCAGCATCCTTAGTGCCTGGCATAGTGTCTGACACATATTAGGTGCTCAGTAAATGCTAGTTGACTATATTTATGGATGAAGGTGTTACTGAAAACTCAGGTCTGGCTGCTCACTGCTTGAAAGCCAATACAAAGAGAGGCATATGTTGGTAGAAAGGAAAGTTTTTATTCTGAAGGCTGGTAAGGAGCAGGGAGAGTGGATTTCTGTCCAAAGGCGAACTCCCCCTCCCCTGACAATCAGTGGACAAGAGCTTTTAAAGGGGAGTTTCAGGGGTGTACAGGTGAAGGGAGGGTGCTGGCCGCAGAACAGCACAGTCAGCTCTGACCGTCATCTTGAAGTTAGTCATGTGGTGTCTGATCAGCATCACCTTGGTTGTTTTAAGTGCAGTTAATCTTCAGTTCCAGGGTCAGTTTGTTCCCATCTCTTTGAGGCCAGTTCTCAGAATTGTGCCAGTTTATGTCATGGCTACAGTCTGGTCATCATGTAATTAACTTCATCCACGTGCTGGGGGTTTCAGTATCTACAAGACAGCTCAAAGGATACGGCTCAGGATGTTATCTACAGCCCCTGAGGAGGAACTAAAGGTCTTTGACTTTGTTTAATGAATAAACTGTTATTATTTTGTTTTGCTTGGCTGTTTCCCTTTGTTTCTGTATTTTCTTATTTCTCTGATTAAACTTATTCTTTGGCTAAAGTTTTTCTACAGACAAGAGACAGGGGGGACATGGGGTGGGGGTGGGGTCTGTCCTGGGAAGGCCCTATAGGGTTCTGCTCTGTTTCAAACGTGATAGCACATACTTGGCAGGGGTATTGTGAGGTTTAGATAAAATACATATCAAGTGCTTAATACAGGGGCTAGGGCATGGGCGGTACTCAATCACAGGCAGATATTCTCATCAGAAAATGATTGCCTAGGCCAAGGTGCCTTGAGGGTTTCTACATTTTCCAGGCTGAAAAAGAGCATAAACCGTCATTTTGGGTTCTGGTGGATTATCAGCCTTAAACTGCCACACAGTGCACCTTTACCATGCAGTCCCTCTCTACACAGGGTACATCTCGGTTGTCAAGCACTGTGCTATCCAACATGGTAGCCATTGGCCATGTGTGCCTATTTTAATTTAAATCAATTAAAATAAAAAACTCAGTTACTCAGTCACAATCACCACTCTGAATGCCCAGTAGCCACACGTAGCTGGTGCCTGGCATTTTGGACAGTGCTCACCTAGAACATTTCCATCGTTGCAGGAAGCTTCTGTTGGGTAGAGCTGGCTGGAGTCCATGGTGGCTGAAAGTAATGTGGTAGAGTGTGGGGCAGGACCATAAATTAGGAGCTGAAATATAACTGTGACTTGACAAGCTCCTGAACCTCAGAAGATGGAGAAGGAAGGACAAGTCCTTGGGACATTTTGGAGAAAGAATGAACTTTGCAGCAGGGTGAGGAAGGTGCACAGGCTCTGGAGGTTGGCAAGGTTGAAATCCTGGCTTCGTAGCTCTGCAGCTGTGGTGAGCAGCCGCTTAATGCCTCCAAGCCATTATCTTACTTGTAAAATGGCAGTAATAGCATCGACCTCACAAAGTGGTTGGGAGCATTAAATAAAGATGAATTGATTAAGTAGAAAGGCTTAGGACAAGGAGAGTCATGAGTAGGGCACACAGATGGTAGTCGTGATGTTATTAAGGTTCTGGTTTGCAGTCTGGGGGAAGTGGTGTTGATGGATAGAAGCATCTCTCACTGCACATTTCCTTTCAGGACTACCCCCTCCTCCCCCTGCCCCCAGAAACTCCAGTGCCCTCTTTCTCCAGAGGCCCCAGTGCTGTAGACCTCTGTGTGGTCTCCCTGGCAAAGTCCCAAATATTGGACTCTTTTCCAGTCAATATCAAACTTCCCTCTCTTGGGTTACACTCCCAAATCTGCAAGATGACTTACAATAATCAAGTTTTAGGTTGGAAAAGACCAAAATAGTTATGATGTCCCCTCTCCCCTCAACATGATGCTTGAAGCCATTTGACTGTAAGATTATCTAGATAATTCTAATAATAACTTCCATTGCAGAAGTTCTTCTGTTTGCTAGGACTGTGTCAGCCACTTTGCATAAGCTGTCCTGTGGCCATATGTTGTCCCCTTTTCCCAGAGGAGGACACTGGGGTTCAGTGAGATGCAGAGAGTCTCTCGTTACCCCCTCAGAGGGTAAGACATCAAAGATTTCTTCAGCTTGGTCATTTCTCTGTTAGTTTTTGTTTGTTTGTTTGCTTTGTTTTATGCTGTTCCCTGTTTTCCCTGGAATTAGATGTCAGCAGGCTTCACAGGAAGTGTGACAAGAGGGACATCCTTGCTCATGAGGTAGCCAGGCTGAGGGTGAAGGCCATAGGGCAGATAGAGGGGCAGCCAACCTCCTGGGGTCTGTAAGGAAGGGGAAGAGCGAGCAGGGAGTGGTCCTGCTGGGGCACAGTGTGGGCTCTGTGCTCCCTCATGTCTTGGACCTGCAGGAGGAGGCTGACCTTCAGCACAGGCAGTGGAGGCAGTCCTTACAGGTCTTTATGCTTTACAGGTCACATGCTGTTTTTCCACCACCCTAATTCCAATTCTCGTTATATTTCTCTTTACACAATTGATATCTTTTATTCCCCTCACTACTGTGAGTAAGATATTATTTCCTTTGTGGATGTTAAAAACAAAGCTCAGAGGAGTGAAGTGATTTTTGCACATAGTAAGTGGTGGACCTGGGATTTGAACTCATGACTTTCATATGATGCTCTCCTGATTTTTGAATGAAATTCTGACAATATTTTTTCTATAATAAGTATTACTTTAATTCAGTCTTTTGTAACTTCAAGGAAGTTCCCTGTGCCTGTTAATACATCTTTTTTTTTAAATTGAAGTATAGTCAGTTTACAAAGTATCAATTTCCGGTGTACAGCATAATAGTTCAGTCATACATATATGTACATATATTCATTTTCATATTCTTTTTCATTATAGGTTACTACAAGATATCGACTATAGTTTCCAGTGCTATACATCTTTTTAAAGATTTTCATCTTTAACATTTGGTTGAGTTAGTGGCACTGAAGTAAATCTTGCCAGCAGGTGGCGACACAAAACCAGTAACTCAGGATCCAGATCAGTGCTGTATCTTCGGCAGGGTGGCTGTCTGGCTTTATCTTGTGATTTCTGGGCTACAGGATTCTTCACCCCTGCTACCGGGGGGCTCACCTTGGTTTCCTAAGGTCCTCAGGACAAAGTCTTCACGCCTTAACCCTGTTCAGCCCTTCCTTGTCTGATGAGTGTCTGAGTCCCTGCTTCTTTTGCCCTCTTTCTGCTCCCTGCCTCCTGGCTTAATGCGCCTCACCCACCTTGCTCTTCCACATTCCTGGCCTTTGTTCTTGCTGATCACTCTGCCTGGAGGACCCCTTCCCTCTTCCCTCATCTGGCTGGTTAATTTCTTCTCATCCTTGGGGATACAGTGCAAAGCACGCCCAGAGGAGACCCTCTCTGGCAGCTCCTCCCCCAACCCACTCAGGCTGGGTGAGGCCTGGTCACCATGCATCTGCCTGTCCCAGCACTGGTGTCCCCAGGTCCTACTCTTTTCTGCTTGGCTGCCTTCCTCCGAGATAGCCCCCTTGAGGGTAGGCACTGTGTCTATCCATCTTGGTTTTTTCCTAGTGCCAGGCATGGAGAAGAAAATTGTTGATGGATAAATGAACAAATGAGTGTTAACGGAGAGGGCTAGTGACCTGTCCTGGGAAGTTCTGTCTTTGTGGAGCCCCAAAGGGCCAGATCACAGAGAGCCATGACCAGGGAGGGCGGCCCTCCCTGGCCTGCAGGGCAGGGTATTTGTGTTTCCTGTGTGGGGCATTTCTTGTTTCATCTTAACAGCCTCTTTGATTCTCCTTAAATACCTCCAAGGAAGGAGGCATTTTCTCAAGACACCAAAAAGAGTAATTTAAATAAGTGGAAGGAAAATGCATTTTAATTGTATTATTATACTAATTTATGTTTCCTGCCCCCCTTGAAAAAGTGCTTTTTCACAGTGTGGAAGCCCATTAGGACTGAGAGCTGAGACTAATTGTTTCAGATGGCTGCTGAGAGACAATGGGCTTTATTTTTATAGCTCTCAAAGCAGGTGGGTAAACAGGTCTGTTTCACTTCCTCTGCGAGGCCAGATCAAGGTTTCAGGACTCAAGGATCAGAGCTGCAGCGTCAGCCCTCCTAGCACTGTGTCTGGCACATAGTAGGTGCTCAAGAAGTCTTTGCTTAGTGGATACACAAGTGGATAAGAGAGAGGGGTGGGGCTGGATGCAAGATGAGGATTCAAGGAGGTTGGGTCTCCTCCCAGTGAAGTTCCTTGGGTCCTGGTTGTAGGGAGAGGAGGAAATTAGCGCATCTGCTGGACTCCTGTGTGCAGCCACTGCCCGCTTCGTCTCTTAATTTTCACCCCATGAGGTGAGCCCAGTTTACAGATCAGCAAGTTGAGGTGCATACGCCTTAAATAACTTACCCGAGGTCTCAGTGTCAAAGAGGGTCAGAGTCAGGATGGGGACCTGGTGTGTGTGATTCCAGCCTTCAGGCTCTTTCCTCCTCCCAAGTCAGGCCCTTTTAAAGGATTAGCTACCACATGTTGAGCACCTACTATGTGCAAACACTAAATGAAGCATCTCTCTGTCTCTTCCTGGTGTCAAGTAATGGCACTAATCACTGTTAATAAGGATCCTCACAAAATCCTTTTGAAGGAGGCATTGTTACTTCCATGGAGTAATAAAATGCAGATCCTGGTTGGTAGTTCTTGGTGAGGGGGACTGAGATCCTGCGTGTCTATCGAGCTTGATTGTATGGGTCCGGGTAGCCCTGAATAGAGGGATGTAGGTAACAGAGCTGAGGTAGGACACCCTGCTGTTGAGAGCTCAGAGGCCTCTTGGTCCCCAAGTCAGGTCCCCCACCCTGTGGGTAGACCTCTGGGGCTGTGCTCTCATGGTGGTCAGGACATTGTGCATGGGGGCCAGCTGGGACCAGCTCAGGGTGCCTGGGCCAGGCCCATGTCTGGAGTGGACTCCAGGGCCCTCCCAGTGTGAGCTGGTGCTCCAGGCCAAGTCCATCCATCAACCCAACCAGCTTTTTTGTTTTTGTCTGGTGTTGTCTTCCATTATGTCACCATTGTTTGGTGTTTGGTAACATTTTTATTGAGATATAATTCACATACCATATAATTTATGCATCTAAACTGTACAAGTCAATGGTTTTTTTTTTAGTATATTCATGGAGTTGTGCAACTTTTTTTTGTATTTTTTAAAATTGAGGTATAGTTGGTATACAATATGTTACAGGTGTATAGTATAATGATTCACAAGTTAAAAATTTTTTCTGTTTATACTTACTGTGAAATATTGACTATATTCCCCATGTTGTACAGCAAATCTGTTAGAGCAGGCAGATAGCTAGATATGATGTCCTTGTAGCTTATTTTATACCTAATAGTTTGTGCCTCTTACTCCCCTATCCTACATTGCCCCTCCTCCCTTCCCTTCCCACTGGTCACCACTAGTTTGTTCTCTGTATCTGTGAGACCACAGTCGATTTTGGAACATTCTCATCACCCCCAAAAGAAATCCTACACCCTGTAGCTGTTATCTTCCAATCCTTCCAGCCCTAAGGAACCACTGTTCTATCTCTGCAGATTTACTTATTCTGGACATGTCATATAAGTGGAATTGTACATGATTTTTTGTGACTGGTTTCTTTAACGTAGCACAATGTTTCCAAGGTTCACCCATGTTGTAGCACCAGTACTCCATTCTTCTTTAGGCTGGATAATGTTGCATTGTATGGATATATCACAAATGTCAGTTAATGGACATTGGGGTTGTTTCTACTTTTTAGTTGTTATGAATAATGCTGCTATGAACCTTTGCATTCAAGTTTTGTGTGGACATGTTTTCATTCTCTCGGATTTCTGGGTCAAATGATAATGCTATGTTTAATTTCTTGACAAACTGCCACACTGTTTTCCAAAATGGCTCCACCATTTGACATTCCCACCAGCCATGAATGAAGGTTCTGGTTTCCCTGAATCTTTGCCAACCCTTGCTGTCATCTGACTTTTTGATTCTGATCATCCTCTTGGTGTGAAGTGGATGTCATAGCATCTCAACTTTTGGGAGGTCAAAATAACCTTTTACTGTATCTGCCCTCCGGCTATGTTGATGTCCCCTTCTTTCCAGATGACAGTAGCTGTCCCCTTATCAACCTCTGGACCAGATTATACAACTTTTCAGCTACTTCTCGTTATTAGAATTGTCTCATTCTAGTATTCAAGACTAAATACTACTTGCTTAAAAAATGCAATATCATGTCTGTCTCAAGATTTTCTCTCCCTCCCAGAACTATGTCTCTAAATGTTATTTTTGGGGTGAGATGGCTGTGTCATCAGCCATTATACCCCGTCTTCTTTTCTGATCTACGTTCCGGCTTCTCCGCTGGGCAAATGAGAGGACACCTGTCTCCCCATCTGGTGGGAAGACTGCAGGTCTCTTGTGGTCAGTGCTGCTACTCCAGTCAATGCAACTGGCTCTTAGTGCCCTCTGTGTGGAGACCACCCAAATGAAGGCTGTCTTGAGGGGTGGTGTATTGCTGAGTTCTTCGGGGGGCCAGTCAGGGACCTCCTCACTGCACAGCTCTCTGATACTGGAGACCTGGCTCTGTCTGACGTCTTTTCCCAGCAACCTGAGACCCTGCGCAGGCAGCCCACCTCACAGCCCCTCCAGTCCAGTTCTCCATGTTGAATGTCCACTCTGAATGGAGTCCTCCCTTGATCTCACAGGGGAGGTGAGCTCTAGGGCTGGGATGGGAATAGCCTCTCTCTGGTCACTCCATGCCTCTACAGGCTGAGGACCCCATGCCTTTCATTCATTCCTCTTCCATCTCTTGGACGTTCTGAACTGAAAACAAGGTGGAATTTATCACCTTTTCTCCACAACTTTGGGCCTCAAAAGAAAAAGGAAAGAATCCCATGGTACCTGTGACTTCCTGTTGTGTGGGGCAGGGAGGAGGAGGCCTTCCGGTGCACCTGGCTGGGGTGAGGAAGAGCCTCTTCTCCAGAAACTTGGACTAGGCAAACAATCCAGGACCTTCACGGTTATAAATTCAAATGACATTCAAGTGGAAATGTATGAAAAGCGTTTCCAAGCTGTGAGTCATGAGGGTGGAAGCGGATGCAGAGCGTGGGTCTGGGGGGTTAAGAAAGCCCTCCAGAGCAGCCTCAGCACGTCATACCAGCACCTTCTCAGCACCTGCACCTCCAGCCTGGACAGGATCAGTTTGCCTTTGCTGTTGTCTATGCTGTTTCTCAGGGTCCCAGCACGGTGGCTAAGAGCACTGTAACCGGGTTCAGGCCGCTTGGCTTCCGATCCCTAATGTGGCTTTATTAGCTGTGCACCTGGAGAGAGTCGCTGAGCATTTCTAAGCTTTGGGGTCCCCATCTGTAAAATGGGAGTATTAATACTGTCTACCTCATAGGCTTGTGGGAACTAAACAAAAAAATGCATGTGTGTCTTAGTCCGTCAGGCTGCAATAAAGGAATACCATTGACTGGGTAAACAACAGAAATGTGCTTCTAACAGTTCTGGAGTCCAAAAGTCCACAGTCAGAGTGTTGGCAGATTAGATGTTTGGTGAGAGCTCTCCTACTGGTTCACAGATGGCCAGTTCTTACCATTTTTTTTTAATGGAGGTACTGGGGATTGAACTCAGGACCTTGTGCATGCTAAGCATGTGCTCTACCACTGAGCTATACCCTCCTCCCACCCCTTAGATGTCCATTTCTTGTGTCCTCACATGGCAGAAGGGGTAAGGGAGTTCTCTGGGGTCTCTTTTAAGGGCATTCATCCCATTCATGAGGGCTTCACCATCATGACCCAGTCACCTCCCCGTACCATCCTAATACCATCACATTGAGGGTTAGGATTTAACATTTGAGTTTTGGGAGGAAACAACCATTCAGGAGCAATGTGCCTTATTTGGAGTCTGTACAAATTAAGGACTCAGTTCTTCCTCCCCAACTCTAACACAATTTGCTCTCAATGAATAATTTAATATCTGAATTTAAAACAGTGCCTTCTCTAATTGCAGAATGAAAACTTATTTATTGGTATAGGGCAACCTGGTCAGCAGCGGAGGAGAGAGGCTGTGTGGAGGGGTATGAGGATTACCCTCAGAAGCTTCTCCGCCTGGCATCCTGTCTGCCTCTCCCTCCACCCACGACCTCTGCCCGATCACGTAGACACAGGGTGGAGTAGGGATGTGAGAGGAGGTCTTGTGCTTGAAGATGCCTGGTCCAGAGCTGTACTACAAAATTCAAATCTAGCTCGATTCAGGTGATAGACTAGGAACAAGAAGGAAATAGTTTAAAAAGCTCTTCAGTGTGTTAGGCCGAGAAAATAGTGAAAGCACTTTTGATTTTGTTTAAATTTATTATAAACTTCTTCAGAAGGAAAATCAAATTATAATTGTCCATTGCAAAAATGAAGACTGCTGGGGTTTTGTTTTGCAAAACCCAAAGAGGCAGGAAAAGAATTTTAAAATGTTCATTTTGACTTCATGTCTCAACATCTCCATTTATGATAAGTCATAAATATAGTTAATGATCTGTATCTCCTACTCTTATCAAGTTTTATGATGATTCCACAATTTTCTTAAATAAGTGTCACACTTAGACATCTATACAAACAGTGGGCTATCATTTAGATGAGTGGAGATAAGCTCTGTGACATGAAAATAACACGCAAGAGGGAATCTGGCCCCTAAAGACAGAGCAGAGGTAGTTGTATCTCGTCTTAGCTGGCACCCTTCCCTTCTGTTAATCAACCAGCAAACCTAAAGCTCTTTGCTTAATTCAAGCCCTGAATATTCAGTTTTCTTATCATTTTACAGAAAGCATCTTAGTTTTAAAAGTACTTCTGGGGCCTAGGAAATGGTTCCATAGTTTCCTCTTAGAAAGCACTGATTTTGTTATTAGTGGCAGAGTTCTCACTTGTTGGATCTGCCTTGTCCTAGTACCATCCCAGGGGGCCATCACAAGCTCTCAACAACCAGCGTGCAGCCCTCACTTCTGGAATCTGGGAGAGGGCACCTGAAGGATTCTGGCTGCTTTTCAACTAAGGCCTGGAGTCTCAGTTGCCTCAGTGACAAGACGAACAGTGCCTCCTGCATCCCCAGCCCTCTGTGGTTTATCCCCATGCCCACCTGCCTGCATTGCTTGGGGTAGCAGGCTTCTTTGTCATCTTCACTCTACAAGAGGGCAGGGAGTGAGGAATTATGCTCCAGCCTGTTGCCTGGGCCTGTCCTTTACCCCATACCTCAGCTTACCAGCTCCTTCTTGGCAGTGCCTGGCTCTGTCCCTATTCTTACTTGCTTTTGTTTCTCTGCCCCTTGAAACAATTTGAGTTGATCCTGAGTCTCTCATACCCCACTTATATGGCTGCTTATTGTCTCTGAAGCCACACACCCCTTTACCACGATATGGTTAATTATGAGTGTCTGGCCTCAAAGGGGACAGGTTCACCAAATGGACAATATTACTAACATCACATAGTTCATGTATGAAGCATTCTTGTGCTCTGTCTTTGTCTACACACACACACAATCTTAAAAATAAAATATTATAAATATATGACAAATACAATAAGCCTAGTTGCTTTTTGTATTTTCTGTATCTGTTTAATTTCTTTCATCTTTAGTGGTTTTTTTTTTTTCAATTTGCTTTCAAGTTGGGTCTGAAGTGGTAAACTCCGTCCTTGTTTGTTTGAAATAACTTCCCTGGGAAATACTAGTCTAGCTGAAATGGGTATTATAGGTTAACAGCTGTATCCTCTCAGCACTTATAAGATATTTTCCCATAGACTTTTGTCCTTCATTGAAGCTGTTGTTGAGATCGTACCAGTTTAATATTTTTTCCAAGTTTAATACTGTTTTGTAGGAACTCTGTTATTGTGAAGTCTCTATGAGTCTGGTTGTTATTACTTGGTTGGATGCTTGCCCTTGTCTCTTGCTGCTTGTAAGATTTTCTTGGGTGATATGTCTAGGTTTAGATTGATTTAGATTTATTTTCTTCACGCTCATTATGGTCCTTAAATCTGAGAAGCTTTCTCTTCATCAGTTCTGGAATTCTCAGCCATTATTTCTTATAATTTCTTCAAGTGTTACTTCCCTCATTTGTTCTGTCTTCTTCTGGAAATTATATTAGATAGAGATTAACACTATCATTTTAGCCTCAGCTCCCTCAAATGCTCTTTAATATTTTTACATCTTTCTATCTATTTGTGCCGAGTCCATGGAATATCCTCAAGTTCATCTCCCAGTTCATTACTTCTCTACTTCTCATTACTTGCCTAGGAGTATTTTGCTAAACCTGTCTTAAGTTTTTTAAACATTATTTCAATGGTTGAATTAAAAAAAAATCTTCATTGCAATGTAGTTCACATACCATACAATTCAGCCAATTAAAGTGTAGAATTCAAAGATTTTTTTTTGGTATAAACGGCTGAATTTTTAATGTCCAGGAATTGCATTTGCTTATTCAAGAAATTTGCCTGCTTAAAAAAATGCTTTGTTCTCCTCATATGATCCCAGTTCCTTTATTTTGTTTTATTATTTTAAACACATTTATTTATGATCTCTCTTATGTTGTCCTATTAGCTAAAGCTCCCTTGAGTGTAAGTATCCCTTTTTCCTCTTAAATTGTGTATGTTTGCTGACTCTCACTCAAGGTGGGTTTGTCCCTCATTTGCTTTTGAATTTTGAACTTATGTTCAGTGGACATCTATCTATTGGAATCATCCACAGTGGGGGATGAAATTGTGTCCTTCTACAATGGTTATTCATTTACTTCTGTCAGGGTCTCTAGGAATATTACCAGCTTTGTAACAAATTTCTGTGTTAATTCATCAACTTGGGATTTTTCTGAGATATACTGATAGTGTAAATTTAACTTTAAAGCTATGTGAAATATGGGGCTGTGATCATAAGTTCCCAGGGGATGATTTTTTTCCCCCACCCAGATCTCAGACAGAGGCATACAAGTGTCCTTTTTTTCCTCTCTGTACTTATGGATAGATTTTCTTTTCCTAGTCTACACTGTCACCGAGAGTATAGTCCTTTGATGGTCCTGGCTTCATGTGGACTTCTAAGTGTCATTTCCTTACTTTGCTTGGGCTGATGGTCTCATCTCACAGTGTCCCTAGATGAGCATTAAACCCAAATCCTGCATGTATTCACCAGAAGACATACAGGAGTGTTCATAGAAACTTTATTCATCATAGTTCCAAACGGGAAACAACTCACATGCCCATCAACAGTAGAACTGATAAACGAGAAGTGGATTTTTGTGATGGAATACTACACAGTAATGAAAAATAGCAAATTGCTGTTACATGTGACAACATGAATGAATGTTACATTCTGTTGAATAAAAGACCAAAAAAAGGACAGCCAATGTACGATTCCATTCTTACAGAATTCTGGAACAGGCAAAAGCTAATCTTTGGTGATGAGTCACAATAGTAGTTACACTTGAGGGGAGATACTGACTGAGTGGGGCATGAGGCAGCCTTCTGTGGAAATAGTCTAAATCCTGATCTGGGTGGAGGTTACATATGTAAAAATTCATTAAGCTCTGCACTTAAGAATTGCACATTTTACTATATGCTGATTATACCTCAATAAAAAAGTAAACAAACAAAAACTCAGATTCCCCAAAGTGGTCATAAGGTAGCAAACATGTTTGCCTCTCTGGTTTTGAGTTCCTTTGTATTTCTGGCCCTGGAAATTTCCTTTTCTTTTTTTGTGAGTTCAGTTGAGAAGATAAAAGGATATTTGTGATATGTTTCCCAGGATTCCTGCTGGTTCTTTGAGGATGGCTCACAAGAGGCCACCATCTTGCTGATCTAGAAGTCTTAGATCTCTTCTGTCTTAAATCACTTTTGCATGTAGCCGGTGCATCCAACAGAATATGACATACTTTTAGCATAGGTGTTTCTCTATCTAGTGTTCATGACAAATCACTTTGAGGTAGATTCGTGTTCAGGAAGAGCCCCTGGTGTGGGCCCTTGTAGTTATGTAAGTGTAAATCCTCCAGGACCTGGTAAAGGACAGAATAGGGCCTGATGTGGCCAATGGAGATGAGCCCTATCAATGTTATTCTATTCAGAGGTGATGTGGGGAGAAGAGGTGTGCAAATTTTATAGGGGCCAAGGAGTCTCCTGTGGGTACTGAGATATCGCCTCCATAGAGACATTCAGCTGTGTCAGACCTTCTCTGATGGATTGGGATGATCTAGTCTGAGTTCTTCCAGTAAGAAAACAGACATCCTCTGGGGACAGGTGGGGTCTAAAGGGTCATGGAGGGGCCATTTCTGACAGAGGGAGTGGCTGAGGCGAGAAGCCTTTTATGACATGGCCTCCTTTCCACTAGAGTTATACTTGAGGCCTGCTGTTGTGCGTGTGAGTGTAGCCTGAGTACCTGCAACATAAGAATCAAGCATGTGAGTCGTTATGGCCTGTACAGTGAACTGGAACCATGACAGCATTGCCTCTGTGGAGGACCAGTCGTTAACAGCAGTGCTGCAAGGCAGACACACACTCAGTGACAGGTGACAACTTAGGCTTCCTTGTGGACAGATCAGACTTTCCAGTTCTCACTCCACCTGGACTTCAGAACTGGAGCTGAAACCCTTAGGTTGAATAAACTATAGAGCATGAAAAGTGAACTTACTCAACTTCCCAGCTTCCCTTGCAGCTAGGGGTGGTCAAGTGACTGAATTCTAGCCAATAGGAGAGCCAATACGATGTAGGCAGAATTCCCATTCCAAGTGAAAAGAAAAAAAATAGTTTTCACCCTTTGCTCTTCCTCCTTCTTCTTTCCTGGAGGCACAGCCACTGTCCTTTGAAAGGACAAGAATGAATCATAAACTAAGGATGCTGAGCCAGGAGCCTGGATCTTGGAGGACATACTTGAGCAGTGGTCCAGCCTTGGGCTGCCTAACTCTGGATTTCTTCTGATGGGAGGGAAACAGACCCTGTCTGTGTATGCCACAGTCAGTTGGGCTTCCAGTGTTTACAGTGGAACCCAATCTTAAGTGCCACTAGGGAGAGACCTAAGAGGGCAGATGCTGTATTGCTTACTAACAAAGGCTTGCAGCTGCTTGAGTGATTAATGGGGAAAATGAAAGAAACGTGCTCGTGTTTGTAACCTCAGTTGGTGATGTGGATCATGTGGTTTTTGGCATTATCTCATCATTCCCAAAATAGGACTATGACAGAAGCAAGGCAGATGCAAGCCACACTTGATACCCTTGGAGACTAGAGCCCAGAGATATTCAATGAGGGATTTTCTATTTATGAAAGTGATATAGGTTCATTGTATGAACAGTGGAAATTATAGCAAAGTGTAAAGAAGGAATTACTTGAAAATCCCTACTAAGGAACATTTTGATGCATTTGATGGTCCTCTTCCTTTGTGCAAGCACACATCCATACTCACATTTTTTGACTTTTTGTTTTCTTAAGTGACTTTCCAAAGATTGCACCAATCACCAGGTGGAGACCAAGAGGGATGCTGGGATTACAGTGTGCAGAACTCAGAACACCCATTTTGTTTCATAGGTAGCAGACTGTGGAGTAACTGCTTAGCTTCTGCTTTTCAAAGAAAGAGGAGAGAGGATGCAGATTTGGCCTGGAAAGGCCATTCAAGGACTTTGGTGAGGGAAGGGCTGCCCTCTTCTGTCTCCTCTGGTTCTCACTCAGAACTTTCTCCACTGTGACCTGTCCTTAGTGCAGCACAGTGACCTGTGCACAAAGATTGTCTTGTTCTCGGGGATGAGTCAGTGGTCAAGGTCTCTTGACAGGACTCAGAGGGATAGTCAGCATTCAGGGTGGGGACACCTGTATCCCTTCCTGCCAACTGGAGTCCAGGGGCCCCAGAAGGCTTGGAGGAGAAGGAAAGAGGAGGAAGAAAGAGATGTAGAAGGGGGCAGAAGAAGGAAGGAGAGAAAGGAATAACAGTAATGGAAAAGGCAGAGCTCAGTAGATCCAGATGGCTGGGTGTCTCCCATCCCTGCACAACCAGCCCTGCTCTCCTGGGCCTGTGTTTCTGTCCCCACATGGTATTAGCTAAACACACACAGATCTGGCCCCAGATTCTGTGTCTGTTTCTTACTGACTGTGACTTTGGCAAGTTCTTTAAATTCCTCGAGATTCTGTTCTCTTTTGTGTATCCTGGGATGACTGATGAGGGCACCAGAGCTGCTAGCTGGGGGTGGGGTGGTGGTAAGAATCTGACACTCGATTCTCCACAGAGCTGGATAGGGACACCTGGTGGGAAGCATGGAAGTGTGTCCTTGCTTTACTCAGATCTACGCAGGGGTGGTCTAATTGGCTGAGTTCTTCACTGATTCTGTCTTCTGACCTGCTTGGCATAATTCCCGTGGATGAAGGGATAAATCTCTCTACCACTCTCATTTCCATGCAAAGGTTGGTGGAGGAGAGAAGAAGGAAGACCAGCAGTTCAGATCCTCCCACAGTTCTTGCTGCTCAAAGGCAGGAGGCAGAGAGATAGGGGAACGTGGCTGGGCTCCCAGAACTCTGAAACACGCATCTCGGATGTTGCCATGACTCCCTCTCTCTCTTCATCTCTTGTTATTTCTTTTCTTGGCTCCTCTTTGTAAAGAGGCTTGTTTCCCTGCCTGCAAAATGACTTTCTTCACTTGCTGAAACATGGTAGCCAGCACCTCCAGAGAGTTACATGTTACAGCCTCAGTGACCGGAGGGGCTGACCTGATCACCTTTCTGGTCCCAATTCCAAAAATCCTAGCAAAGGGTCTCTGGCTGAGTGTGGATTTGACGACCACATCTTGACCAATCACCTGGGGTCATGTAAGAACTCTGCAGCTCCCCCAGGATACATATGGATGGATAGGGGAGTGGGGATTTAGAATAAAACGTGCTGGGAGGAAATTCTACAAGTGTCCACCAGGGGAATTCACATGTGAAGAGTGTTTTGAAGGAAAGGTGGGAGCCTCCAGAGAAAAATGGACAGTGAGAAACCCCCAGAGGCTCCTGAACAAAGGATATGATGAGCAGGGATGTCTGGTTGTCAGTGTTTTTTTTTTTTTTTTTTTACCTTTGTATTATTTGAGTTATTAATTTAGATACATGCATATATATGTATTTTTTACTGAGGTGTAGTTGATATACAATATTATATATGTTTTAGGTTTACAACATATAGATTCACAATTTTTAAAGGTTATACTCCATTTATAGTTATTATAAAATATTAGCCATATTCTTTGTGTTGTACAATATATCCTTGTAGCTTATTTATTTCGTATGTAGTAGTTTGTACCTTTTAATCCCCCTGATAGTCAATCTGAAGCTGTTTGCTTTGCTGGCATGGAAAACTACTCTGAATCCCCAGATGTACTGCAAAGCCTGCCACACACTTTGTAATGCCTTTTTGTGAGTGATTTGGGTGAAATGCAAGGATCTGCGTTTTATATCTTGCTTGGTGCCCAGCAGATGGGGGAGTTAAGTTGCAGGTGGTGGGTGTGGTGAGGTGAGTCTGTTTGGAACTGGAATTTTGCCTCAAGAATGTGAACACCCTAGGAATTTTTTAAAATCTTGAAAATAGCATTAGGTTTTCCACACAATGAGGGGAGCTGCTTAAGCCAACTTTAAGTATCAGTAAATACTAGGGATTTCAGCTGATGTTTGTATTAGTGTGCAAAATGGGGGTAGACCCTATATCACAAATGAGAAATAAATGATGGGATACAAATACAGAGCTCAGTGTTCGATGAACATGCAGTAAACAATAGTTCCTGCCTCCCTCGCTCGTCTCATTGCCAGTGTTCAGGGACATGATTTTAAATGCTTCCTGGGATTTACTTTTGTGCAAAAGAAAATAGTTTTGAAGGGTAACGTTTTTTGGAGATAGACAGACCTAGATTTTCATTCAATTTTACCTCTCACTCTTTGAGTAGCTTCTGCAATTTGCTTAACCTCTCAGACAGCAGTTTCTGCATCTGCATCGTGGGGGTAATGGTGCTCACCTCAGGGCAAGGGTGTAAAGTTAGGTGAGAGAAGGCATAAAAAAACCCCCAGTGCCCGATGCACACTTTGGTTCATGCTAAACAGTGATTCACCCACTTCCTGTGTGTCTCATTTCTTTAATTTTGACACAAACTCCTTGAGGGCAAAAGCCATGTTTAGTAGTAACATTTGTCTTTCTAAGATACTACAGCATTTGCAAAGTTTTTTTCAGCCCACAATTCTCATTTGATTCTCATAATGGTCTTGTGAAGCAGGCAGAACAGAATTTTTTCTCCCACTTTAAGGAGAAGCTGACTGAGATGTGCTTAGCACAGAGCCTGGCGCACGTCAGATGCTTAATGTTTGTTGTGTAAATGCTGAATGAGTTCCGCGTGTGTAGACACTCTGATGACTTACTGAATCCATCCATTTGTTTATTCATTCAGCAGACACTTATTGAGCACATACTATTGTGTATCTGTGAACAACAACAAAAATCCTTGCCCTCGTGGTGCTCACCTTGTAGGGAAAGGAATGAATAAAGTAGGACCAAATGGACTGAGAAGAAGAGGAGTTGCTGCTTAGATACCAGTTGCTATCGGCTGAATGCTTGTGTTCCCTCAAAATTCATATGTTGCAGCTTTATCCCCACTATGATGGTTTAGGAGATGGGGGGCTTTGGTGATTCAGTTATAAGGATGGAGCCTTCATGAATGGGATTAGTGCCCTTATAAAAGAAACCCCTGCTCCTTCTGCCCTGCGAGGACACAGAGAGAAATGGCTACTGAACCAGGAAAAGAGCTCTCACCAGACGACAAATCTGCTGGCACCTTGATCTTGGACTTCCCAGCCTCCAGAACCGTGAGAAGTAAATGTTTATTGTTCAGGGTGCTCAATCTATGGTAGGTTGTTATAGTGTCCTGAAAGGACTAAGACACCAGTCCTGAATATTTTCTTTCTGACCTTTGAAAAAGGAATAGTTGTAGAACTTTAGAATGACAGATGTAGAAAGGACCTCGCGGAACAGCTAGTCCTATGGAATACACTTTTTTAAAGCCTGAGAACACGGTGTTCAAATGAGAACTTACTCCAGACAGCCAATTTATAAAGCAGATAAAAGAAATGCTTCTTTTATCTCTCTCCAGTTCCTTAAAAATGCTCTTTGCCCATGAATCTCTGTCCAACTGCTATTTCACTTCTCCACTTGCCTCACAAAACTTGAAAGGGTGTGTCCACATTCTGTCTCCACGCTCTGGGCTCCCACTTGCTCTCCAGCCACCCCTGTCCGGATGTTACCCTTATCCTCCATCAAAACTGCTCTTGGCAAAGTTCTCCAACACCTCCGTCTGGCCAGATTCAGTGCACTCTTCTGTTCACGTTGTTCTTGACCTCTCAGCAGCTTGGACACACTGCCTCCTCTTCCTCGAAACACTCTCCCCTTTGCTGTCTGTACAGTCATTCTCTCCCACTTTCCCTCCTATTTGTCTGATCATCTTCTTCCATCTCTTTGTTGGCTCTCCTCTTCCATCTCTGTGTCCTGAGTTTCCTATGACTGCGTCTTAGGTCTTCTCATTTATCCCCGTAGTCACTCCCTAAGTAATCTCATTGATGCCCTCACTTTTAAATCTCTTCTATATTTCGATATATTCTAAATTTCTATCGCTGGCCCAAATTTCTGATGAACCCCACACTTAAATATCCAAATGCCTGCTTAACATTTTGCTATCTCATAGTCAGCTCAAAATTAGTTACAAAGCTGCGCTCTCTATCTCCGTCATATTCAGATACTTTAGCTCCAGTGCGCCCTCTCTCAGTAAATGGCCCCACCATTCAGCCACCTACTCAGGGCAGGGACTCCCCTGTGATTCTTCCCTCTCCCTCAAACCACAAGCCCTGCCTTTTTCCTCCTCCCAAATGCCTTTCTTGTCTTTCCAGTTTTTCCATTCCCACTGCAGCTGCTATAATTTCAGCCACATCAACTTTTGCTGGATTACTACAGTCAAAGCCTTGGAGCTGTTGAGAACAAAGCTAGTGAAGTGGAAATGAGGCTGAGTGTGAGGGAGACCTGATGGTGACCCCGTCATGGGCAGCTCACTGAGCACGCTCAGTCCTGGAATGACCGACCACATTAGCTCACTATCCCAGACACTTCCCGTCCTTGACACACACCCTCACGGAAATCTCGGATATCGAGAAGCAAGCTTCTTCTGGATGAGTGTTAAAATCTTCTAGTTCATTATTATTATTTTTTTTCTTTGAGCTGCTGGGAGACCTTCTTCTTCATTACCAGTGTCACACAGAGAGCTAGTATGCCGCGGGCTTTGATCTAAAACTGTTGAATGTGAAAGCAGCTGCTTTTGCTGAGCAGTCTCACCCTGGGTCTCAGGAGAACACAATTGGATAATGAAATGCAAATGGTTTGACCAGGGCTCTGGGGATGAAGGATGCCCTGCCTCAGCAAACAGCAGCTGTCTAAAGCCTGCTCTTCAAGACTTCTCTGAATGGTCTTTCCTGTCTCCAGCCGCCCGCTCCCAGCTGTTCCAAGCATCTGAGAACTCGAGTGTCCACAGGAACTTGAATTTTTTCCCTCATTGCTACCTGGGTTTAAGCCATCACTGGCATCTCACTTTCTCATTATGTCCGTCCCCTTGCGGTGGCTCAGGAGTGCCCAGTGCCTCCTAGCCCCCCCCCCGCCCCCACCGGTAATTGCCGCTCCAGTGACTGACTTATGTCTTCCAAGCTCCAGTTCCTCATCCTCTCTAACCAGTCATCTAGTCTCAGCAGCCTTCTGTCACACTGAGCACTACCAGCTCTAAGGAAGAGTCATTCTGCCACCTCCCCAGTTCTTCATCCAGCCTCTTTATTTCTTGCAGCGCCCCATCCTTCTGTCCTAATCCCACTCTCTGACCTTCAGATTCATCTTGACCCTTCTCTTTAACTCGCTCTGCAAATCCAGACAGTCACCAGTCCTGGTGATTTATTGATTGATGGTTTCATCCAACCCAATTACCAAAGACTCTCAGGCAGGTCTTTTGTAGGTGCCAGGGAGACAGCAAATAGAGTTGCTGTCTCCTGGTCTGTTGGTTGGACCACTGAGGCAGAACAGCTGTGCCCCTCATCCAAGGCCAGATTAAAGCTCCCTAAACTGCTTTTTTTTTTTTTGTTCATTTCGCTCCTCTGGGAAAAATCCATCATGGCTGTCAGTTGTCTGTAGAGTGAAGTCCAAGTTTAGTCTGGAGCTATGCTGTCCAGTGTGGCAGTCACTGGCCACGTGTAGCTACTGGGCGCCTAAGATGTGTCCACTCTGAATTGAGATGTGTGGTAAGTGTACAATACATACAGAATTTCAAAGACCTAGCACAAAAGAAAGAAAATAAGACCATGAAATGCCTCATTAGGTTTTTAATTAATGATGTTAAAATTATGTTTTGAATATGTAGATTTAAATAAAGAATGATTTATGTTGATAATGTTTACTTAAATTTTTTAATGGGGCTGTTAGAAAATCTAACATTAATATGTGGCTTGCATTGTATTTTTATTGTCAGCACAGGTCCTAAATATAAAGTTTCCCATAATCTGCCTCCTACTGACTTAACATATTATTTCCTGTTATCTTCACAATAAGCAGAGGTGGTTCATATCTTTACACTGTTTTACTGATGAGAAGACTGAGGTTCAGAGAGGAATGAGGGACTAGAAATGGATGTGAAGGTCAGCACTTCAGGTCCCACAAGCCTCAGGAGAGCCCTGCGTAGCATCACATCCATGATGCCTGCATGCCAGCTGTCCTGTTGTCCCCCATCCTCCGTTCCCCGGTAGACAAGATATGGAAGCGGAACAGTGAAATCATGAAAGCCAGTGACTGGACAGACCTGACGCTGGAGGACTGACTGTAATTATGTACACAGAATCCCGTGTTAGGTGAGCTTAAGAAGAGAATCTAGTTGAGGTCCATCTGTTGTGGGTATCACTTGGTTAAACCCCCACTGTGAGTGGCCACCATTGTGAACAAACAAAGTAAGCTTTGATCTTAACCCAAGCTGGAGGTCTTTGGTGGCTGATTTCTTTGGCTTTGTTTCAGAAGCTTCCGGCAGCTACCACCAGGAGGAGCAGCCGAAGCCGGTCGAGCAGTGGTCCCAGGGGTTGCAGGAGGCAGGGGGAAGCAAGACTGCGCAGCTTGGGAGGATCTCCTGACAAGCAGAGGACTTGTTGCAGTAAACCAGCTGTTAGGAGGTGGAGCTGGGATCCCAACCTCAGTGTCTATGCTGGATTCTAACCACCACACCGCACTGCCTCCCAGAGGACACCTCACACCTTCTGTGAAGCTTTGTGTCAAGGATACTTCTGTTCACGCCATGGGGCTCTGTGTACATCAGGGAGTTTAAGGTTTTACCTGAAGACGCGAGGAGCCATTGGAGAGTTCTGAGCAGGGGAGTCAGGTAGGGAGATGTATAGCCAGAGTCTAAACAAGAAATTAAGCATGCCTGGAACAAGTTTGGAACAGGCCTGCCAAAAGCCCGTTTGCATGATGCCTTTGGAGGTTGTTGAACAAATTTGTCTAAGAAAGAAGGAGCCAGCATGCTGAGCTGTGCCCTTGGCGTATGGAAGAATAGAGTAATTCCTGTCCATCAAGTTCTCTCTCACTCATTCCAGGGGAGATGCAGTGCCTGGCAAGCCTACTTGTGTTGAGTTGGTTGTCAGATGCCCAGCAAAGGACGACTGGCAGGTAGCTGGGGGATGTGGGCGGGGCAGCAGTGGTGTCTGCCAGTAGTCAGCTACCTCTGGCGTTGGAGGGCACAGATACAGCCCCTGGGAGAACCACACTGGGCGAGGGGAACTGCAAGGGACTGGAGTTTCTGTACGAGCAGGCCGGGGTGGACAGGAGCCAGTGAAGGTTGAGGCATATCTGTTCATGCGGTTCCATCTGCCCCCACAGGCCCAGGGAATTGGAGGATGTGGGGTTTCCTGTGCTTGGAGCACCCTTAGTTGTTTACTGATGTCTGGGAGTGGTGGGAAGGGAGCGTGGCTCCTCAGTGTGTCTGGTGGCTAATTTCCTCTAGAAACCTGTGGAGAGATCCATAGTGGTTCTAGGAGTTGCTCAGGGAGCCTTTCAGGGCCTTTTTCCCTTTCTCTGATCACTGGGCAGCTTCTCAGCTTTGACAGATATGTGTATTCAAAGAACCGCCTCTTTGGAATTAATCTCTGAATTTGCCTTGTATCAGAGGCCCTGGCTCCCTCTGTTGTATGAGCATCTTGGTGGCACAGCTCCCAGGAACTGATAAATGCTAGCCAGGGCCTAACAGCTTCATAGTTAACTGAGTGTAACTTTTGTTTGTTTGTTTCATCTGAGACAAAAATGGAGTGGCATTGGGCGGTACTAACTCGGTGATGTGTGTCTTTGTTCTCTTTGTTAAGGAGGCTCCCACCCAGTCTCTCACCCACCCAACCACTCGCTCCAAACACTTTGGCTTATCTCTAGGGGCTGGTGGAGAGCGGGTAATGCTGGTTACTCTTCTCTAGTCCATCTTTGAACTGGAAACACTTAGAGCAGACAGAGATCTCTGAGACCCTCTGGTCCTATACCCATACATTTGGGGAAACAGGTTCTGGGAGGGACGTGACCTGTGTAATGGAGAGCTCCTAGCAGGGGCTGGGGCCAGGGCTCAGGTGGGTGCTCATTGGCCCCCTATATAGGCATTTGGCTCATAGAGGGATATCTGGACCCCTTCTGACCTGCCTTAGTGAGTCTTGGTCCTGCATTCCATTTGACTCCTTTTTTTCTTTTTCTTCCGGTGGTGGAAGGAGGAAATTGGGTTTGTTTGTTTGTTTATTTTAGAGGAGGTACTGGGGATTGAACCCAAGACCTCGTACATGCTAAGCATGCGCTCTGGCACTTTGAGCTATACCCTCCCCCGTCATTTGACTCTTGTCACCAGGGCAAGCATCACAGTGACATGGGAAAGGCTCTGCCCTGGGCATCAGGGTTGCTGGGCTCCAGACCTCTCTGCATCTCACCGGGCTGTGGCCTGGGCCACACTGTCTGATACCAGCCCTGTACTTTCGTTGCTGCTTTACAGAGTTTGGATAAGATGTCTCTTGAGTGTGAAACACAAAAAGTCCCAAATGATCCAAAGCCTGCACGCACTAATTAATATGTGCTTTCTTGGCCAGTTTGGTTTGCTGTGACGGAGTCCCACAGATGGGGAGTCTTAAACAACGGATACTTATTTTTCACAGTTCTGGCAAGTTCACGGTCAGGGTGCTGGCAGATTTGATTCCTGGGGAGAGCCCTCTTCCTGGCTTGCAGGCAGCTCTGTTCTCACATAGTGGAGAGAGGGAGTTCTGGTCTCTCTTCTTCTTATAAGGACACTTCTCCTATCGTGGGGGCGCTACTCTCGTGACCTTGTTTAAACTTTACCTCCCAGAGGCCCCATCTCCAGATGCCATCACATTGGGGATGGATTTCAACATATGAACTTTGAGGGAATACAGACATTTAGTCCATAACGCATGCATTCATAAGGCAATTGTTAAGACCCACTGTGTGCTCAGCACAAGGAATATAGAGATGGAAGATGTGCTCCCTCTCTGCAGGGAGTTTCCAGGGGAACAGGCGACAGCCATGGAAATGGCATCATCTCACTTGGCCAATATGTGGGTTTCCTGAGCCCAGCTGGGGGCCAAGAAAGAAGGCATGGTGCCTCAGGGTGAGATCTGAGGGGCAGGAGACAGACTCAGAAACCCTCTCTTCTTGCCTGCTGACCAAAGGGGTCTGAGATGCACACGGGGAATTAGTTTCTGTCTCTCAAAGACACCTGGGAAGATGCAAATGCTGTGGGGAGGGGACATTTTAATTTTTGTCAGCCATCAATATTGAGTACCCGGAAGCAGCAGGGGGAAGGGAGCCAGGGCTGAGGTTGGGCTCAGAGGGAGGTTGGATACAGGAGAATATCCCGTGCTGACCACCTTGCTGGGAGAGTAAGTGCATCGTTTCCCACTTCCATGGGACAGGCTGTTTCCTCCACACTTTCCCCACTCTCTCTCTTCTCTTTCTCCCCTTTCTCATTTACAAACCTTTTCTGTGGAAGGAAGTCATTTTTTGAAAAGAACCTATGATGTGGATTCACCCAGTTCTCCTGACTGGTCATTACACTCCACCATTTTTACCCTCAAATGATTTTAACTTTGTTCCGTGAACTGTCAACCTCATTTTCTCTTCCTCTTAAGGATTTAGCTAGTGTTGAATCAAAGCGCACTCACTGGGCCACCTGCTGTGACAGGATGCTGCAATTCTTTTGGTGTTAGTCTGTCATATAATTGAGAATGTAAGATTAAATATAAATCACACATTCAATATTAGGCTAAAAGTATATTGTTCCCATCCCCCTGACTTACTACATTCCTTTATTATACCTCTCTCTTGCTTATTGGGAAGCCAGTGTGAGTGATTCCACTATTTTCATAACATTTTGATGATTCCCCAAACACCTAAAGTGGTGCTGTTTACCTGGGTAATAGCACTGCAGTATCCCCACTTTCGAGTTCTGTATTATTGCTATTTTTAGTTACAGCTTTATTGAGGTGTAATTCGCATACCATATAACTCACTCAGAAGTGCACAGTTCCGCGACTTTTAGTATATTCACAGATTTGTGCACCCATTACCATAGTCAGTTTTAGAACATCTTCCTCACCACAGAAAGAAACCTCACATCCATTAGCAGTCACCCATTAGTAACCCCCTCATCCCCTGGCAAGGACGTAACTACTTTCTGCATACCTTGGACATTTCATATAAATGGAATCATACAGTATGTGATCTTTTGTGACTGGCTTTTTTCACTTACCTTAATGTTTTCGAGGTTCATCCATGTATCAGTATTTAATTTCTTTTTATTACTTTTACTATTCCATTGCATGGATACACCACATTTTATTTATCCATTCACCAGCTGATGGACATTTGGTCATTTACACTTTCTGACTGTTATCTATAAAGCTGTTGTTAATATTTGCATACAAGTTTGATATGAACATATGTTTTCAGTTCTCTTGGGGATATACTAGGAGTGAGCTGCTGGGTCATATGGTAACTCTGTGTTTAACCTTTCAAGGAACTGCCAGACTGTTTTCCAAAGTGGTTGCACCATTTTACATTCCCTCACTGTGAGGGTTCTGATTCTCTGATTTCACTGTTTATCTTTTTGATTTTAGCTATCTTAGTGCATATGAACTGGTATCTCACTGTGGTTTAGATTTGAATTTCCCTGATGGCTAATGATGCCGAACTGTTTTCTTATGCTTATTAGCTACTGTTGTATATTCTTTGATGAAGTGTCTATTGATATTTTTGGTCCATTTAGGATTTTTTTCTTTTTGTTGTTGAATTAGATATATATATATATATATCTTCTAGATACACGTCCCTTGTCAGATATGTAATTTGCAATATTTTTCTCCCATTCTGTGAGGTTTTTTACTTTCTTGGTAGTGTTCTTTGAATCACAATTTTTATTTTTAATTTATCTTTTCTTTGTTGCTTGTGCATTTGTTTTTTTTCTAAGAAATCATTGCCTAATCCAGGGTCATAAAGATTTACGCCTTTGTTTTCTTGTAAGACTTTAATAGTTTTAGCTCTTACATGTAGGTCTTTGATACAATTTGAGTTAATATTTGCATAAGGGGTGAAGTAGGAGTTAAAAGAATTAACTTTGGAATTTATTTTTTAGGTCTGGTTTTATCTTTTTAAATTTAATTTCAGTTTTTTAATCTTTAATAACCTGACTTTTTGCTTTCTTTACATTTCTTTTGTTTTTTATTTTTAAAAATTTTACATGAGACCCTTAATTCATTTACTTTGATTTTTATAGTCTATTTGTGTAATAATTTGAATATTTGATTATTGCTCTGAGTGCTATTTTATTTCTGTCACTTAAGTGCTGAGCTATAAAGACTATACATTTTTGTTTTCTAGAAATTCTGAAAATTCGGTTTTCATTTCCTCTTTGAATCAGGGGTTAAGAGTTAAATTCTTTTTTCCACATCTCTTGTTTTCTGATATTGCTCTTAATTTCTAGTTTTGTCATGCTGTGATCAGAGAATATTGTCTGTTTCTTTCTACGTGTTAGAGATGTGTTACTCTCAAATGATTTTAACTTTGTTGTTCAGGGACATCTCAATCCCATTTTCTTTCCCCCTTGAGAATCATCTCTAGCCTTGAGGATTAAATCAAGCTCACTCCTTGGGCCACCTTCTGTGACAAGGAAGCAAAATTATTTTAGTATTAGCTTGAGTCATGTAATGGAGAATGTAAGATTTTTAAAAAATCAGTCTTTTTGTGATTCAAATTCTGGTTGGTACTCATGTGTATTCCAAGAGCATTCCAGGGTATAGTGTGCAATATATATCAGTCTTACTGCACATTTATGTTATTTAGGTCATCTATATACTGATTTAATATTTTTATCTACTTGATCTGTCATAGATTGAGAGAGGAACTAAAATTGCCCTACCACTTTTTTTTTTAAACATGTTTCTCCTTGCAGGTGCTATAAGTACTGTTTCTTGCTGCTGCTTCCGTGTGTCTTGCTGTGTAGATATTCGTAACTGTTACATATTCACTGTGAGCTGCACCCTTTAGCCTTATAAACAGCACTTTCCTTTGTATTGTTTAATGCCTTATGCTCTGAACTTTAACCTCGTCTGATATTTAGGTTATGTCTTCTACTTGTTGTTTGTTTTTTCCTGTTATACCTTGGCCCATTCTTTTATTTTCAGCTGTTCTGAATCACTTTGTTTTTTGTGTATCCCTTGTATATAACTTGGAGTGTAGCCTTGCTTTCTTATCTTATGTGAAATATATTTTTAAACAGATAAGTCAATTTACATTTATTAATGTGACAAATATTAATATTAAATTTCTTACGGTGTATTATTTTATGCTATGTTTCGCTTATACTATTTATCAGCAAGTTGTTACAAAATGAATTTCCTTTGTTTTAAATGAACAATTGCATTTCTGATATTCAGCAGGATTTGTGTTTTTGATCTCATGGTTACCTTTGTAATAGCTTTCTATAAGATTGTGAGTGCTCTGTTTCTCTGGACATAATTGATTGGTTCTTTTGTATGAATAATGATAAAATTAATATGCTTCGTGTTCCTACCCTCTCTTCCTTCATCCGCTCTTAGTTATCTTAGTGTATACCACTGTCTTGTAAAGTGTTTACACATAATTACTTGGTTTTTCAGCTTTGAATCATATTCTTTGGCCCCCACAATTACAAATGCCACAAGCTGCAAACTTACTCTGCTTTTTGTCTTCCCTACCCCTTCCCCTTTCCATTTTTTATTACTTGTATCATTTATACAAGACGTATAACATTTCAATTCTGTCACTTCAATCTCCAGCTTTGTTTAATTAATTAATTTTTATTTTTTATTGAGGTATTGACACATAGCATTATATTAGTTTCAGGGGTACAACATAATGATACGTTACTTGTAAATACTGCAAAAGGATCCCTGCACTCAATCTAGTTAACATCCAATGTTTAGTCTTAATTTTGCGGTTGTGGTACGTAGTGCTCTTCACTTGCTCTTTTGCTGTGGTTTGTTTCCTCCATGATCTTCTGGTTGGCTGATGATTGATCTCCTGTAGATTCCTCAGGAAGGGTTCATGGGACAATATTCCATAAGGTCTAAGATTTCAAAACTGTCAGCTTTGTTTGCTTTTGGAAGGACATTCTTTGCTGGGTATAAAAACCCTTGGCACACAAGTCCTCTCTGGCTATCCTGCAGATGATAACTGTGTTAACTTCCTGTTTTAAATGTGGCTTTGGAGACATCTGAGACCTGTCTGCATTTCTCCCCGTTTAATGGCTTATCTCTTTGCCTTGATGCCAAGGGGACACTTTCCCTTCCTTCACACCCTGCTCCCTCACTTTCCCCTTCTGCTCTCCTGCCTCTCCTCTTCCTCTCTCTTTTTCATGCTCCAGCCCTGCAGGATATGTCTCATGGCTGACTGTTTTCATTCAGTTTTTCCTAGTCCATGGAATACCCTTCTGATATGGAGAGTCAGGTCTTCTTTTATTTATTCAGTTTCATCGCTTCTGTTTTCTTCCTTATGGACTCTGATTTTGTGTATGATGGATCTCCTTTGTCTGCCACAGCTATCATCCCCTTTGAGTCTATCTTTATTTCACTGAATCTCGGTTGTGTTTCTTGCATCTGTCCTTTATATCCTTTCATGGCTTTTCTACAGTGTATAGTCTCTCTTATAAACTTTCCAATTTCATTTTCATTTTTCTGACTGCTTTTTAAACTTTTTGTCAATCACTTTACAGAGTTCTGCTAGCTTGCAGTTCATTTCCTCCTGTTTTCTTGCCATGACTTCCCTGAATTCTGGCATTTCCATTTTGTGGTATTCTTTTAGAGGGATGGTTGCTTTATTAATTTTTAAAATACCATGGTGAAATATTTATGTACTTTTTTTTTTGCTTTACAGCAACATTTTTTTGATGAATATTGTTTATATGTTGGTAAATTTTACTGCTCTTTAAGTTTTTACCTTATGTTAACTTTATACAAATGTGATGCCAGTTCATCTTAAAAAATTGCTTATCATTAAATGTGTTGTTTTTTAGTTCCAGCTATTTACATATAGTGTCTGATACAGTGCTTCGCAAATCAAAGCTTTCTCTTTCTTTGTTCTTCCTGAAAAAAGACTGACTGATGTTAATACAGTTTGACTGTGCCATCCTTTGTGTGTCCTCCCTTCCTCTCTGAACCCCCAGGGGAACCCTCCTGTGCTCTCTGCTTCCCTCAGTGCCTGCATCTGGCTGCAAATAAGGTGGTGGACTCACACACTTTGTGGTCAGTTGCCTGCCTTGAGGAGTTTTATTTCCACTGACACTTTTAAGATCTGCCATCATTAAGTTCTCTTACAACTTGAATTTTCTTTTCCCCTCCTTTCTTCCCATGTGGTTTCTGTCTGATTTCAGTCACTTTTGTCAACCCTTAAGCATTTTTTTGGAGTGGGCAGATTATATTTGGCTTCTAGTTTCACTGAAAATGGAATTTGTGGATTAAAAAAAAAACTCCTTGCTCCTTTCACATGATTTTATGGAGAGGGTGGACAAATAAGCTGAACTAGGCAGCCGTGTTCATACTAGAAGCCCTTACAATAACTTTAAGGTTGTCTCCCATCACGGGTTTTTCTGGTTGTGAAACACTGGAGAACTGAGGTCTGTGAGCCTTTGGAAGAGTCCCCTCCTCTGTTCCCGACTTAAGCAGGAGAGGTGATTACAGATTTTTAAAAAAATCTCATGACCTTGGCTATCCAGTAAGTTAAGGAACACATCCTTTTAGCTAAATCTGAGTTAACACTTCAAGCACTAGAATTTTCCACTTGAGCCATTTTAGAAGGAAATCTTTCTAAATACTGACATACTTCTTAGAACTTAAAGAACCTACTTTATGTAGATGATTGGATACTAGGGGTTCCTATGACTATATTGTAGTGAAACATGGTTATTCCATTGAAGGAGTGTATGGGGTTGGCTTCTGTAAGAAGAGGCTCCATAATGTATGTTTGGAGTTTTTGTCATACATAGTACCCCCTCCCCCTTTATTTCTGGTGAGTCAATTTTCTATAGATGCCCTTTCTTGTAGCTGTTACTGTGTTTGCCTGTTATAATCCTTCTTCTTTGAATTTGATGAAGGCTCAGCCTTCAGACAACAAAGATTGCTGGAATTACATGTAAAGTAAAAGTAAATTCACTTTGGGTGTGACATGAGGGATTCCCATGAGTGAAGTGACACTCAGTGCACAGACCTGGTAACATCTGCTTTAGTTGCTTGCGGGCACCCTGCCTAGACGAAGAGAATCCCCATGGCAACAGCTCATCAAAATGGCAGGTGTAACAGTGAAGAACGCACTGCAGCTAAATAGGCAGATGCTTAGGCTACGTGGGAAGGTCATTTGACCAGATTATGCCAGGTAGTTTGTGTGTGTAGCTACTGCTGGGACCAAAGTTTGTTTGCTGACATTTGGCAGGGACATAAAACAAAAGGGAAAGGAAGCTGAATAGTTACATTTCTGGCACATCAGGTCTTTCTGTGGCTTTGATTTCGTATAGGCTTAGTGATTCTGTTGTCATTGAACATTGTAATTCAGAACACCACTGCCATATAGTCTCTTTTCTCTGGAAATGCCACGGAAAAGCTAAAGAAAACATTTGCCGTAGCATTCTGTTACCTTGCAGAGAAGGGTGTTTTTGTGTTCTCAGTGCCCTGTTGTCCCAGCGCTGGGGGAGGGGCGATGTTTGCTATGCAGGCCAAGTGCGCAGGGAAGGTTCTAAAGTTGTTAAGTACAAGCTGCAAGATTCTAAGATTAATTGTGCTTCACTCTCCAGTGAGATTGGTGTATTATAAATCATAGAGGCATATCCCATCAATCTGGTGTCTGGATGCAGGGAACATGATAACCCCTAACTCAGCAGAAACATACCTTCCATCCATTACAGCTTCTCTCCTGGAATGAACCAGTGCGCGCCTAAGATAGGGCCAGGGCAACAGACAGCATTTTAAAGACATCTTTGAGATACTTCCCTTCTTTTACAACAGGGAAACCATTTCTATGGCTCCTTGGTTTTATTCTACCATAACTTTATAGGAGACAGTTTTAAAGAAGTATTTTCTGGCTTAGTTTTGTTCAGCCCTTGGGTAAGTTCTCTGAGAGGTTCAAAAGAGAAAAAATAATATGATCCCTACCTTTGATGAGCCACTGTTTAGTTATGGAGAAAAACCATATTAATTCTGACTATGGGATGTTAATGCTAATTGCTAATCTAGTACTTACTAGCATACCAGTGGAATATACTCAGAAATTATTCATAGAACATATTTCAGAATAAATGCTGACAAGATCAGAGAAAGGAGAGATACGTATTGGCTGGACTAGTCAAGGTCCTTAGAGAAGGTAGGCCTGTGCTGGGTCTTGTCCGTGGGAAGGCATTAGTGGGATAAGACAGGCTGCATGTCCCAGTGTGAGGGTACGGACTGCAAGAGAGAGTAAGGTTAAATAGGCGGTGATGAGCCCAAGAAGAGGCTTGCAGGTGGCCAGCAGAACCACAGCACATGCAAGAGTCTCTTGCTCTGCGTCTCTTTGCCCTTCCACATTCCCTCCATTATCAGAGTCAACTCCATCCTATTTGGAGCACCCGGCCTAGAGGAAGAGAATTCCCAGGGGAACGTCTCATCAGCATGGCAGATGGAAAAGTGACTGCACTACAGCTAGACAGGCAGCTGCTGTGGGCTACATTCGAAGGTCTTTGGACCAGACTATGCCAGCTTGGTTGTGTGTGTAGATGCTGCTAAGGCCGAAGTTAGTTTGCTGGCACTTGGCAGGGACATTAAACAAGCCTTCCCCACTTCTTCCCTCTTCTCTCCCTCCTTCCCATCCTCCTTTCTTATTATGAATATTTCAGGCTTATCACTCTGTCCCTGCCCTTTTAATGCACCCTCTTCCTTGATGTCAAGCTCAGTCCCTCAGCTTCAAGGCCATGGCCACACTCTGCTCATTCTACTTGATTCATCTACTCATTCAACAAGTGCTTACTGAGAGTTCCATATGCATCTTCAGAAAATATTCATTCTTACAAAGAAGACAATTAAGACACAATTATAATATGTGACAACTACCTTGACATGAGAAACATAGGATGCTATGGGAGCAGATGGCAAGAGTACTTAATTTTATTAAGGGGAGGAAGGTGTCAGAAAAGAAGTGACATAAAAACTGAGAACTAAAAGTATGAGTGGTGATATTCTAAACTCTCCCTAGAGCTGTTGGGTACCCTGTCTGATCTGGGGAGCTGCCAGGCACTTAAGTTCTTAGTTGCCTTTGGTGGCCACCACCATCACACACAGGAAATGAATTGTTTATTTTATTAATAAATATTTCTTGAACAATTCTATGGTCTAAACAGTGTCCTAGACTCTGTAAACCAAACAGCTGTAAACAAAACGAGCAAAGGACCTGATCTCTTAGAGCTTACATTCCAGCAAGGATGAGCAGACAATGAAAAAAGAAATAAAAATAACATGATATTTTGGGTGTTATGGAAAAAGAAGAAACAGAGTCAGATGATACAGTGTAGGTACTTGTGTATGTGTGTGAGTATGTACTATTTTAAATAGGTTAGTTGGGGCTTTCTGTTAAGGTGATATTTAAGCCAGAACTGATGAATTGAAGGAGAGAGTCTGTTGGGGTGGTGGGATGCGGAGTGAGGGGGGGATAGCATTCTGCGCAGAGGGAGCAATAACTAGCACAGAGTCTTCCTGGAGGATGTGTGCTAGGTGTGTTGTGTTGGGGAAACTATAGAAAGACCAGATGAAAAAAAAGAAAAGAAAAGAAAAGAAAAGAAAAGAAAAGAAAGGAAAAGAAAGGAAAAGAAAAGAAAAACCAGGTGACTGAGAGCTCTAGGAAGAGAGTGGAGGTGGATGAGGTTGTGAAGGTATCTATGGGCCTGATAAGGTAGGGTCTTGTCCCATGTAAGATTTACATTTAAGAGGATCCCTTTGGCTGCGGTGTGGAGATCCGACAGTAGAGGAGCAAGAGTGGAAATGGGAGATCAGGTGGGAGCCTGCTGCAATGGTCCAGGCAGGAGATGACAGCAGCTGGCCACGGTGGAAGAGGGAGAGTGGTGGGATTCCGAGTACTCCTAAAAGGTAGACCTGACAGCTTTGCTGCTGATTTGGATGGGCGTGTGAGAGAAGAAAGGGATCAATGATGACTCCTCGGATTTTGGTAAACTGGATTTGCCATTAACTGGGACGGGTAAGACCACAGAAGAACAGGTTTAGGGGAGCAAAGATATGTTAAGTTTGTTATGCCTGGCCACCATCCAAGTGGAGATTTTATGTAGGCAGATTGTTCTACAATATCAAGGGAGAGTTTGGGAAGTTGTCATTTAAAGCCATGAGACAGGTTGGGATCACCAAGTGGGTGATCCTAGAAAGAGAAGAAAATGAGGTCTGAGAGCTGAGCCTTAGCGGGGACTCGATTGTTTAGAGGCTGAAGAGATAGGAAAGATACAGCAAGAGATGAAGAGGGAGCAGCCGACCAGGCAGAATAGCCAAGGAGCCTGTGCTGCCCAAGTAAAGAAAGAGTTTCAAACAGGATGGAGTGACCACCTCTGTCAGACGCTGCAGAGAAGTCCGTGGAGATGGGGTCCAGAGGTCACTGGGGAGGGCAGCGGGTGTGATGGAGTGGTGGGGGCAAAGGCCTGATGGAGTGGGCTCAAGAGAGGATGAGAGGAGGAAAGTGGAAACAGTGACTAGAGTCAGCTCTTTCATGGAATTTTGCTGCAAAGGTGTGGGGGCAGAGAAATGAGGCTGGGGGGACGTGGGGTCAAGAGAGGATATTTCCAAGTGGGAGAAAAGCATCAAGTTTGTGTGCTTGTGGAAATGATCCAGTAGAGAGGAAAAATGATGATTCAGGAGAGTGTCGACCTCAGGAGCAATGTTGAGCAGGTGGGAGGGTGTGGAATCCAGCAACCAATGGACAGGAGCAGGGGCAGCTCGTTCCTGTAGCAGGGGGGCAGGTCGGTTGGGGGCTGGGCGGGGGGGGGGCGAATTCTCTTCTGATAGCCTTTGTTTTCTCAGTGAAATGAGAAGCTGAATTCTCTGCTGAGAGTGAGGATGGGGAAGAGATGTCAGAGGTGTGGGGAGAGAGGAGAAGAGGAGGTGGCTGTCTAGGAGACTGGGAGAGCATGGACTGGGGCAGGATACGTGACTGTGTGGCAGCACTGAGGGCCCCCTTGAGGGAGATAGTTATGAAATAAAAAAATGGCCCAGGCAGAATGGGTCAGGACAGCATTTAACTGGGTGAATCAGATCTTGGGCTTATTAAACCTTTGCAGTGGACATTTTTGAAGAAAGTTTCTCAAGGTGGTATATACTCAGCAGGTGACCGACCCCTGGCCACAGCCCTGCAAGCCAGGCACAGGTTAAGGGGACTTCACATGGGCAGGCAGGACCCCAAATGATGGCCATGCAGGATGATCACATGATTCCTCTCTACTTCCTTTTACTATTGGTGGATGCATGCTGGAAGATTATGGGAAAGTCACACAAGCCTTGTGAAGTTTGTTAAGATTGACACATAGGGATTTGGGGCAGAGATATACCAGCTGACACATGGGAGGTCTTCAGTGCACAAGGAGGGAGCCAGGCAGAGAGACTGCATGGTCAAAAGCTTCGTGGGGAAGCATGGAGGGAAATGGGCACTGAGGACCTGGAAGTTGTTTGAAAATGCTGGATTGTAGGTGCCCCAGACAGCTGTCCTCCTCACTGTCTTCCATCCTGCCATGCTTATTTCAACCTTTAGTCCGTGCTGGCTTCCCTGCCAGGAATGCCTTTCATCTCTCGGGGTCGTTGGGTTGTACAACTCCAGGGGGTGCCATTAACATTGTCCTTTATGTTTCCTTACTGAGTCAGCTCAACCTCTGTCTCTTCTAGGACAGTCCCTTTGGCTCCAAGCCACACTCACTCTCCTTTCTGTGAATTCCTATATCTAGAGGGTAGGGTTGCCAGATTTAGCTAACAAAAACACAGAATGTCAGTTAAATATGACACGGGACATACTTATACTAAAAAGTTATTAATTGTTTATCTGAAATTCAAGTATAACTAGGCATCCTGCATTTTATCTGGCAACCCAACCAGACTGGAAAACACATGGTTAAGCATTCATTCAACCAACCTTTGTAGAGATGGAACTTGCCCTCTACTGGGACTGGAGAGAGTAAAGCATCCAGCCTGGACCCTGCCCTCTGGGCTAGGAGGCACCAAACATGTATTAGGTCACCAGCCAAGTAGGGTCTCAGAAAACACATTGCAAAAGGTTCAGGTTGAATAACTGCTCCAGAATTTTGCAATCATAATATCTAAAGAAAAGCTATTTTAATTTCAGTATATATGAAAATGTTGTGACTTATTTTCACTTAGTACTATAATTTTTAATTTTAATGACATATAGGTATGGAGGCATCTGTATCTGTTCAATGCTTTGGACATCACAAAGTGTCCATTAAGACTTGTCTGCCTGCGAGCAGTTTGTCATTTGCTATTATCATCTTCACCATCATTGCCTTTAGCATTGATCAGAAGTGGCAGTTGCTGTGCAGAGGCAGGGTGACCCGGGCTGGGAACGTGTACCCCTGCTGTGCCTTTTACTACCTGTGAGATCTCGGGAAGACACGTGATCTCTGTGCCAGTTTGCCCATCTGTACGATGAGATACAATACTAATATGGACCTCAGAGGATTGGTGAGAAGATTGAAGAGTTAAAAACCTGTGAAATGCTTGGAACAGTGCTTAGGGCATATATCCTAGATAAATGTGGATTAATATAACTTAAAAATTATTGAAACACATAAGCGGGGAGGGGCAGAGTACTCCTGAATTGTGAAGTGACTCTCTTGGCATTGGTCTTTATTTTCCTTTAAACCTCCTTGAAGGTGAGAATCACTCTTGCCCCACCCTGCTATGTTGTATCCAACCCTCCCCTCCTCTCAGCCTGCCCCTACACTGGTTTGGTAGAGGCTCTGAAAATATTTGTGGGTGGGTCTATTAACGCTATTGGAAGCCTAAAGAAATGGTAATGACATTCATGGGTGATGTTTCTCCAAGGTCACTGAGTTCCAAGATACTCTAAGTCCCTATAATTTCGCCATTCCTGATTTATTTGTGAAAACCAAGGCAAACGTATTTAATTTAGGGTATCCCAGGTGAACTTTATAGGTACCCTAGGAATGACAGCAAGTTGGAAACTCATTTACCATTCACATCCAAGTATACGCTAGTTTACAAGAATAAGTTTCAGTTGATGAAGTATTTAATAAATGGCCAACATTGTTTTAACCATTTATCACCCATTATCTAACTGAATTCCCCAAACCTCTCCGAGAGTTAGGTATTATTAACCCCACGTTACACACAAGGAAGTGGAGGTATGGAGCAGATAAGAAATTGCCTAAAGTCACCTAAATAATAATTAGTTGACACTGAATTCAAGTTCAGGATTGTCAAATTTCAAAGCCCGTGTTCAAAATGAATAAGCATATTTTTCAACCTAAAAAGCTCGTGGAGAGCAGAGAAGAGGCCTGAGACCATTCATTCACTCATTCATTCATTCATTTGTATGTTCATTCCAGTGTGGAGCTTGCAGAGGGGTGAAGGACAAGGCCCTGCCCTCGAGAAGGTCACAGTCACACAGAGCTGGGTACAGAGACTATGGTAAGTGCTCTAGCAGAGGCAGGGCAGTGTGAAGTGCCAGGGTCACACAAAAGAGGCAGAGCTAATGGTGTCCTAAGAATGGGCGGTGGCTGGGGAAGGCATGGGGGAGGAGGCGCCATTTTGCTGGACTGTGCAGACTGAGTCCGAGGAGAGTGCTTATTTAGGTCTCACTCGGGATTTAAGATTTGCAATTAATGCCACATCATAAGGAAACAAGTATTTTTGAAAGTCTGCTTGGTACAAAGTCCTGTGCTAGGCATTTTTATGGATAGAAGTTAGCTTCTGGACAGCCATCTCAGGTAGGTACCCTAATCTCTGTTATACAGGTAAAGAAACTGAGGCTCAGAGTGGTTGAGATTTGCCCAAAGTGGGAATTTATTACTTATTCAACAAATTCAGTTATCTGTTTATTCATTTACCAAGCATTAGTTGAACACCTGCATCAGGTGATGTGGTTGGTGCTGAATAACAATGGTGAACCAAGGAGGGCCAGACGCCCCCATGGAGATACTGTCCTGTGGGGGAGACAGACATGAACTAACTCTCTATACATGTTTTCCATTTGTATGGAAAACAATACATCCTTTGAGAAGAAGTTTGGAGAGAGTGATTGGAGAACCCCTAGGACAATTTAGCTTGTCCTCCACCTCTCCACATGCATGCTTGTGCCCAGGTTTCAGGGGGAAGGTACCCTCAGTCAAAACCCCCAGTGCAGCTCCACTGAGCACACAGGACTGCTGTGCCCTGTGTCTGCAGGGAGCATCACAGGGAACCTGAGGAGACAGGAGCACATGGTGGGCTCTGAAGGGTGACTGAGGAGACATTCACGTGCCCGTGTGAGACACCCTTGGGGGTGCTGGGAAGGGAGGTTGGATGGCTACAGTTGCGAAGGGGAGAAAAATCTGCCCTGAGAAATGCAGTTTTGTGCTCTAATTCTGATAATAATTTTACTTTTGTTTTTTACAAAGGTCAGCGTTAGGGCGAGCTGGGCCGCCATGTTGATTCATACCATGGTACCCCGAGTGTGCAGAGTATGTCCTTGTGGCCACGTGCTGGTTCTGGGTGGGTGTGGTGCAGGACGTGCAACATGGTGGGGAGCGACTGGGGAAAGCACTGGGCATCAGGAAGGCTCAAGGACAGACTCAGTATTCCCTAAGACCAACTTTTTCCCCTTACCACTTTGAGAAGGGCTGATGCCGAGAGGCGTGTTATTCAGAGTGATGATTTCATCATCAGTTTTAGGTTTTGATGCAAACAACAGAAACAGAGCCTGTCTAATGTAACTAATTGATTGAGAAATCTCGATTCACTGAGATATAAACATTAAGTGTTTTATTTCATCCAACTATACCTGTGATTCTCAAAGTTTAACATGCATATGAATCACCTGAGGCTCATGTAAAATGCAGACTCTGGTTTAGCAGGTTTGGGCTAAGAGCAGAAATTCTGCTTTCCTGACAAGCCAATGCTGCCAGTCTGTGGACCACACTTGGAGTGTCAAAGAAATCTACTTTATGGAATGCCCCTTGCCCCTTTGTGGTTCTGGAAACATGGTCTTTGTCTTATTCTAACACTCTGCAACACTTGCAGGTTCTACTCATTCTGAAAGTCAAAGCTTTTCCTCCTATTCATTATTTAAAAAACTTAAGAATTTGTTGGACTCAAACTTTCAGGACAAATTCTTCTCTCTCTCCAATGTAGGCTAGAGCTGTGGCCCTGCCTTCTTAGATTGGGGAGAAGGTGTGAGGTCTGGTCCTGAGGTTACCCCCTTTTCCTGCAAGTGCATCTCATCAGGAGTCTGGAGACAGGGAGTCGAGGTGAAGTGAAGGCTCTCTCCTTCGCTTCCTCCAGAGGAGGCGCAGGGTCACAGACGTACTCCGCTTCAGGTGGGCTCCAGCCATCACTGGGGGCCTTTGCTGGTTTCTCCATGATGATGCTGTGTGGGGTTTTGGGGCAGTGTTCACCGTGGCCCCTCCATCTCTTGGGAACATGACAGAGGGGCAGGCTCACCTCCCTTTGGCTCCTGGAGGTATATCCCAGCGACCCTTTCTCCGGGCTGGGGATCTCTGCTCCTCCTCGTTCGACAGACAGCCTTTCTCCAGGCTGGGCATCCTCTCACGTGGCCCTGAAACCACCTATTCCTGTGGATCATCTGTGTCTGGTGCTGGGTCCTGGCTGTGGGGGTGCTTTAGGGGAGTGGCCATTCTCGCTTCTCCCACTCATGCAGAAACCCTTCGAGGGGATATGGTACTTGGGTCTGATGTCAGGCCATTGGGCATCCCACAGCAGCGGCCCAGGACTAGGTGGGAAGTGGGCTGAGGCTCCTCATAAAACTCCACCTGTCCCCCTCCATGCCTGGAAGCCAGTCTCTCCCCTCTGCTTCCGGGAACCACCACTCTTGAAATTCGATCAACCCTTCTGACTTAAGGCTTGTGCTTCTCTTTGGAAGCTTTTTGTCCCAGATGAGCCCCTCGCAGGGGAAAGAGGGGAAGGAAGAGGTGAGTCTCACAATACAGTCCTCACCATGTCCGCGCTGATGGCTTTCTCTTGCAGGTGGCCCACAGTGGGCTGGATATTTGGACGTAAGTCTCTCCATAGCCTAAGTCACTGCGTTGTACCGAGTAGTGATGCTCCCTGCCTCCTGGTTCCCCGTGGGCAGAGTCCTGGCTGCTGGGCAGAGCAGCTCACCGAGGAAGGCATTTTTGACACCCCCAGGTGTTTGGGGCTGTCAGCTGTGCTCATGCCACAGGATCTGGCCTCCTGCTTGTCACCATCGTCCCTCAACAGGAAACTCTCACACATTCATCCAGAGAGACCGCAAACCTGAGCCATTAAAAAGCAGACAGGTCTTTGTATTTGTGAAAGCTCCTAATTACTATTTCATGGAGAAAGGATTAATAAAACATCATGCAATTAGCTGCTTCCCTTCAGCAGTCACATCTCATTAAGGGCGGCACAAGGCAGCCCACAGGACTCCTGAGCAAGCAGCTGGCTCCAGCCCTGGCTTGCAGGGCAGGCCTGCTGGTTCAGGGGAGCGACAGCCCTGCTTCTGCCTTGTCTGGAGAAGCATTTTCTCCGGTAAGTGATGTGGTAAATGGGCTTGGCCCTCAGCAGGACAGCTTTCGGCAGCCAAACCTTTATCTGTATCTCAAAATCTTCCCTTTGTTTACTCATTTATTCATGTACTGTCTTCTGTATGCTAGGTGCTGGGCTCGGTGCTGGGAAAGGAGCAGCGGTCAGTTATCTCCACTTACAAAGCCCCTGCCCAATCCCATCAAAGACTCTGCTCTTCCCTCCACACCCCTTCCTGTCTGGCGCGCCCCACATTCCTCCTGCCCTGCTGCTCCCCCCGCTTGGCTCTCATCTTCCATCCCGTGACAACCCCGACAGGTTCATTCCACACTTTGCGCCTTTTCTCTCGTCCTGTCGGGAGCCCCATCCGAGGCTTCCTTCCTTGGACCCCAAAGCTGTACAAAGAGAACCACCCCCGCCCCCCAACTTCATGGAGAACAACTTGGAAAAGGCACTGATGGGGACCATTAGAACCCGGTTTTAACGTCTCCTTCTTACCCGGGCTAAGAAAAATCACCTGAACCTGTCCTTTCTTGCCTGAGTCTTTGTTTCCTCTTCAGTCATATTTTCTTTTCTCTGGAGTAGAATGGTTAGGAGAGGAAAATATGTTTGAACGTGAATCTCGGGTCCTACGAGGGTAGCAGGTAGCCTCGGGCAGGTGCCCACGCTGTGGGAAGGAGAGGACGGTACCGACCGCACGGTGTGGCGGAAGGATGCACGATCTACACTTTGTGGAAGGGGAGCCGCGATGGTTACAGTCTGGGTAGTGCTGGGTAGGCCCCATCCAAAGGTGCTTGGCTGAGTGGTCAGCGCTCAGCCCCTAGGGGACAGGTCTATCCCCTGATGCAGGGCACTGGCATTTTTCTGCATCTTGTTGCCATCTTTAAATGGTGACACTGTCTCTGCTTCCAGCCTGATATCCCTGTGTTAGGCTGTGGCCTTGGTCTGGGTTCAGCATGTTGATATGGTCCCGAGCCCCAGGGACAGGAGCAGACAGCACCTTCTGACTCCATCTGACTGCATCAGCTCCTCCCGAGAAGGCTGTGGTGGCGATGAAGCCCAATTAGACATGTGGAATCAAGAGCATCGGGCTGCAGTGTCACGCCTGGCAGCCTCATGGTCCATCCATGTGTCAGGCCACCTTCTCTGAGCCCTGTAGGCTGGAGGCAAGAAAACAGGGCTTCAGTGACAGCATCTTCAGAGCCAAGTGACAGAGAAGGGGATGCACTCATAGCTTGGTTTGATCAACACTTACAGGCAGTTTGGATCGCTGTAAAATGAACAGATTAGGAAATGCAATTATCTGGATGATTGCTTCTGTTCACTAGCCTCCTTCACCTCTGTGGATGAGAGAGAGAAGGAGGGGGAGAGGGAGAGCAGGGCGAAGAGGGAGGGGGAGGGGAGAGAGAGGGGGGAATCAGGAAGGTTGATTTGATTTAGACTAGGCTGTGGTGGTCTCACAAGAAGATGGAGAGTTTGAGCTCTGTGCCCCTACCCCAGCCTAGCACAGGTGGAATCATGCAAAATGATTGAAAGCAGATGAGTTTGTTGGGAAAGTCATTGAAGGTCATGGTTGTGGACGCTGTTGCTGCCTAGCCCAAATCTTTTTCATGTTGGTGCCATCTCCCAGTTTCTGAGTGTTTGCTACTAATAGCTCACGGCTGTCCCCTTTTTCTAAAGAGCTGTCCTTGTCCAAATTAAGCCACTGTGCCTGAAAAACCACATGCCCTCCCCAACCCCCCAAGTCAATGGCTGACAGTCACAGGAGGCAGTCCACTTTGCCCCAGGGTGGGACCAGCTGTGGTACAACTAGTGGCCCTGAACTTATCTGAAGTCTCAAGCTTAGACCACATCCCTACTCAGTTCCTCCCTCTGCCTCATCCTGCTTTCCCCAGCTCTGTTCTTTGAGAGCATTCCCCCAATATATCACTAGAACAAGAATCTCCATCTTAGGCTTTGCTGGGGAACCCGACCTATGCAGTCATTGTGCACAGGGCTGTGAAAACCTAGTGCTGGGACATGGGGCAGGAGGCTCTGCAATGGTTCAGGCATAAGTTGATAAGATCCTGACAAGGTAAAGTGCAATGAAATGAGAGAGGAAGAGAGGGATGCCAGAGACGTCAGGGTGGAAGGTCTACCAGGATCCCATGTCTGCCTGGGTAAGGAGGGGAAGGAGGGGGCACACGTGACTGATATTTCAAGTGGAGGTGAGTGAGGGCACATGTGGTGATGCCACTGGTTAATGGAAGGAAGAATGTTCACTTTGTCCTTTCCTATCTCTGGCTCACATCTCCCATCCTCCCTGGGCCTGTGTCTGCAGTGGCTGCTCCTGCTGGTCCTCCTCCTGGACTTGCTTTGGATGCACAGTTGTACCCTGCACGGCTGTCTCCATTCCTCACGTGCGCCACGTCTCTCCAACCAGATGGTCATCTCTGCGGGTTCAAGGACTGTGCTTTTCTGTGCAGAACTCCATGTATGCTTTTCATATATAAAGGGAATAAGGAGATGTTTGTTGATTAATTGCTAGATTAGCTCTTAAATTTCCTCAGAACCTTGGTGAGTCCTCCCTGGCCTGGCTGAGGTTTTCACAGCTATAATGTCAGGACCTGTAGACCCTGGTTTCTGGACCATCGATTTAGTTCTATTTCTTCTCAACTTTATTGTGAAATAATTTATTTAAGATAAACCACATTCATTGAAAGTGTATGATTCAGTGAGTTTTATTCGTTATTTACATTCATAAAACCACTATCGTAATCAAGACAAAAAGCATTTTCATCATATTCCTGCCTCTTTGCATCCATCCCCCTTTATCCCTGGCCTCATGCAATCACTGATCTTTTTTTTTTTTTTTTTTTTTGGTCACTTAGAGAATAGTTTGTATTTTACAAAAATGGAATCAGGTAGTATGTGTTCTTTTGTGTTTGGCTTCTTTCACTCAGCATAGTGTTTTGAGAATCATTCATGTTGTTGAGTGTATTAGCAGTCCATTCCTTTTTAAAAAAAATTACACTTTTACTTTTGAGATAATTGTAGAGCCACATGCAGTTGTAAGAAATAGTACAGAGAGAGCCTGTGTGCCTTTTACCCAGTTTCCCCCAGTGGTCACATCTTACAAAAATATAGTACACCATCACCAACAGGATAGTGACATTAATAGTCATCACAGGATGGCAGTCTCTCCTGTTGCCTTTGCTAGCCACACCCCCTTCCCTCTCACCGCCACCCCCATTTTAACCCCTAGCAACCACTAATCTGTTTTCCATATGTATAATATTGTTGTTTTCAGAATGTTGTATTAATGGAATTATTTATACAATAGTATGTAACCTTTTGGGGGTGCTTAAAAAAAAAGGACTTTATTTTTTAAAGCAATTGTAGGTTCACAGCAAAATTGAGTGGAAGGTAAGAGATTTCTCATATACTCCCTGACCTCACACAAGGATATTCTCCCACAACATCCCCCACAGAGTGGTACTTTGTTACAACTGATGAACTTGTGTTGACACATCTTAATCACCCATGGTCCATAGTTTACGTGGGGGTTCACTCTTGGTGTTGTATATTCTCTGGGTTTGGATAAATGTATAATAACATCTTTCCACCATTATAGTATCATACAGGGTAGTTTCATTCTCCTTAAATCCTCTGTACTCTGCGTATTCATCTGCCACTCCCCTCTAACCCCTGGCAAACACTGATCTTTTTACTGTCTCCATAGATTGGCCTTTTCCAGAATGTCATATAGTTGGAATCATACAGTATGTAGCCATTCTGGATTGGCTTTTGTATGGTAAGAGCATGTTTTGTTTTTTAAGAAACTGCTAAACTTTCAGTTAGAGGGGACAAATTCATATCCAAAATACATATCTAGTCCAGCGAGAACATGTTGCTACCTGCTCCATGACGAAATGGGTGCAATGTAATGAACTTGCCACTAGGTGGCTGTCTAATCCCCTTAGGGAATTGTGCCACACTAGGGGCTTGGGGTTGGGCTCTGCTGTTGGTGAGTTAGACTTGCAGTGGTAGCCGTAGCTTGGTGAGCCTTAGTGAGGGGAAGTTCGTGTTGTTGAGCCTGTGTATAGCTGTCATCCCTGCCAACACACCCACTTCGTACATCATCTGTAGAGCAAACATTGTGGTGACTGATAGGCACGGAACATTTCTTGTCCATGTTGTGAATGAAGAATCTCCCCTGTAGGAGATGTCCTTGGGTGAGCATTCACCAAGAATATCTTTCCATTCTGTGCCCATTCATTCCCACGTCTTTCACAAAATTGAGTACATTTTAGGTCACTATTCCTTTAAATATTTTTTTTCTGCACCAGTCTCTTCTAATTCTGGCACTCCAGTGTCACAAATGTTAGACCTTCTGGTGTTTTTCCATGGGTTCTTGAGGCTGTACTCATTTTAAAAATCTTTTATTTCCTTCGTTGTTTGGGTCAGATAATTTCTCCTGATCTGTGTTTAAGTTTGCTGACTCTTTCCCCTGTCATCTCTATTTGGCTTTTGAGCTCATTCATTGACCTCTAAATTTCACATATTCGTATTCTCCTTTTTTGTTCTCAAATTTTCATTATAAAAATAGTTTTTATTTTTCTGCTGATGATGTCTACCTTTCCATTTATTTCTAGAGTGTTTACCTTTACCTCATGGTGCATGTTTATTTTAGTTCTTTTGAAGTATTTGTCTGATGATTCCAACATCTGGATCATCTCAGAATTGACATCTGTTGATTGTATTTTCTCTTAAGAATTGGTCACATTGCCCTGATTTTTTGTGTGCTGCGTACTTTGAAACATTATGTTGTAAATCTTTGGGTCCTGTTAAATTCTCTGCAGAATGTTGATTTTATAGTTTTAGCAGGCAATCTGATTGGGTTCACACTTCAAGTTTTTTCTTCTGTCTGTGGCAGTGGTTCCAGTGTTAATCTGAGTTTCAAAGTCTTTGTTATGCTGCTTTGGATCTGTTCCACACATGTCCTGATATGGGGCATGGGCAGTCTATGATATTGTAGTTCAGATTTCAGTCTTGGCTCTGATGCCTTCGGTTGATCTTGTGCATGGGCAACTTAGAGGTGATCGTGGGGCTTGTGATGGAATAAAGGAATCCCCTCTCCAGCCCTCTCCTCTCTAAAATTTCCTCCACACTCTTTTAGCTCCCAGGAGCCCCTTTCCCAGGCTCTCTGCTCTGGTTTTCTCTCATGTGTTTTAGGATCCCTGTCTGCTGCAAAGCTCTGCAGTGGCACTGCCTTCTGGTCAAAGTCAGAAGATAAAAGAGGGAAAAACTAGAGAACTCTTCCCTTGATATGGATCACTGTTTAGGTGTTGATTCCCTTCCCTAATCTACTTACTTTGTTAACTTTTCAGGGTCTGCGAGTAGTTTCCTTTTTACTTTGTCTGAATTTTTAGTTGTAACCAGTGGGAGAGAAGGTTGGGGTGGACTTAATTCATATTGGCTGGCACTGGAATTTCCAGGCAGTTGTGTCTTTAGAGATATTGCTAGGGCATTGGAGTATGCTGCCCAAGAGTTGAGTGTCTTTATTTGTGATTCTGAGCTAGTGAACAGAACAAGCTAGTGAGAGGGACCTAGAGAGAGTGTGTCACAGAGAAATAGAGGGGACTGATTTCCACAGAAGGCTAGAAGTGACTTTCTTTTTATTTTTTTCCCTGCCGAAGTAGGTATTTTATTTTATTTATTTTTATTGAAGTATAGATGATGTATGTTATTTTCAAGTGTACAATATAGTGACCTGACAATCAAATGCATTCTAAAATAATCACCATGACAAGTCCAGTAACCATCTGTCCCCATCCAAATTATTACAGCATTACTGACAATATTTCTTATGCTATATATTTCATCCCCATAACTTATTTATTCCATAACTGGTGGTTTGTACCTCTTCTTAATCCTCTTCACCTATTTCATCCAACCCCTCACCTCTCTCCTTTCTGGCAATGACCAGTTTGCTCTCTGTATCTATGAGTCTGTTTCTGTTTTGTTTTGTTTGTGTTTTTGTTTTTTATATTCCACATGTAAGTGAGATCATATGATATTTATCTTTCTGTATTACTTATTTCACTTAGCATAGTACCCTCTAGGTCAATCCATGTGCCCTAAATGGCAAGATTTCATTATTTTTTATGATTGAGTAATGTTACATTGTATATATATACCACATCTTTTTTATCCATTCACTGTTGGTGGACACTTAGGTTGCTTCCATCTCTTGGCTATTGTAAATAATGCTGCAGTGAACATAGGGGTTCATATATGTTTTCAAATTAGTGTTTTTTTTTTTTTTCTTTTTAGTAACTACCCAGAGGTGGAATTCCTGGATTGTTTGGAAGTTCTATTTTCAAATTTTTGAGGAAACTTCATCTGTTTTCCATAGTAGCTACACCAATTTGCTCTCCCACCAACAGAGCATGAGGGTTCTCTTTTCTCTACATCCTTGCTAACACTTGTTTTTTCTTATCTTTTGGGTGATAGATATTCTGACAGGTGTGAGGTTATATATCATTGTGGTTTGATTTGCATTTCTCTGGTGATTATTGATGTTGGGCATCTTTTTATATGTCTGTTGGCCATCTGCATTTCTTCTTTGGAGAAATGTCTATTTATGTCTCCTGCTTATTTTTTAATTGGATTGTTAGTGTTTTTTTTTGATATTAAATTGTGTGATTTCTTTATATAATTTGCATATTAACCCCTTATCAAATATATCATTTGCAAATATTTTCTCCCATTCAGTAAGTTGCCTTTTTGTTTTGTTGATGGTTTCCTTTGCTGTGCAAGAGTTTTTAGTTTGATGTAGTCTCATTTGTTTATTTTTGCTTTCATTGCCCTTGCCTGAAGAGACAGATCCCCCCAAAATATTGCCAAGAATGATATCAAAGAGTGTACTGCCTGTTTTTTTCTAGGAGTTTTATGGTTTCAGGTCTTACATTTAAGTCTAATCTATTTTGAGTTTATTTTTGTCTATTATGTAAGAAAATGCTCTAGTTTGATTCTTCTGCATGTAGCTGTCCAGTTTTCTTAGTATCATTTATTAAAGAGGCTATCTTTTCCCCAGTTGTATATTCTTGCCTCCTTTGTTGAAGAGTAATTGACTATATAAGTGTGGGTTTATTTTTGGGCTTTCTATTGTATTCCATTAATCTGTGTGTCTGTTTTTGTGCCAATAGCATACTGTTTTGATTACTGTAGCTTTGTAGTGTAGTTGGAAATGATACTTCCAGCTTGTTCTTCTTTTTCAAGATTGCTTTGGCTAGATAGAGTCTTCTGTGGGTCTGTACAAATTTTAGGATTATTTGTTCTAGTTTTATGGGGTCTTTAGCTGTATCCCTCTGAATAGGTCCTGAAACTTCTGGTATGGGCATATATGATATTTCCTTTTTATAAGAGCAGGTAGCATGAATAATTTTAAATTCTTGTCCTTAAGTAAGATAGGTCAAAACCATTGGACTCTAGCTTGGAGGGTTTGCTGCATATCCACACTGGGGAGGGAGAACATTATTCTCATTTTCCTGTTTAAAGCACCTTTGTTTAGCAATCTTATTTATTTAATCTTTTGATACTCATGTAGTTTTAATTGAAAGGAATTTGTGTTTGACTTCTGCTCCTTGACAGAAATAAAGAAAAATATTAAAGAGAAATGTGTTTTTTTTGACTCCCAAATAAGGCAAAAGGAAGTTGCAATTGGAGTTTGCCTTGAACCCACAATTTTTGCCCTTCCCCCCAACTAATACACAGAATCATAACATTCAAGTCTGCCTTTTCCTGAGACAGTTTGCTTGGGCCTGTGGGGATTCAGCTGTAAGTTGCAGGCAATCCCTTTGTTACTGGCTTCAGTCAGTGAGGGAGAAATGTCAGAGCTGGAGTCAAAGACTTTTACATAAGGGAATACTCTGCTAGTTAGGGAAATGTTTGTGCAGAATGCAATCTTATTGCAAGATATTGCTTGGATTTTGTTTTTGACAGATTTAATAGGCATGTGAGACCCCTTGGCCAATCTCTGTCACCTAGGGTTTTGAAAACTTTCATTTTATCCTAATTAAAAATAATTGAAGTACCATTTAGTCCAGGGAGAGGGGCATCCTCAGGGTTGGTGGACCCTAAAGCATTAGACATATCTAAGCCTCACAAACTTTCATCCTTTCCCTGGGGTCCCTAATGAGGCAACACTTTCTTGTGGTAATCTTTTTCACTGAGGTCTCAAGCTTAAGGAAGAGCCATAATGAGTGTTTGGAGGAGGAAGTTAAGAAAAACTGTATCCATGCCTTTTTTTCTGACTAGACTAAGCAGCTTACTAATTAGGGTCCCTGGACAGCATGGCTCAAGCCATTTGGCACAGTCTTACCTATAGATTAAATCCCACCTTTACCCCCAAATAAAAGCCAGAGTGCCAACCAGGGGGCCAGTACTGGGAGGGGGCTTCTTGTAGTGGTCTAGGGTGTCCTGAGTCAAAGCCTAAAATCAACACCAAGACCATGGGGCCTCTCAGTGTTTATTTCCCTTTCTGTTTGTCATGGTTGTGGCTATAGAATTTGTTGTAAATAAACAACATTTTGAACCTGTAGCTTTCCTCATTTTATAGCTATAAGTATTACTCTAAAATATTTTATTATAAAAATAAAATGTGCTGAACGGTTAAAAAAAAAAAAGCACAACTTGGAAAGCACAAAAAGAAGGACATAAAAATGCACGAGTAATTGGACCACCCCAAGATAACCATGATTGGTATCTTGGTGAATTCCCTTCCTGGTATTTTGGTTGTAAATAAACAGTTGTTGAACTTGTATTTCAAGTGAGCTGACCAGGTGGTGGCTAGGTGTGAATCACATCAGCCAGGTGAGCCACCATCTAGAGCAGAGACCTCCAGCTGGAGTGGTGATTAGAGAAAACTTCAGGCGCATTTGCCCTCAGTAGACACTTGGTTGGTGGTCCGACCTTATTTTGTCATCACCTTTGGCATGGAACACCTGATACTATTTGGACACCAGATCTGGGAAAGTAAATCCAGAATGACCCCATTAATAGAATAGCTCTATTTCTTGTGCACATCTAAGGAGGCTCACTTTCAAGTCAATGTCATTACAGTCACTCAGTGGGGGAGCATAATTCTCCAAGAATCTTCTGCCTTAAGACCTTATTACAATGATGGGTGTAAAGAAATATCCATGAGACTTGCACATCAGAGGATAACAAGAACCCCAAACCATGACGTGTCCAATGAACTGTTTAATTGGAAAGGATTTTATCGGAGACAGTGGCTGCCCTCCTGACTCTCCAACTATGATGGGAAACTATGGCGTGTCGGTCATCATCAGCGCTGCCCACAAAATGGCAGAATGAAATCATATAAATGCAAATTATGCTGTAATTAAAGAGGAAAGAGGCAAGAAGCAAAAACATTTAGCTGAGCATGGCCTTCAGAGTCCTCTGTTGCCTTTGGGAGTCCAGGAAGGCTCTGAGGGTTTGCTTTGAGATCATCCCCTTATGCGATTATCAGGGCAGGAGGTTAATGAAGAGAACTGCGGCAGTGGTTTTGAGGGAGCCAGCACAACATCATTTCAGGCTGACAGTTGCTGGGGGTGTCAGACTGATGGGATGCTGACCCCTCCTGTAGGGACAAGGGTGGGCTCCCTGTTAGTCTACTGTGTCTCCCCACCGCTGTCTGCCTTCCAGGGACCTAGCACTGGGGCTGATGGAAAAGGGAGAAAGGACAGGTGTGTTCTTCACATGGGGAGGCAGTGCTGACTATTTTCATGGGCTGTAATGACATCTATTTCTTAATTTAGTTTTTCAATAGTTATAAAATTCAATACTAAAACAAAATAAAATAAAACAAGCAAAACTCCCCTTTTCCACCTTTAGTCCCCTCCCAGTCCCCCCTGCCCTCCAACCTCAACCACAGGAACTGCTGTTATTAGATTTCTGGATGTCCTTCTGGAGTACTTTTGTGATTATATGTGCAAACACTAATATGTACACCAATTTTCCTCCATGTTTATGTGGAAGGTAGCATGCTGTATTTTATACCTTGCTCTTTTCATTTAATATGTCATGAGCCCTTTCCATCCCAGTCCATAGAAAGTATCTCTTTCCTTTTCTACAGCAGCATATCGCTCCTTGGGTGTACCATGCTCACTGATCCTGGATTCATGAACATTTAGTTTAGTTCCATTTTTGCTACTACAAACACATGCCATTGTTTGATATGTCTGCTTTCCGTTGGGCTCTGAGCTCCACGACGACTGTGTCCCAGGCCTTATTCATAAAACATAAAATAGTCTCTAACACATAGTGAGCTCTCAGTAAATGTGAGTAGGATTCAGTTAAATCGAACACCAAAGAATCCATAGAGGCAGCCAGGGTGAACACGGCTGTCAGCCTGCCCACTGGGGTGATTTTGGTAGGCCTGGTAAGACCTTCCTTTCCTCCCCCACTCAACTCCAGATCTTTTCAGGGTCTCTGGATGATACCAGGAATCCCTGTATTCCTTTCATCCTGTTAGCTTCCTGCCCTCACTTGTTAAAGAGCAAAAGCCCCACCCTGGTGTTTGCCAGTCACTGACTTCTCCCTGGGGTCTTTAGACCTCCCCCCCTCCTGTCCACATCACACATTCTGACCATTTACCAAGCAGAGGGACAGACACCTACAACCAAGGCAAGTCATAAGTGACTTTCATTCATGCTGCCAGGTGGTCACTTTTCTGGTTGGTCCAGGGCCCCAGAACATAGACTCTGGACTCAAATCCCAGTTCTGCCACTTGCTAGTGTCTGTGGCATTGGGCAAGTCACTTCATCTCTGTGCCTTCATTTCTTTATCTGTGAGAGAGATACTTACCCTCATACCTACCTCACAGGGTTGTTAAGGGGATCAGTGAGCTGATGTATGTGGAGGACCTATGACAGCACCTGGCAGGCAGTCAGTGCTATGTAAGAGTTTGCTATCGTTGTTACTGGCCCTCCGGGCAGGCAGGGAAGTAGGGGGCTGCTCTCTGCTCTAAGTCCCTGCTAGCACTCCTGGGCTCACCTCTGGGGAGGGGTGGCATGCTCCTTCCTGCTTTCCTGGGGCAGAAATTTTGGGTCACTAGTGATATCCAAGTGACACGTGCTCCTACCTCCTTTGTCACAAAGGAGGACTGCTTGCATGGACTTAACTGGTATGGCACTCTCCTTTCCTGTGCTGCATCTGCCTTGTTCGTCTCCTGGGAGTGAGCACACGGATCTTTGATGAGTTTTGCTTAAGAGCAATAAAAAGTAGCCACAGCCTATTAATTTCATCACTTTCCAAGTTAGAAGGAAAAACCATGCTATGATGATAGCATAGGGTCCCATAGGGAGATTTGATTGATGGTTTCCTGGGATGGGGAGGCAGAGGTGGTAAGATACATTCCATCAATTTCTTCTTTTTTTTTTTTCCCAACTGAATTGACTGCTCATCTCTTTCTCTTCTTTTTCTTTTTGTTGGGGAGGGGGGTTAGGGGCGAGTGTAAATTAGGTTTATTTGTTTATTTAGTTGCGGTACTGGGGATTGAATCCAGGACCTCGTGCATGCTAAGCACTCACTCTACCACTAAGCAATACCCTCCCCATTCCATCAACTTTTTATAAAGCTGATGGTAAGAGAGACAAAAGATGTAAAAGATGCAGGCCTTGTTCCCCATGAGTTCTGATGTTTGCAGTGTGTGAAACAGCAAGAGCTAAGCATAGGCCATGTGAAACCAAGGCCAGTGGCCCCAGAATCCCTGCTGGGTTTCTGGCTACTTAACCATGTGTATTCCCTGAACGTAGGGTCCTCTGAACATAGAAGCATATTTCAATGCCTCTGTACCTTTGCTCTGAGTTTGACCTGGAATTCCTTTGCCTCCTTTGCTGGCTAACTTCTGTGTTTCTTTTGAGATTCAGTTCAGGTATCTCTTCTTCTGGGAATCACTCCTTGTGAGCTAATTGTCTCTCCTCTGTGCTCCCAGAATGCCCATGCTTGGCTCTATAAATGGAATGAAAACATTTTGCAGGATTACTTATACAGGTACCTGTCTGGTTTCCCATGCCATGTAGCACCCATTGTTTAAAGAAAGAGGAACAAGCTATCCTTATTGGGAATTGTATAGGTGCACATGGGTAGACCCTCTGCAATGCCTTCCAGACTTTCTAACAAGTGTCACTTGGGTTCTTGCTAAAATATAGATTCCTAGGCTCACTACAGAGATGATTCAGTTGATCTGGGGTTATGTATGGGAATCTGTTGTTTTACTTTGGGCCACAGGAGATTCTTATACTCTGGCTAGTCTGGGCAAGATTTGCAGAATAGTTAAGAGCTTAGGCTCTGGTCAGACTTGAATTTGAATCTAGACTCTTTTACTTATTAGCTGTATGACACTGGACAAGTTACTTTACCTGTCTAAACAGCATTCTTCTCATCACTAAACAGGGATTATAGTAGCACGTACCTCAAAAGATTGTTATCAGTTTAAGTGAGGAAATGGATGGGAAATAATTAGCACAGCCCCTACACGTAACACATTCTACAAGTAACAGCTTGTTTAATCCTCAGAATGACAATAAGTAGTAGGCATTATTGCATTTATCCTCATTTTGCAGATGAGAAAACTGATACACAGACAGGCTAAGAAGCTATCCAAGGTCACACAAGCAGTGAGTGGCAGAGCTAGGCTTAACATCCAAGCAGTTTCTGCTGCAGTGGCCCGTGACAGGCTTGGTGACCACCAACATTGGGAGTGAATGGAGTGAGGCTTTAGGATACAGATCTTCCATATGTGTTGACCCTTTCCTTATAATGAGTTGGGAACCTTAATGTAATAGGTAATCTATTAGGACTACAAGGTTTTCCTTAAAGACTGAAAGAGATAAATTTAGAATGGAAAAAGGCCTTTATGGACTGGAAGAAATTCAAGGAACTCATTGTTTTAGGCCAGTAATAGGAATAGTCTTAAAAGAAGTAAAATCCCACAGTAACAGACCTCTGAGAGGCCACTGAGGGTGAGTTTTGGTTGAGGTATTGGCATCATTGTGTGTGACCAAATTTCTCAGCACATGAACTTTCCTGTCATGACATCAGCCTTCTGATTTCTAGGGTTATATCCTTTCTGCTCATGTGAACTGAGCAACAGTGTCTGAGAACCTTCACCTAAGACCAATTCCAGAGTTTTCCTTGGTAATGGAAGTGGGAAGGATAAGATGGAAAAGGATGTATACAAAATTTTGCAGCAGAAATGAACAGGACAGAGGTTTTTGCTTTTGATTGGAATGGTAAAGGATGAAAAAGACATTCACTATCACTATTAAAGAAGTCATCTGCTAAGCCACAGAATCATTCATATCTTTAAAGCTGTCAAAGAGCTGTGAGTGCAAAAAAATTTAAAAGAACTCAACTCCAGAGAGATCAGTTCTTTCCAGGTGAGCAAAGGACAGAGGAAGCTTTCAAACCTGGGGTCAGTTGCTGAGGTTGGGGCATTACTTGGCATATAATAAAACATTATGAGACACATGAAGAAGCAGAAGAATGTGAATAACAGACAAAAGAAAAAACAGTCAGTAGAAACAGACCAACAAGTGGCTCAGAGGTCAGAATTAGCAGACAGGAACTTCAAAATAGCTATAGCAAATATGTTAAAGAAGCTACAGGAAAAGATACATACAGTGAGTAAAGAGATGGGAGAATTTCAGAGAAGATGTAAAAATTATAAAAGAACCAAGTGGAAATGCTAAAATTAAAAAAAAAAAATCTGAGAAACTCTTAACTGGACGGAACAACAGATTGGCACACAGCTGAAGAAAGGACTAATGAATATGAAGACATGTGAGTAAAAAGTCATCTGAACAGAAGCAGAGTTTCAAAGGGTAGAAAAATATTTAAACAGAGACTCAGTGAAATGTGAGGTAGCAGCGAGTGGTCTAAAGTACATGTAATTGCAGTTCCAGAAGGAAAGGAGAAAGAATAAGGCAGAAAAATATTTTGAAGAAGTGTTGACTGAAAAAATTTTAAAGTTGTTAAAAACAAAAACTCTCAAATCCAGGAAACTCAGCAAACTCTAAGCAAGATAGATAAAAGGAAAATCATTCTCAGACACATCATTGTCAAACTGCTGAAAAGTGAAGATAAAGAAAAAATCTTGAGGTATCTAGAGAAAGATGATTCAGTATATACAGGACAACAATGATCCAAAACTGTTGCACTGCTCAAAATGCTAAAGGGAGTTCTTTAGGCTGAAGGAAAAGGAGACTAGATAGAAACTCAGATATTCAGAAAGGAATGAAAAACATTAGAATGGTAAACCTGAAAGAGGAAAAACCATTTTCCTCTTAATTAAAAGAATAGTTATGACAATTTAAAGTAAATTTATTAGCTCACGATTTTGTAGGTTTGAAGTCCAGCCTGGCTCAGATGGATTCTCTTCCTGGGGCCTCACAAGGCCAAAATCCAGGTGTTGGTTGGGCTGAGCTTGTATTTGGAAGCCTAGGAGAGAATCTACTTCTCAGCTCACATGGTTTGTTTGTGAAATTCAGTTTCTTGCAGTTCTAAGACTGAGGCCCCTATTTCTTTGCTGGCTGTCAGTTCCTAAAAGCTGTCCTTGGTACTTGGCCCTCTCCATTTTAGAGGGAGCAATGGTGCATTAAATTCCTCCTCTCACTACATATCTCTTTCCCCCTCTTTTGCCAGATAACACACTCTGTTTTTTAAAAGACTCATCTGATTGGGTCAAGCCCACCTGGATAATCTCTGTATCTTAAAGTGAACTGACTTGGAACTTTAATTACACCTGCAAAATCTCTTCACAGCAGTACCTGGATTAGTTTTTGATTTAGTAATTGGGGGATGGAAATCCTGGGGGGACCATGTTTAAAATCTGCCTACCTCAGTAGATAAACAGACCTGTATTGTTGCGAGGTTTCTACAATTTACCTGAAATGGTATGATGTTAACTCTAAGTAGACTGAAAAATTAAGGATGTGTATTGTAATCCCTATTACAAACACTAAAAAATATAATTAAAAGAGACATGGTTAGAAAGCCAAAGAAAAATTCTAAAAATTATTAAATTAATCCAAAATAAAGCAGGAAAGGAGGAGCAGAGGAAAAATAAACAGAGGACAGAAACAGAAATCACATAAAAATGGTTAATCACTATTCAAAAATAAAATGAATGAATTGATACATACAACAACATGGATAAATCTTTAAATTCACCCAGAATAATCCTCAAAAAAGAGTGCATACTGTGAATCTTTATTTTCTATTTATATCTCTGTCCATCTGTAAAATCCTATTTATATGAAGTACTAAAGTACCAAGCTGAATCTGAGTGGAAAAAAATAAGCAGTTGTTGCCTTGGTGGGAAAGGGACAGGGACTTAGCTGGAAGGGCATAAGGAAATTCTCCTGGGTGATAGTTATGTTATGTCTCTTGAAAGAGATTTGAGTTGAATGTGTGTATGTATGTCAGATTCATCAGATGGTACACTTAAGATTTGTGAGTTTTACCTTTTAGGTAAAATTTTTAGAAAAAAGTAAATTAATATTGACTGTAATTATGATTCATATACTAAAGTATTTAGGGTGAAGTTTACTGATTCCTGCAACTTGTATAAAAAATAAGGTGAATGATGGATAGATAGAGAGATAGTAAATATATAATAAAACAATTATAATCAAATCAATTGTAGAAGCCAGGTAGTGAATATATGGTATAATTTTTTCAAATTTCCTGTACATTGAAAGATTTTATAATGAAAAATTGGTAGAAATGAAGGTGAAACAAAATATTTTCAGGTAAAAGCTGAGAAAATTTATTGCTAGCAGACCTACATTATAATATATGCTAAGAAAGTTTTTCAGGTGGAAGGGAAACGATACCAGGTGAAAATTTGAATCTCTAAGGAGGAAAGAAGAATACTGGAAATAGTAAATAGCACATACTGTTTTTCTTTATTATCTATGTTCCTTAAAGCCAATTGACTGTTTGAAGCAAAAGTGATAAATATATTGTGGCATTTAAAATATATATAGAAGTGAAATATACAACACCAATAGTACAAAGTCAGGAGGGTGTGTAAAGAGAATTATACTTTGTAAATTTCTTTATTTTAAAGAAAGTGGTGTAATATTAATTCCAGACAGACTATGATCAGGATACATATTTTAATTATGAGAGCAACCACAAAACATAAACAAAAAGAGTTATAAGTTAAATAGCCAATGGATGGAATGTAGAACTGAAAAATGCTTGATGAACCCGAATGAAAGGAGGAAAAGAGGAAGAAAGAATAGAGTAGATAAGTAGAAAAAAAGAATTACATTAAATGTAAATGGCCTAAACATACTGTTTAAAAGGCAGAGATTCTCAGGCCAGATAAGAAAGCAAGACCTAAATTTATGCTTTTTAAAAAATACACGCTTGAAATACAAAGACACAAGCAGGTTAAAGTAGAAGGAAGGAAAATATATGCCATGCAAATACTAAGCATAAGAAAACTAGTGTGGGTATATTCCTATCCCATAAAGAGCATTACCAGAAATAAAACAGATCATTTCATAGTGAGAAGCTGCATTTTGGTTTAAACATCTCTAACAAGGATTCTGAATTTCAGTCAGAATATTTGCCTAAATCAGCTGCTTTGTGTTTGAGTTCTGCATTTTTTATTTCTCTTCCTTCCACATCTCATCTAACTCCTTCCTCTCTAATGTCATTAATTTGTTATGAAGTACTTTTACCATTTTTATTTCTTGAAAAACTAATTTGCAAACATAAAATAAAAATTTAATTAATTGCCTGTTGTTTCATTCTTGTAACAATACATCTGCTTTCTTTTTATCTTGTCCCTCTGTGGTCCTGATAGCATGGATACAATTTTGTGTTCTGGTCATTCTCTTAAACCAGTAAAACACCTTGTTTATGTTGCATATAATTACAGCAAGGTTTATCAAACTTGGTGCGCTTGATATTTTCCACTTTTTTGGATATTGGATATTTCCAATTTTCAAAAAAATTGATCATTATTTGTTGTGGGGAGCTGTCCTGTGCATTGTAGGTAGCTTAGTAGCACCTCTGACCTCTAATCGGTAGATTCCAGTAGACCCCAACTTTCTAGTTGTGACAGTCAAAAATGTCTTGAGACATTGCCAAAAGTTCCCTGGGAGGTTAAAAATAACCACTAAATTCAGGGAGTCATTTTTATTCACTGCCTAACATTATATACATTTAGTTAAAGACTCATACTTCGCCAAAATATTTCCTATTAATGGACATCTATATTATTTCCAACATTTTGCCTTTCTAATTTGCACTACAAGAGGCATGCTCGTGGCCCTTTCTTTCTTCTAGGCTGTTTATTTCCTTTAGGGTAAATCCCTGGGAGTGAGGTGAATGGGTTCAAGGGCATTTTGCTTTTGAGGATTGGAGGACAAGAGTGATCCTTAGAATGATCGAAAACTGGGGCTTTCCATGGTTTCATGCCCTGAATTAGTCCCTTGCCAATATAAATCACCAGAATCATTTAGAACCCATCTGTGTCACTGAGAAAGGTGCTAGGTGACTTATACACTTTGGTGCGGGGTCGACAAGTTAGTTATCTGAGCTATAAATTACTACAATGATCCATAAATCAGATCTGTATTATATAAATCAAAAGACACAGACGTACGATGGGAATTTAAGAATACTAATTTATAAAACGCATTATGATAGATTGGACCATGCAATAAAGGAAAACGGTGGCACATCCATCAGTGCCTCCTCACCTGAGGAGATATTAGATGCCCAGACTGGCAGCAAGGGTGCCAGGAAGTAAAGTCGAGAGACTCTGCGTGAAAGAGGAGTAGGGGAAAATGTTAGTGGTTCCTGCAGAACAAAGAGATTGCCGATGTATATTTTAACTTTCAAGAAACTTCTAAAGTGCAGTTTTTCATTTCTGTATTTTTTTTTCCCTTCAAAGTGTCTAGTACCATTGGATTAGGGGTTGAAACCTGAGTTTAGAAAGTAGCCAAGCTTTTCCTTGCCTCTGTGTGTGCTGCTGCTCCAGCCTGGAATTCCCTCCGGAGAGTTCTCTTTCTTCTTCACTTATATTCATCCTCTGGTTCTCAGTTTAAATATCCTTTCCTCTGGAATACCTTCCCCTACACCCCCTACTGGATCAGGTCATCCTGTCAAGGGCTCCGGTTGCTCCCAGCCTCCTCATTGCTAATGTCTCCATTCCCATCCATTGTTCATGTGCACGGTTGCTTTCCTTCACTAGAGCATAAGTTCCAGAAGGAAAACAGTGTCTCGTCCTCCGCCGTATCTCCAGCGCCTAGTGCATTGCCACAGATGACACAAGCTAGTGTTGCTGGAATAAATGAATGACAGGGGAAAGGAAGGTCCCACAGCTATAGGCTCGGGGCTGGGAGATGCTGTCTCTGGCAGATTCTGGGTCAGTGATGCATAGGGTAGTATTTTCTAAACTTCCTCACCTGTTTTATGAGAACATATTAAATATTCTAACAAAAAGAATGTTTGTGGGCAGGTAAGTTTAAAAAAGTTGCATATTTCATCCCCATTAGGAGAGTTAAGAAGCTCACCATCATAAGAAAGTCTCTGCAGAGTCTTCTTGTTAAAAATGTTATATATTGTTTCACTGGGGTCAAGGTTTCCAAACAGTTGTGAGTTTTGCTGGATCCAATCACCAGCCCCTGATCAAAACAGATTTCTTAGGTGTTTCATGGGCTCCCCAACCTGGACAAGGTGATGCCAGGGACATAGGCTACACACTCCTTTCCCACCAAGAGATCGTGTCTTGTTGGGGATACACATACTTACCTACTGGAATCTTAGTCTGAACTCTCTGGGATACAAAGCAAAAATTTATTTTTTTTCCAACTACAGCCTTTAAACCTGTCTGTCTCTTTTCCCTTCTCACCTCTTGATGACAGTTCCCACAGACCCTGTGATCTTATGTTCCCTTTGGCCATGGGAACAGTCATCTTGACAGTCGAGACTCACGTTCAGACAGCAGCAAGTCCTTTCTGGTCAAGTCATCGCATCAGCCTCCTTCCCATCCAAAGCCTCTCCTTGCCCAGCTCAGCTGTGACCTGTGACTGAGGTCTTCCTTCATTCACTCTTTTTTTTTTCCTAATATATTTTCTTTTTTCAGATAGTGAAAGTTTTTTGGTTTTGTTTGTTTGTTTGTTTAATATTTAAAACCAGGATTGAACCCAGAACCTCGTGCATGGTAGGCACACACTCTACTACTGAGCTACATCCACCCCCCCCCCCCATTCACTCTTCATCTTCACCTCTGCTGGGGTGGGCAGGAGGAAGGGGGATTAAAGACAAGGGCCACAGCCTTTTTGCTTACTGGGTCTGCAGTTGTGGTCCCTTCTCGGCTCATAGGGGCTGGCCTTATATGGTCTCCAGGGACATGCTGGCTTTCTTGCAGGTAAATATGTGGACTTTTCTGAAGTCCCTCAGGAGGGAACACCTCACTGCCCAGGTCCCTGACCTCTTGTGATGCTCCTGCCCCCGACAGGCTCTTCCTGGTGGAGCCCCTTGCCCCAGCAGCCTGCCCCCTGGGGTGGTGCCAGCCCATTTCCTTCCATGGCACTGGCTTGGCCCATGGGAGGGGCATCCCTGTCCCTCCAAACTCTGTGGCTCTCTCACCTCATGGGGCTGTTGGGGGCTGCTCTGCTTAGCCCCCCACCTTCAGAGTTCTCCATGTGACTCCCAAGAGACTGGCCCCTCTCTCCCAAAGTCCAGGCAAACCATGGCCATGCCTCCCACAGACCTTCTCACCCCTTCTCCCCACCTTCTCACCAGGGCAGGCTGGAGAAAGATGTCCCGGCTCCCTTTCGACCATACCCTCCACCTTTCCAACTGGTGCCCAAGAGCCCTTCTCACCTGGCTCGGTCAGACCGGAACACCCACATCCCTCTTCACAGCCATTTCGTGCAAGGACTCCCACTCCCATCCTGACCGCCTTTGACCTTCTAGGCTGTGTATATGGAGGTGGGGTGGAGTGCTGGGATCTGGCTTTTAGGACCACTAGGTCGTTTCTTAACAAGCACCTTGGGGCTTTCTTCATAATTAGGTGCACTTAACACTGAGGATCCTCAGCCGTGGGGCTGTGATTCTGAGCTATAAGCGTAACATCTCATTTATCCTTCTGTTCATTCCCAGATGGATGGGTGGCATCAGACCGCACATGACAATGGACTTGGCTGAGGGTCTTTGCTCAAGGGATGTCCAGAGACAGGACAGGACCACAGATCTGGGTGACCAGGGACATTTCCTGAGGGAATTGGGGCCTGATCTGAGCCTCAAAGGATTTTTTTTAACTTAAAAAATTACATTATCAAAGTTATATATGCTTCTTATAAAAAAATAACCACAAGATAAAATAAAACTCCCTTTCCTCCAGTCTCACTTTCCCAGGATAACCTCTCATAACAGTTAGCTCTGTATTGCCCCAGGCCTTTTAAAATGTATATATAAACACACACATGTGAACCACAAATAAAGCACAAGATTCATTTTCTTTAAGATCATCCCATGTGTCCTGGCTGGAAGGATTTTGAACAGCCATCCATCAGTCATCTGTGTGTAGCTGAGCCTTGGTGTGACACTGTGATAGTCACCAAAGGCAAGGAGATAAGACAGGCTAGCCAGGCTTGGAGAAACAGGGCTGCTGGGTATGGCTGTGCTGCCTGTGCTCGGTCCAAGGGCACCTGCCTGTGTCCTGTTCCCCAAGCACGTGTCCTGGCTGCGTGCATCCCCGGAAGGGGCCCTGGAGGGAGGGATGCCCTTTCCTGATTACAAAAAAGGCACTGGCTCCCTGAGAAAGGTCCAGGTTACCAGTGGAGCCAGAGATGGGAACAGACCACTCTAATGCTGGAGCAAGGCTGGAGGGGGACCCAAGGCCATGTGGGTGGGTGTACCAAGGGAGCATGAGCTGTGAGGCTGGGGACCTCCAGGGACTCAGAAGAACACTTAGCTCCTGCCTCTGGGAGCTGACAGTTTACCTGGGGTGGAACTCACGCACCTGAGATACATGGAAACAAATTGACCAAACAGACAGTGATGACGTGTTGGAGTGTGCAATACAGTTGGTATTGTAGACCTCAGGCTTCTGAGGGGTGACACGCTCATCCAGGCTTTCTGATGGTCTGTGTTCCTCCTCTGCTCAAAACCCTTCACTGGTCTGTCTCCCATCACTTTCAGGAGAAAGAAAACCCAAACTTCTTTGCAGGGCACATAAGGGGGGCCCTTTGAGACCCAAACCCTGCCCATCACTCCAGCCCCGTTTCCTGGTCCTTGGGTGTTCCAGGACCCTCCACTCACATGGAGCCTCTCAGAGTCCCTGAAAGCACCCTGCCCTCAGAGCTCTGCTGTCTCTTGGCCTTGGCACACGCTGGTCTCTGTCTGGATGCTCTTCTGTGCCCCCCGCTGCCCCTCCGTCTGTCTGGCTAACTCTTACTTGGTTCCTAACTATGGTGATGTCCATGGGGTTTGGGATTTCCTCCTTACAAAACACTGTGGATTTTTCTTTTAGTTTAAGTGGAATTAGGATCAGCCCAGCTGGTGACATACTTTCTCCTCTTCTGCCATTCATCCCTAAAACTTCCTGGCAGACAGAGAGGAGAAAGGAGGTCCAGATAACCCAGCATGGGTCTCAGAGAGGGAGGCTTGCAGGAAGACATATTGAGCCTTTGTCCAAATTAAGCTTTACAGGCAGCGACAAACCATTACACGCTCTGTTGAGGTAGAAAATGGCATTTTTCTTTAAGCTCCGTTATGTTTGAAAGTTATTTGAATAATAGTATACTCGTACATCCAGATCAACTCCTGGTTAGAATAACTCTATGCTTTTGCAACATAGCCTTCGCTGACACACATTTTTAATCTTGGTGGAATATCATTCCATCTGCTGACACCATTCAGTTTCAGTGTTCATTTGTAGCCGGAATTAACATCAATGAGCTCCTAATTGTGTTTTTGTGAATCAAGCCTAGGAAAAAAACTTTAAAATTTTGCCTAGAAAAGAAAATAGACTTCTTATACATACAGTGTCTTCTGGGTAGCCTGGAAAGCCTGAGATTGCTTCGATCAGCTGAGCAGGTTAGGCTATTTGTGCCAGTGTTTGCTACGAGTGATGGATAGATTTTCCTTCCTGGGCATCGAGGATGGTGGATGATGAAAAATGGTGACCCTGCTGCTGGCCCAGGACCCTTCCTTCTGCCCTGCTGCACCCATCTCCTGCCTTGGGAAGTCCACCAGGTGAGACCGTTGTAATGGCTGTTCCAACCCAAACAGTGAAGACCTATCAGGGGAGCTACCTATTTGTATCCAATTGTGTTAACTTCCCATGAATGTGCTTTTTTCTGCTCTGCTCTTAACTTCCTTTGATGGATGATATAAGAAACTGATAGGCAAAGCCCTCCATGGTATTTACTGTAGCTTGTTGGTGAGGGTATTGTCCACTAAATCAGGGGACCTTGTTTGAAGAGCTGTATGAGAAATTTAAAGCTTGAGTACAAGAAAGGCATTGTTTCATCTGGAAGACTACTATGCTTTATTTTTCAAGGACAGATTCAATTTTGTAATTGATTGTCTTGCTTTGGCTGCCAGGAAACTCAGAGTCATATTTGTAGTCCAATTTTCGACCAGTAAATAACCCTGTGAACCCCATATTTATGTATGCCGTCCTTTGATTCATCTTTCTATTTTATTTCTACTTCTTTTCTGATTTTATTTGATGTATATTTATATTCATATCTCCAGCTCTGGCCCCTTCTATCAAGCATACAGAATGAGTAGGACCCAATAGTGTGCTAGCAGGAGATAAGTATTTATATGCATTAATTTTTTTCTACCACTGTCTGATCAGATCTGCTCTGTGGATTATCCTTTCTTGCACCTTGATGAAATCACTGTGAAGTTCCATAATTTTTCTTGTCACTTTGAGGGAAAAATATCTTTTGTTCACTTTCAATCACAAGAACTGTCTCATCTTAATAGTGACAATGTTCACTCCAGGAAAGTAACCAAACTTCAGAACTTTCTTCCAGGTTAAACTTCTCCAGCTTTGAGCTCACTTTTAGACAGGAACCTTGTCATAGAGTTATGGACGGGGTGGGGGGGTGGGGGTGCAGTCAGCATCTCCTTTACCCTGAATTGCTCTTCTAACCACCCCTACCCTCTTCCTCATATTGCCTCTTGCTCCTTTTGAGTTGGATGGAAGATAAATGGCAGGGAAGCCCTTACCTGGCTGAGGTTGCCTTGTCCTGAGATAAAAAGCAGTCTTGGTCTTTCCAATACGACCCATTCCACTTCCATAATGAAGCCCAGGGATTGAGATAAAACACATTTCTCTGCCCTGCTGTTGGTGAAGGGCAGTTTGCTTCTAGGCCACTCCAAGCAAAATCCCTCATACTCTTCTTTAGACCAAGGTGTTTCACCTGTCTCTGTCACATACTAAAAGCACAGGGCAAACTCTCCACATGGTTCCTGCAGTTTCTTTTTTGGATCTTCTTGACTTTATAATTTGGATGTAGGCACTCAAAGAGGAACCTAGGAGGGTTTGGTGAAGGGTCTATGGACCCAGATACCAGCATGATGTCCCGAAGAGAGCAGGGGAGGCAGTGGTGGACTTGTGAATGATTGGCTGCTGGACAGATGTGGTGGCTAAGAGGAACCAGCCATAACCAGATGTAGGTGTGTTATGGGTGGAATTGTGTCTCCTCAAAAGATATGTAGTAACCCTCAGTATTCTGTGAATGTGACCTTAATTGGGCGACATTAATTGGGAATGGGGTCTTTATAGACGAATCAAGTTAAGATGAGGTCATCAGGGTGGGCCATAATCCAGTATGACTGAAGACAGAGAGACAAATCCAGATCGAGAGCGGATAATGCCAGGTGAAGATGGAGGCAGAGACTGGAGCAACGCATCTATAAGCCAAGGAACACCAAGGATTGCTGACAACCACCAGAAACTAGGAGAAAAGCACGGGACATGTTCTCTCTCGAGCCCCCAGTGGGAGCCAGACCTGGCGACATCTTGATTTAGACGTCCATTCTCCAGAACTGTGACAGAATACGTTTCTGTTCTTTTAAGTCAGCCGTCTCTGGTAATCTGTTATGGCGGCCCTAGGGAACCCACACAGGGTGGGGTGGAAGAATTCCTTCAGCTCTGTTCTCCTGACTTCTCTCATGATGGTGTCTCTCACTGGACAGACCACTCCCCACCCCAAACCCCCAGCAGCCAGAGAGCAAAGGAGGGGCCCTGCAGTCACCAGTGGCCAGCCTCGGGGCACAGGGCAGGGCTGGGAGTGGAGGGAGTGTGGTTCTAGGTGGAGAATAAACACAGCCGGCCCTGCCTCTGGCTTCCATCTTGTTCAAGTTCAGAGTCAGGGGTGGCAGGGGATCAATCCCAAGGGCACTAGAGAAACAGCTGCCTTGACAATTCTTTTCTGCCCTTTGAATTTGGTTCTTTTGTGAACACAAGAAGCTGCATCTGGGATCAGAAGTTGGCTTTGCCAGGAGAATAATGTTATAAACAGGTGAGGAGCGCTAAGTACATGCTGAGGAAGGCGAGATGTGCAGGCTAAGAGGCTGGGGAACAATGAACACAAAATGCTGTTCAACCTTATTTGTAAGCCGGCAAACTCAAGTCAAAACAGCACCTAGATGAATCAATCGTCACCCTTTGGGTTGGCTGGCTCCCAGGGCCGGTAGCACTGGGGGAAGGCTGGTCCTTCACTGCTGCTTGCAGGGCTGGCTGTGGATTCCGTGAGGTGTATAGACCCAGCACAGTGCTGGCACATAGTAGGTGCTCGGTGAATATGATTTCCTCTCTTCCTGCTCAGCCCTTTTCCCCACCTCCCCTGACTGGCGTTGTAAATAGGACATTGAACACTCAAGGTGCACCATCCGTGTGTCAGTGCGTCCGTGATGCGCAATGTTTACCTGGACTGAGGGAAACCCTTGTTGCTTTCACACCGCATGCCCTCGGCAGTACCTACTTCTGGGGCAGAGTGAGCACTGTCAGGGGAAACCTGACCAGATTCCATCACACGGGTCTCAAGGGAAGTGGAAGAGTGGAGTGAGGGCTGAGAGTTAAGAACAACATTTGTACTTGGTGACAGCTGCATCAGAATTGTAGTCCTGCTGAGGGAGCCCATAAAATTTTGGTAAGTGTAACTGCAGTGGGTGCTCCGCTCATACCTCTTCAGTTGCTTTCACCATGTCCACCTGTGCCAGCCTGACGGCCAGGAGCCAGCACCTGCGTCTTTCTTGGGGTTACCCTTGGCCTACCGGAGCCTCCTGTGTCCCTGTGCACTGCTGGCTGGAAGTGCTTATGAATTAACTTCCCCTGGGGTCAGCTTTTAACCAGCGCTGGTGAATACTGAAGCAGGAGTCTTCCAGCCCCATTGAGCTTTGGCCTGGATAATTCTGAGCCATATTTTTGTGTCGTTTTTCAGAGTTTTCCCATGAGATTATGTTTTTTTGGAGGGGGGAGGGTTGTTAGGTTTATTTATTTATGTTGATAGAGGGACTAGGAATTGAACTCAGGACCTTGTGCATGCCTAGCACACACTCTACCACTGAGCTATGCCCTCCTCCTCCCGTGAGATGAAACTTTAGTCTTCTCTTGTGATTGTTGGCTTTAATAATGTGCCTTTACTCACGGCCTTCCCCTCCCGTCACTACTAGCCCTCTCTGCTACCCTGTTCCTTGTACTTCCTCTGCATGGTTTGTCCTCCAACGCTTGGCTCAGGGTGTGCTTCTGGGACAATCCAAACTAAGACAGATGGTAGGCTTGGCCTCCTGAGTCTGTGCCCTTCATATGCTGCCCCTTCGGGGAGTCAGGGATCAGGCTAACTTTGGCCACTTGCTTCTTGCTTTTTGTGCTGACTCATCACCAAAACTGCATTGCTCACTCCCAACCTCAACATAATGAAAACGTGTATCTAGTACTTGTTATGCGCCACGCACTATTCTAAGCATGTGAACTAACTCATTAAATCCTTAGAAGCCCTACGGAGTAAGTAGGTGTGACTGTGGGCTCCAATGAAGAGACCTAAAAACACAGGGCAAGCTAGTGGGGCTCCAAGCCAGTCTTGTGACTTCAGATTATGCTTTTTCCCACTGTACACTCACAGTATATGAAGTGTGCTCTGAGCTTTCCTGAGAATCTGGAGTATAGTCACTGAGTCCTTTTGTGGAGGTTATTGGCCATCCATGGAGGGGTTGAGGGATAAAAGATAAGGGAAGGTGTTAAGATTGAATGTTTTGTGTTTCCTCAAACTCATATGTTGAAGCTCTAACACTCAGTATGATGGTATTTAATGGTGGGGCCTTTGGGAGGTAACTGGATTTAGGTATTTCGAGGTCATGAGGGTGGGGCCTCTGTGATGGGATTCCTGTCCTTACAAGAAGAGGAAGGACCAGAGCTCTGGCTCTTTCCACCGTGTGAGGAAACAGCGAGAAGCTGGCCATCTGTAATCCAGGAAGAGGCTCTCACCAGGAACCAGATCTGCCAGCACCTTGACCTTGGTCTTAGCCTCCAGATCTGTGAGGAAAAAAATGTCTGTTGTTTAAGCCACTCAGTGCATGATACTTTGTTAGAGCAGCCTGAACCAAGACAGAAGGGAAGAGCCAGCCAAGAGACTATATGAAAGATAAAGGGTGCTGAGAGGGAGTAAATTCCAGCACTTAAATATCCGTGGGTCTCTTAGCTGCCAGGATGGGTCATGGGGTAAGGTGGCCAAGGTTTGACAACTCTGGGCTTTGGAGAAGAGGGTCATAGAAAAACCTCTCAAGAGGATCAAGTAAAGATTTCTCCAAGGCTTCCTGCATCTCATGCATTCATGGTGGTTCTGGGTGTCTGGGGCCTCTGAAGGGTCCAGAAGTAGAGTTAACCCCCTGAGCCACCACTGAGCACTGAAAGGAGGACCACCAAACCAGCTCCCTCTCTCAGGCACATTCCATTCTGCAGAGCCAGCAGAGCTACCAGTATCTTCCTGATACTGCTGGGAAGGAAGACCTGAGAATTTTCTAGCAAGGGTTGGTAGCTGTACATTATGAACAAGTAAGTACTGTTACTAGTCTCGTTGAACAATAGTGGAAAAGGGGGAACTTAGAGATAAAGTAACTTAGGAAGATGACACAGTAAGTGAAGGAGCCAGATTTCAAACCCAGGATCTGTATCCTGAGCCCTCTTTTGTAACTACCACACCATTCAGTACCCTTCCTAGGGTGGTACCTGCTCTACTGTTTTGTGTCAAGTGTATTTGCCACTATCCTGATTTTTATGTAAGTGAATATAAAAATAAGCATAAAGGTTTGGGAAGATGCAGATGGCCAAATGAAGAGGGAGGCTAAATGGGCAGAGGTCTCTAAAGTCCTCATCCCCTTTCAACCAAGAAATTCCACATTTATATGTAGTATGTGTATGTTCTCCATAGGATACCACTGGGGTGGGGGCTGTTTGGGAACCACCCACATGGTAGGAGATGACTAGATTTGTATTTTAAGACCGAGTGGACTGAAAAGCAGAGATAGATTTTGGGGGTGAGGGTGTTGGGAGAAGGAGGATCATTAAGAGGCCGTTGGAAGAGCAGAAGATGGTGGTAGCTTGGAGCAGGGACTGGGGAAATGCAGAGAGAAGCTGGTGGATTTAAGACCTATTTTGGAATCATCAAAAGCAGAAAGTTTCGTTAAAAAAAAGTGCTCCTTTGGATTTCTTCACAGGAAGGATCCTGTGTCCCTCAAAGTGGGTTGTTCTGAGATTCCACTAATGCACTGGGTTGAGTTTTCTCTCCCTGCCAAGTCATGCTGTCATTCTTGGCAACATCGATATCCTCATGAATGGTCTATTCCATGCTCTGCCCCTCAGAGCCTTAGTCTCCAGACCTCAAGAAGCCTTCATCTCCTCTCCACTTGAGCCGTCTATTCCAATAGCCATCCCAAAGGCCACACCCTTCTCACCATGTGGATCACCTCCACTCTGACATCCCCAGCTGTCATTATACTCTGACCATTGCTCTCACTGGGTTCCTCCCACAGCATCTGCTCCTTGTCCTCATTGAGATTCCTATGCCCTTGATCATTCTAATTCCTTTCTGTTTTCACCCTTCATCTTGTCACTTCCTTCTCCATCTGCCTTGGGGTCTATCACTTCCATATCTCTCTTGCTAAGATCTTCCCTCCCTTTATATCTATCCTTCACGACCATTCACACAGTGAATACCTTCCATGCTGGATCAGTCTGACTATCTACCTTCTCCAGTCCGTTGCTGGGCACTTGGCAGCCAGTACTGGTAGGCACAATTATACAACTGTGCTGATGGGGCCACCAGAAACTCATAGTTTGTGACTTGAGTTAGGTGCTCAACCCTGCATGGAAAGTTCATGTTTCCTTGGTAGTGCTCCCCTCTCTTCCTCTTCGAAGGTCATTCACACTTTCTCCTCTCTCTTCAAACCCTCCATGTCAATACCTTTCCCTTCACCCTTGAGAGCTGACTTGGACTCTCACTGAGCTGAGAAAGTAGATGCTCAGAAGGGGTATTTGCTCTACCTCCCCAAACTACCTGCATGTCCACTCAGATTTGCCTTCTTCCTTCTGGTCTCACAGGAGAAATCTCTCTCTTCTGGTGTGGGGGCCACTTGCTCCAGCTAGGTCTCAAATTTCCTCTCCTGATGTTTGTACATCCTGTTCCCACTAGTTGACCATCACATTCTTCTCATCTTGGAAGGGTCCTTTGATCATCCTCAGCCCTCTGTTTGCCTCATTAGCTGGCAAGCTCCCTTATCAGTCACCCTATTTTTAAGGTTCCCCAGCCCGTACGTTATATGACTTAAGAGCTCAAGGCATGAAGCCAATGGGGAGCCAGGGCTTGGTGAGAATTGGGCCTTTCCAGCACCCCCCACCCCATTTCGCTCATGCACTGTGTTGGCCCTGGCTAAATTTCTACAAGGTGCATCTTAGAAACCTGGGCACCTGAGGAGAAATTGAGTTCTCTGAATTGTCATCAACATCGACCTTGAAAATAATATCCAGTAAGAAGCCAAGAGGATTTATCTCTCAGTTTCAATCCTGTGAACTTCAGCTGGGGAATTGTGTTTAGAGAGCTGGTTCTTCATAAGCCTATTACAAAAATAATACAGCTACATAATTGCAGGGGGAAAATGAAATTTTATCCTCTTTCTGTGATGGCCTGGAGGGAAAAAGGAAGAACACAGAAAATTTTCTACTTAGGAAAAATAACCAGAACCTCCCCCAAATGCTATGTAATTTAGTTGTGAGGTGCTTTGGGTAAAAAAGAGTCTATTTATCTTAAGCCCCTAAAGAAACATCTTCATGGAGAGATTATTCCATCGAAATTTATTTTACGGAATTATTTAAAGAACATTTGTCTTTACCACCCATTAATCAGATTTCATTTGATCTTCCTTTGATTGCTCTTTAGTTATGGGTAATTATTTTAAGACTGCTGATTGCCTGCTATAAAGGATTGGTTTTTTATGTTATAAAAACTATTCAAATGAATGATCTATTCGCCTGAACACTGTTGGGGAGGACTGGGAAAGTTCTGGGAGGCAAATCGCTTTGAAGTCGATGGGGCTTTGTCCGGGCTGTGACAGAGAATAATGAAAACAGAGCAGCTCTTGAGGTTTGCTTCAGCGGTGGAAGGTTCCTCAGGTGTGGCTGGGGTTTTAAAGGCTGCAGCGGATTGGATGGAATCTCTGGAGATGGGCTTTGAGGGAGGCCCGAAGCCACTGCTGGCTGGAGAGGGCACCGTACCTCCTACACCATGGGCTTCTCCGGGCTCCATGAAGAGCTCCAGTGGAAGGACGAATCCTTTCCCATCCCCAGTGCTTTTCCTCTGGTGGGAATCATGCCTCACATTTTCCCAAGTCCAACATCAAGGCAGACCTCAAATGTAAGCAGGCAAGATGGAGGGGACAGGCACAGGGAGAACCCAGCCAGTGTAGACAGTGGTAAGTCCTTAGTTGATGTGAATGGATGCGGTGCTGGGACTTTGGACAGTTCACCCAAATGCTCCAAGTCTCAGTTTGCTCACCTGTGCAATGGGGGAAGTAAGAATACTTGCACCTCATAGGGTTGTCGTGAGGAATCCAGACGATGCACGTAAAGCATTGGGCCCAGTGCATGGCCCATAAAAGGCACTTGCCATATGTCATTATTGTGAGGATCTGGTAAATGGGTTAATAATTGCCACCTCAGGTTGTTGTCATGATTAAATAATGTAACTTAGATGAATAACTTATAGTGTTGGACACACAACAAACACTCCATATAGGGTAGTCATTAATGTGAATACTAGTAACTGTGTCTGAGCAGGAATCTGATCAGGTCCCTGCCCACCTTCCTGAGCTCTCCTCCATCCCCTCTCTTTTTCATTCGTGGCCATCCAGCCATGCTGGCTTCCATCTGTTCCCCCAAGTGTCCAAACCCATTCCCTCCCCTGTATTTGCACTGAGTAGCTCCTCCTTATCACTCAGGTCTCATGTCTAAAGTTATCTCTGCAGAAAGGCCTCCCTTACCCTCCCCAAGTGCAGGAGCCTCTCCTCCCCACCACAACCACTGTCCACCCTGTATGATGCAACACAGGCCAACATTTATTCAGTTATTCTCTCTCCCCTCCCTCTGGACTGGAAGTTCCACAAGAACGGGGGTCTCTCTGTCCACTGCTGTTCGCAGGGCACAGGACAAGGTCCGGCACAGATTAGGTGCTCAGAAAATACCTTCCCCAGCTTCAGCCTGTCGAAGGCCCTTTAAGGAGGCCCCATGGGGGGGATTCAGTTTGGAGTCAGCATCTTGGAGCCTTGAAAATGCTTAGTGTTCTCTGGAATAGGCGACTTAAGGAACAACACTAGACGCTAAGAACATTATGGGAAAATATTCCCTTCCCTCCAGGAAAACAGAAGCTGAATCTATAGCCTTGGCTACGTACAAAAGGGGGTTCTGTCTCCTAGGAGGGAGGTGGTGGCAGTAAGGTCCTCCTGTGGTACCCTACTTTCCAGGAGGATGGGAGAGCAAGACCCACTTACTTCCTAAGGATAAGTGCTGGGGACAGAGCTGCACACAGCCACACCATGGGGTGACCTCCAGCCAGGAGTCTGGGTCCCACGCCTGGGCTCCCTCATTGGGGAAGGGCGGTGGGAAAGGGGTAGAAACCCTACCACATCTGTGGAAGGGCAGTGCGTAGTTCCTGGAAGTGATTCAGCCCAGAAGATATGAATGGCCTCAGGGATAACACAGAAGGTATGGGAGGAGCAGGAGAAAAGGGGCAGTGGTGGGGGGGGGCAGACATGGTTAAAACAGAAAGAGCAGGGAGCAGCAGGCTGAATTTCAGTGTCTAACAGGTGTCGGAAATCCATCCATCCGTCCATCCATCCATCCATCCATCCAATTACTTCTCCCTCTCCCCTCTTTCCCTCCCTCCTTCTTTCTTGTCTTTCCCTTTTCCCTTTTTCTGTTCAGAAATCATCAAAGAGCAAGTCACCAGCTGGTTGCTGGGGCCACAAAGTAGTGCCCAATCCAAACTCTTAATTAAGTCACAAATTAGGGAGGGGGAGACAAGCTAGAGGGTAAGATACATTTCTAAAAAAAATTTAAAGCTGCTTTTTTTTTTTCTAAGTAAAGGGTGCTTTTTTCTTCAAGTTCAAAAAAAATCAATACGTTTATAAATTGTTCTATAAACACTGGTGCCCATCAGTCATGCCTCTGCTGGCAGGCTGTCCTAGGGCTGCAGGCACATACACGCCCCCTCCTACTCCTGCCTGCTGAGGTGCATGTGCTGAGACCTGCCTGTCTTCCATCCTGCAGCAGCTGGCTGAATCAGGGTCCTTGAGGCTGCTGGGACTGGAAGCGCATCTTCCAGAGCAGTGAGGAGGCAAGAAAATGATGTCAGGAGAAGCCTGAGGTGCAGTTGGAACCGGGCACAGCTGCACACACAAGGGTGAGCCGGGGGTGTGTGCAAAGCTTGGCTGTACCCGTGGAGGGGTTAAGTCAGGGGTGGCTCGTGGGTGCTGTCCTGGGACCCACGTGGCGGGGGGTTCTGTGCACTCACAGGAAAGTGAGTATATGTGTAGCTCTCAATGGCATTCCTTACACGTGGTGCCCTGGTACAGGGCACAGCTGGACATCTGTAAATAGCAGCCCTGCAGACAAGTGAAGACGCATTGATGTCCACAACATGATGTACTAAGAGGTGAGTGCGAGGCCGGGGGCCTCTGGGTTCTGTGAAGAGCTTCTTGGACTGCTAGGGATGACTCCAGTTCTCTCCTTCAGCCCCCAGACCCCCACTCTGCCCCGCCTGCCTTTGTCTGCTCCTCACCTTCCTGGCCTGTAGGAGTGGGGCCCTGGCTCTGGCCTAGTGGTTCCTCAACTCCGGAAAGGCCCCTCAACTCCTTGTGCCCCGTCCGTGGACAGGAAGCATCACACAGCTGCTCCCGCTCAGGCCTGGACACCCTGACCCCAGGTGGGCCCCGGGAGCCCAGCAAGGAGGGAGCAGCAGGGCCTGCGCCCCCAGCAGACTCCCTGTGGTTCTCCTTATGTGCTGCCTGAGGAGGCGATCGCCGCCTCCTGGAGGGACCGATGGTCTTGGGACTTGACGTGGGACAAGCTGGAATCGATGGCGTGAGCAGAACGTGGTGATTTAATAACCCTCACGCAGTAGATTGTGCCAGCACCTGCATCAACCAGCACATCACAGAACCAGCTCTTGAGGGATTCTGGAGTCATCTGTGTTTGATTTATAAAAGTTTACCTTGAAGGATGGCTTTGGGCTGGCAGTGGATTGCTGCTGCTGGATTATCTTAATGTCTTCTTGGAGAAACTTGGTGCAGGTTTTTCTTCCTGCTAGTAAGACTCTCATGTCTATTTATCTACCTGCCCAGGAGTAAAAATTCAACACTGCCAGGGCACACTGTCCTTGATGGAGAAAACCCTGTCTTTCCTGAGACGTATGCATGTGCGGTCCGGGCTGCTGGCGCATCCCTGGCGCTCTGTCTGGACTGGAGCGCAAGTCGGGCAGCTCCCCCGTGTTTGCCGTGGCTGTCTGCTGGGGACTCCGGGGTCTTCACGGCTGACGGAGATTCAATTGCATGAGCCCTCTTTCCACCCACACATCAGGGCTTGCTATTTTCTAACCCTTTCAAACAGTAGTTTAATCCGCACAGGCACATATATCAGAAAGTGGAATTGGGTAGTGGGAAAAAACCAAACCAAACCCTAAACGTGGATTCTGACGCTGAGACCGAGGTTTGAGTCCTGGAAGTATTCGCCCTGGTAGCTGTGTGGTCATTGCAGTAGACAGAATAATGGCCCTTTAAAGAATCTATATTCTAATTCCTGGAACCTCTGCATATGTTACCTCACAGGGCAGAAGACACTTTGTAGGTGTGATTGAGAATCTTGAGGTGGGGAAATTATCTTGGATGATCTGGGTGGGCCCAAAGTCATCACAAGCATCCTTGTAAGAGGGTTGTAGAGTCAGAAGGAGATGTGATGATGGAAGCAGGGGAGAGAGAGAGAGAGAGACAGAGACACAGAGAGAAAGAGACAGAACGAGAGAGGGACAGAGAGAGAGATCACATTGGAAGATGTTACTCTTCAAATGTGACACATTGGAAGATGGACAAAAGGGCTGTGAGCCAAGGGCTGCAGGAAGCCATTAAAAGCTGGGAAAGGCAAGGAAAAGGATCCCCCTTAGAGCCTCTGAGGGAACGTGGCCTTGCTGACACCTTGATTTTAGCTTACGGAAACCCATGTAGACCCTCTGACCTCCACAACTGTGCAATAATCCATGTGTGTAGTTTTCAGCCGCTGTTTGTGGTACTCTGTTATGGCAGCAACAGGAAGCTGACCCTGGCCTGCTGCTTCCCTCTCTTAGTTCCCATTAGCTCATTTCTGTTAGAAGAGAAGGCAGGCTGGCAACTCCTTTCCCGTAAGGTTGCTGTGTGGGTGAATGAAGCCATGAGTTAGCGGAGGTCAGGGAGGTGGGGAAAGGGGAGAAGGAAGCAGGGGGAGGCCTTTGGCATCAGCACTTTGGGTAGCGCTTCTCACATTGTAGGTGCTGAAGGGCCCTCTCCCCCACTTTTTAATAAATTTCAATCCATTGTGGATCAATACTTTTATAAAATACAATAAAATGATCATTAGAAAAAATGAAATAGAAGACATACAAAATCCAAGCCTCACTCTTTTATTATTAAATTCAGCAGTCCTAAATGTGTTCTGCATAGTTGCTCTAAAAGTTTCTCAACACTCTCACCTTCTGTCCTCATGTCACTTTCTGTCCTCATGTAACTTTCTGTGGGTGGGGAACAGACAGTTGGTGCTCGGTCCCTGCCCACTCTCTGAGCCTGCTGTTATCTGGAGGTGAGGATAAGTTGCAGCCAAGGCCTGGGGCAGTCAGACTGCTTTACAGATGAGGTGATGGTCAGAGTGAGTTTTGAGGTTTGAGGAGGGATTTATCAAGAAGAAAAGAGCAAAGACAGAGCAGAGGGAACAGCATTTTGAAGGGCACAGAGGTGAGGAGAGCGTCGGATCTCAAACATGAATTTATTTGCTGGTGTCTTTGAAGGATAGCAGGCTGAAATTTTTTTTGATATGCATTTTTTTAGACTTTTTATTTTTTATTGAAGTATAATTGATTTACAGTGTGTTAGTTTTAAGGGTACAGCAAAGTGATTCAGTTATACATACATATATATATGTGTGTGTGTGTGTGTATATATATATATATATATATATACTCTTTTTCAGATTCTTTTCCATTATGAGTTATTACAAGATACTGAGTGTACAGTAGGACATTATTGGTTATCTATTTTATATATAGTAGTGTGTATACGTTAGTCCCAGACTCCTAATTTATCCCTCCCCTCCCTTCCCCTTTGGTAACTGTAGTTTGTTTTCTATGTTCGTGGGTCTATTTCTATTTTGTAAATAAGTTCATTTGTATCTTTTTTTTTTTTTAGATTCCGCATATAAGCTATGTCATATAACATTTATCTTTGTCTGGCTTACTTCATTTAGAATGATAATCTCTAGGTCCACCTGTGTCGCCAGCAGGCTGAAATTTGACCTGTTCTGGGACCTTGATAAAGAGGAGATTACAGCATGGTACAGTGTTAATGATGGGGACATGACCTCTCAGCTTAAAGCCTCTCAGAAACTTCCCCCTGCCCTTGGGGTCAAGTGACAGCTCTCACTGGACCTCTGGTGCTGCCCCTTGATCCATCCTCACCTGCACCAACCCTGTGCTCCAGGCCCACGGGACTCCCTGCCCATGCTTCCAGGAAAAACCTTCCCCAGGACCGTGTCATGGTGTTCTGCCTTTTCCTTGCCTGGCGAACTCTACCTGCCCTTCTGGTCTTAGCTTGAACATTTCCTCGGGGGACCTTCTCTTACCTCCCAGCCTTTGTCTGTTACAGGTTTCAGTGAGCGCCTAAGGCAGGGTTTTGCCTGTCTCAGTGCTCCATGAGTATCTAGGGGTTGAACGAATAAACACGCTGTATTTCTCTCTCCCTGGCACCTACCACAGTTCCAGTGAAAATTTTTATGTACTTTTCTGTTTAATGTTAATATTCCCACTAAACTATAACTCTGTGAGGTTAGGGATCATGTCGTTTCACCCTCCACAATGCCTGGCACACAGCAGATGCTCAGATACACATTGAATGAATATGTGAGTGTTGACTGAGAGCATGAATGATGGGAGTTGGGTGGGATTGATGGGTAAGCCCCAGGGGAAGAGTTTGATTGTCTTCCTTGCAGTTGCCTGAGGGTGGGGGCACCAAACGCTGACAGTCAGAGGGCTCCCTCACCCTAAAGTCTCCTGCTGTAGTCAATGGTGAGACCCAATGATCACAAGAAATGAAGGAGGTGAATGTGAGGTGAAGATAGCATTTTCTAGAGAAACAAAGTCATATCTTTTGCAATGCACCCAACTTATTCATGCTGAAGGATTTTATTTTAGGAATGTCTTGGACATTTTCTTCAGATAGCCATAGAACAACCACATTTGCTAAGGCTCTGTTCTATAATAGTAAAACAGCAAGTAAACAAAACCCACAATAAAAAACAATAATAGCAACAAAACAACCAAACAACCCAACTGTGCAAAACAATTAAGCTCCTTTTGTAACAACCCTCTCCTGGGACATGTGTTACACGGAGGAGACGGTTCTCGCATCTATTAAGTGCTCTATATATGATAGTGGATGTGACTTGTTTTCTTAGATGCAGACGGCATTCCATGGTCTTCTTGACTTGGCGGGATCTGTGGTTTCTTGGAGCAGATTTAAGAGCTGTAGGTCCTTGGGGAGATGGGGTTGAGTTGGGATTGCAACTGTTTGATGTGCCTGGCTTGATGAGACGTGCCATGATGGGTATGAAGACCGAGGAGGAGCACCTGGCCACCTCCCAGGTGTCCCCCTGAAGCTGTCTGCTCTGGCTTTCCAGATGGAAGGTAGACTTCCAGCCAAGAGTGCAGAGTGACAGCCTCTTCCTCTGTTTAGCGATAAGCATGGCTTCCTTGGAGTGAGAATTCTCAGGTGCAGTGGGCAGTCTTCTCTTTTGAGCCTCCATGGTCTTTAAGACAAGGTCAGCACTCGGTTATGCCCTTTAAAGACTTACTGACAGGTGATTCCCTGTAGACACCAGTTCATAATCCCGGAGAGGAAAAATGATCTTGTGGAAAGAAGCTAACAGGTAGGGAGTGGGGAGAGCTGGGATCTAGTCCTGGATCCATGATCTCTCTGGGCCTCCATGGATCTCACGCACGGAGCTGATTTCCTGGGGTTGTGAGAATCAGCTGAGTTGATGGCCATGGCTCTGGGGAGGAAAGTCCCAAAGTCCTTACAGGTAAAGGTGGCTCACTGGTTGTGTGGGCGGCATGCATGACACTGTCCATCACCGCGACATGAATCTGGTCGTTGACAGGAGTTTTGCTTTCTGATCTGAGACCTTTATGTAGAAAAAGGAGTGCCTTCTTTGGAGTCATAGAAACTTGAGTGTAATTTTCTGCTTTTACATATTTGAGTGCTGACTATCTGCTAGGTACCATGTTAAGCACTTTACTTTATCTCATATAATTCTTACAATAGCCTGATGAGTTGATTTGCCCAAGATCACCAAGGGGGTATGTACTGGCTTAGAGAGGGCAGCTCAGTGATAAAGAGTTGGGCTCTGAAGTGGGACTAGCTGGGGTTATGTCCCTGATCTGCAGCTGTGTGATCCTGAACAAGGAGTTATTTTCTCTGTCAGAGTTCCAGTTTTCCCATCTGTAAATTGAAGGACTGAGAGCCAAAGGGCCTTTCCCAGACTGGCCCGGCAATGTGTCAGGACACTTGGTTGACCTGAAGGGGTTAAGGCCCTATTTCCTCTTATTATTGGCAGCATTGATTTGATTTGATTTGATTTGATTAAAAAATTTTAAATTGTGGTAAAATACACATAATGTAAAATTTACCATCTTAACTATTTTTACGTGTTTAGTGTGGGAGTTCTTCATATGTGATTTTATTTATTGGACTTTCTTGCAGTCCAAACCAAATTTATCTGAATCTGAAAGTAAAGAAACCTTCATTTCTCCAAGTGTCATAAAACAATTTCACATTTTCTGTACAAGGATTATCTCATTTAGTCTTTTTAAAAATTTTTAAACTTTTTTATTGAAGTATAGTTGATTTTTAATGCTGTGTTAGTTTCTGGAGTACAGCAAAGTGATTTAGTTATATATATTCTTTTCCATTATAGTTTATTACAGGGTATTGAATATAGTTCCCTATGCTATACAGTAAATCCTTATTGTGGATGAGATCTCAGTATCTGAATGACATATTCTGTACCCTCTGGGTGGCCTGGTTGTCTGCCCTTTGACATCAACCAGATCTTCTTCCTGTCTTTTGCCAAAAGACACTTTGATTTGACCCAAGTTTATGAGCTTTGACTTAGACCAGACTGGAGGCTAGGTACTAGGAACCAGAGATTCATTCATTCATTCCACAAATATTTGCTGAGCACCTACTGGGTTTCAGTCATTAAACCAGATTCTGAAATTTCCAAGATAAATAAGACTCAGTTCCTTTCAGGTTGCTAGTACTCAGTGGGGAGACAGACACAAAAGACACCCATAATGGTTAACTTTGTGTGTCAACTTGACCTGAGCACAGGGTGCCTGACATCTGGCCAAAGATCATTCTGGGTGTTTCTGTTAGTGTGTTTCTGAATGAGATTAACATTTGAATTAGTAGTCGGGGTAAAGCAGGGTGCCCTCCCTAATATGGGTGGGGCTTGTTTAATCAGTTGAAGATCTGGAAAAGGATGAGGGAGAGGAAACTCTTCCTGCCTGATTTTGAGTGAGACATTTTTTTTCCCTGTCTTTGGACTTAGACTGACACATCAGCTCTTCCTAGATATTGAGCCTGATGGCTTTTGGACTAGAACTTTCACCATCTGCTCCCCTGTTCTTTGGCCTTTGTGCTTAGACTGAAACTACACCACTGACTCTCCTGGGTCTCCAGCTTGCCAACTGTAAATCTTAGGACTTGTCAGCCTCCAAATGACGTGGGCCAATTTCTAGCAATAAATTTCTCCCTCTCTTTCTCTTTTCCTACACACACACACCATTGATTTTATTTCTCTGGGAACCCTGACTAATACAGCACAATTATAGAGTGATCAGCCTGGAGGTCTATATGCTCTGTCACAAAGAATCTACCAAGACAGGAAAGTGGACCTTTGATCCCATTGTTTGGGAGTCCTGGGGGCACATGAACCCCTCCCCAGCACCAGGGCAGGCTGCCATTCTGGGGCCTTGACTTCCATAGGGTCCAAAGCTTTGAGGGGTCCTGGCAGATGCACGGAATTGTTCATTCAGCAATTGTGCATCCAGCATCCTTTATGGGATGGACCTTTTCCTAGGAATACAGTCATGAAGAATGCAGATGTACAAGTCTCCCCTCTTCTGGGGCTTATGGTACAGCAGGGATGGGAGAGGAGACAGTAAGGAAGTAATGACATTGCGTGAAGACAATTAGGCATCGTGTTGGCTTCTTGAGGCAGTAACATTAAGTAAGAAGCGTATTCCAAGCAGAGGGAAGAGCAAAGGTGAGTGCAGAAAGGGGGATGATGGGGCTGGGGCTGGTGAGCACGACAGGGTGGTCTTCAGTGAGACCGGAGGGCTGGGCTGGGGCCACAGCAGATGGGGCCTAGAGACCATGGAAAAGAGCTTAGACTTACTCCAGGTGGGAAGACGACTCTTTGGAGGGTCTCGAGTAGGGGACATTGTGATCTGATTTATCATGGAAGCCAGCACCCCTCTGTTCCGGTTGTCCAGGTGAGAGTTGATGGTGGCCCGGGCTGGGGTGGTGGCAGAGAGCAGAGACAGGCGTGGGAGGCGGGGTATATTTTGGAGGCCGAGGCAACAGGAATTGCTGATGAATTTGCAGGGAGGGGTACAGAAGAAAGGGATTCAGGAAAGATGCCCTGATTTACTAGGAAGTAGTGGTCTGGCGATCTCTGAGTCCAGCAGAGGCCCGAGCCTGGGGTCAGCAATGTCACCTGCCACAGAGAGGTCAAGGCCAGCAGGTTTTGAGCTGAGGCCTTTCTGGCCACTCTCTTCAACTCACCTGAGCATGGGGTTAATGCTCTCTAACCTTGTCCTTAGTGGTCCCCCCAGCTGGCCAGAGCTATCTCCTAAGCACTTCAGGTCACTCAGGAAACACAGGCTACCCCCTGCTTCTCTCATCTTCAGGCCCGCCTCCCATTCACGGCACCCCTGCCTCCCAGGACCCCTCCCAGGGCAGGGATGCTTCTCCGTCTGGGCCTCTCGGGAGCCGGGCAGAGGCCACTGCATGCCTCTGGGTGAGCGTGGGCAGGCGGTGGCTGCCCCCTCAGCGTGCCAGGCTCCCACTTGTGCCCCGTTCGTGCCTGGAAGGCCCTCTCCTGAGAACTAATCTTGCTCATTCTTAGAGCCTTTATTTGACAGCCTTTCCTACCTCAGGCCTCTTCTCTGAATGCCCACAGCCCCTTGGTTAAAGTTAATTGTTTCTTTCCTTGAGGGTCAGCCTTCATGAGTCGGCGAATTCTTTGAGGGCAGGGACCATGTCTCACTCACATTCCCAGTCTCCGGCCCAGCGGGCTCAGTCCCTGTTTTGATTGAAGCAGCCTATGAATCCATCACCGGCCACAGCAGCAATGGGCTGGGGAGAGAAACTGGCCTTTTCCGGGAGTGTCTGGCTTCTCTTCCACAGACGATACTTCACACACTGGCAGGACGATCATCGTAGACTCCAGCTGTATTTTCATTTCCCTAACTAAGAAGATCTACTTTTGAGTTCAGGTTGTAAATGAGGTGCTGTGATTGTTTCTGGTATAAAAGACCAAAATTTGCTTAAACTTAAGTGATCAGTATTCTGCTTTTCTGACCTGTTTGGCATTAGGTTCAAAGCAGGACACATCAGACGTTCTGGTGAGACAGGCTCGATGTTGGGCTCAAATTCAAATCTACTCACACTAATGGGAAAAACTCTGGAGGCTTTAATCACAGCCTGTGATTCAGTCTGATTGACAGTGTTTCCATTTTTTAAACTCCCTGTTTTTCATGTGGAATGAATGACTCCTTTTTCATTTTGCTTCTGTAATAGGAAATGTTCTCATTGTGGAGGGAAATCTCTACAAGCAGCCCATTAAATAGTAAAATGTTACTGCTGCACCTGAGTGGGATTATCATCCACGGTCCCCAGGGGGGCCGTACTGGGGGGGGGGTTGCCCAAGTTGCTGAGCTTGGAGGCACCTTGTTCATCATTTGGGGGATCATGCATTCAACATCAGGGTCCTTCCTCTCCTCCCCAAAACCTTGGTCTGGATGTCAGCTCTGGAAACTCCACTCTGTTGCCTTCAGGTGAAAAAGGACTTGGTTGGAAGCATCTCGGGGTGTGTTGCTGAATCCAGCCTCTGAGGTAAAGCCAGGCAGCAGGACCAAAGCTGGCCCGACGGTGGTTCCAACCTGGGAGTCTTTTCTCTGTGTCCCTTCTTCAGGCTCCTGTCTTTACCCTTCTGTTCAGCTGCTATCCGTCCTTCTCTGTTTCCCAGTTCTCATGGTGGGACCTGGTCATCACTGCTAGCTCCCAAATTTGTGGGCTACACACTAGCCACCCAGAGGTAGCCTGACCTCTTTCCCAAATGCAGTGCCCTCCCCTGAACCATCCACGGTAAACAGGGGGTGGTCACGTCATCAGGTGGAGCTTCTACCACAACCCTATGGATGGTGGACGGAGTGGGGAGGGTCAGTTCCTAGAAAAGCAACAGCAGGAAGATAATCCAGTAGTCGTCTGCCATATGGAATTCAAGTTCTGACAATGAAACCCATAAACATCTGCTTATGACAAAGGGGTTGTGATTCTATATAAAGCGGTGAGGAGACCCAAGCCCCTGGCTCTTGCCGCCTCATTCAGAGAGTTTGTGTTGTTGATTTAGTCTTGGTAGGGTGGGAATGGGTGGGTGCCACCCCTCTCCCCAAACGTGGTTCCCCTTCCCTCCTCAGACTAGCTCCTCACTCGGTACCATCCACCACGAACCAGGAGCTCCCAGCCACACTGATGAAGCTGCTGTGTCTCATAAACCTTGATTTCTGTGCATTAGCATAGCCCCCAGCACCCCCACCTTACAGAGGTGGAACTGAGGCTCACAGAGGGAGGGGCCTGTGAAGGTCACACAGGTAACGAAGAAGGGGAACTGGGCAGGCAGTCCCATGTTAGTGGTTCTAAAGTTTATTTTGTAACACGCACTAATAACACCATCTCAAGACCAGGTTGTTAGCAAGGAGAAAACAGAGAAAGAGTCGACAAGAAAATGAGCCCATGGTGGGAAAGGATGCAGAAGTGCACGGCTGGACCAGACAGGATTCCTGGCCACGAGGACCTCAGACGGGCTTATAACCCAGTGAACGTCTTGCAGAAGCTCGTGGCCCTCCTCTGAATGTTGTGAACTTCAGGTCCCCTTGTCACCCAGGTTCCTGGGCCTTGGGGTGCTTCCTCCATGTGACCTAGCCTTGACCCAGACGTGAAAACACATTGTTTTTCTTAGGTTACAACACCCTGAGCCTAAGTAAAACCTAGTCACACACAGTTTTCTTTCATGTAAACATACTAGCCTTCCTTGAGGATTTGGAAGGGGGTAGAAGGTAAGTTTCCAGCCCAAGATCCAGATAGTCTAAGGTTTGACATTTGTCACTCCCACTCTGATGTATGGTGACCACACCAAAGACATTTCCGCACACTCTCCCATGGAGTCCCCTAGCCTCTCACCATCTGCAGAACTCCCCCCTCCCTTTTTCCTGCTCTCAAGTTTCAGAGTCAAACACCGGGTTCTCCATTTTCTTCTGCCGAGTAGTTGCTGCATGCAAATCCTCTCCTTCTCCCCAGCCCGTTTCCCAGTCCCTGGGTAGAATCAGGCCTCTACCCATCGAGAGCTCCCCTCCCCCCGCCCCTGTCCCTGTCTCCCAGGTCCAACCTCGCCTGTCCACCTGGAGCTGCAGCTGCTGTTTGCAGGCGCTCCCATCAGTGTCTGCTGTTGGAAGTCATTTTTCTCTGACAACACAGCACTAGTTGGCTCTCCCTGCCTAGAGCCTCTAGGAGCAGCCATCCTTGAGAGAGGGAAGGCATTTCCTGCAAGTGAAGCAGCCAAGAAAAAAATGCAGTGGCAGGATGGAGCACGGATGTCCAAGGAACAGTGGGGAGAGGGGCAGAGCATGGGGTTGGAGGAGGGCGGTGGAGGAGGAGGCAGGGCTCTTCCAGCCTGGGAGAGGGCTTTTTGTTTCTTCTAAAAAAAAGACAAACAAACTTATTTACAAAACAGAAACAGACTCACAGACATAGAAAACAAACTTATGGTTACCAGGTTGGGGGAAGGGGGTGGGAAGGGATAAATTGGGAGTTAGAGATTTGCAGATACTAGCTAATATATATATATATATATATAAAATAGATAAACAACAAGTTCATACTGTATAGCACATGGAACTGTATTCAATATCTTGTAGTAACTTATGGTGAAAAAGAATATGAAAACCCAATATGTGTATGTTCCTATATGTCTGAAGCACTGTGCTGTACACCAGAAATTGACACAACATTGTAAACTGACTGTACTTCAATAAAAATACATTAAAACAAAACAAAACAAAACTCTTCCAAATAGAGATCCTTATGGCCACAAGGTGGAACTATTGTTCTGGCCAAAGACCACAGAGCCTGTTGGCAGGACCACATTGCTTGCAACTTTGAGTAGCATCCGAACTCCTCCAACCTATCTGTCAGACTCTAATCTCAACATAGTGATATATTCTAATCCTGTAACAAGGGGCTTAACAGCACCACTGTAGCTAATTTGAATTGAGAAAATCTATTTCAGAAAGCAAGTTCCAAGACAAGTCCCTCCCTCAGCTGGCTGAGAAGCTAGGAGCAGGTTCTGCACAGGCTGGTGGATATGCCTGCGGGCTGAGCCGCTCACACAGAACTGCAGCATTCCCCGAGCCCCCAGCCCCCGTGCACCATCTTGGTGGCTGTCACAGGGGCAGCTGGGGACAGATGGAGGAAGGGTCCTCGACCTAAATGCTCATCACTCCTTCCCTTTGCACCAAGCTCTTGGTGTTAGACACCCTTCTACTCTTCTTCTCATCCTACCTTTGTTCAAAGACCAGTTCTCAAAGAGTCCCTTTGTGTGCCTCCTGCCCCAAGGACTTCTCTGAATTCTGGAAGTTCTTCTGACTCAGCGAACACTGGATGACTGGGACCCACCTTTTCCTGTAACCTGTTGTTTCTTTTTCTTTTTTTTTTATTTTTAACATTTTTTATTGATTTATAATCATTTTACAATGTTGTGTCAAATTCCAGTGTAGAGCACAATTTTTCAATCATACATGAGCATATATATATTCATTGTCACATTTTTTTCTCTGTGAGCTACCGTAAGATCTTGTGTATATTTCCCTGTGCTATACAGTATAATCTTGTTTATCTATTTTACAATTTTGAAATCCCGTCTATCCCTTCCCATCCTCCAGCCCCTTGGCAACCACAAGTTTGTATTCTATGTCTATGAGTCTGTTTCTGTTTTGTATTTATGCTTTGTTTGTTTGTTTTTGTTTTTGTTTTTTTTTAGATTCCACATATGAGTGATCTCATATGGTATTTTTCTTTCTCTTTCTGGCTTACTTCACTTAGAATGACATTCTCCAGGAGCATCCATGTTGCTGCAAATGGCGTTATGTTGTCGGTTTTTATGGCTGAGTAGTATTCCATTGTATAAATATACCACATCTTCTTTATCCAGACAGTTCTCAAAGATTCCCTTTGTGTCCCTCCTGCCCCAAGGACTTCTCTGAATTCTGGAAGCTTTTCTGACTCAGTGAACACTGGATGACTGGGACCCACCTTCTCCTGTGACCTGTTGTTTCTTGACTCCACATTGAGGTGGTAATTCCCTTGGGGCCACACTCCAGACTCAAGCTTGTTTCCTTCCCACAATAAGGACTTGGTTGATATTTGCGGATGTTGAAGAGTGAAGTAAAACATTACTCCCATATTCAAGGAGCTGGGAGATGTTTAATAGTAAAACATAAAAAGAGCGAGTTCTGTGGGCCATTACTCTTTTTGTTTTCCTTTTTCAATTAGAATTATTATAGTTTGAGTGCAAGTATACATTATATTTCATGTAAATATGTATATAAAATATACTGCACATATTTTTTAGTTTACATATATGTACTGATCATTGTTTCTAAGAACAGTTTAGAGCTTTAGCTTTTTAAACTTACATAGTTATCAAAGGAGTAAAGCCAACCACAAAGAATCAACAGAATGCAGTAATCCAATCATAAAGGACAGTCAAATGTGCTTACACATATTCAAGAAATCAGTCATCTAAGTTATAAACAATAAGTAGTTCGTTTGTGTCCTTTTTTTTTTTTTGAGATTCCACATATAAATGATATCGTATGGCATTTTTTTCTCTTTCTGTGTGGGCCATTACTCTTGTTCTAAGATAGCTATAGACTGCAATCTTAGATCATAATCTATAAACCAGCAATGTGACTTTGTATTAATACTATTATAAATAACATTAGGAACAGGTGCATATATTGAGTTCCTGATATGTAGCAGTCATTGTGCTAGGCCTTTTACGTATGTACTTCATTAAATTTTCCCAATAATCTCAGAGGCATTATTTCCAGTTTCCACATGAGAAAAAGTAAGGTTCAGGAAGATTGCTACCTGCTCCAGTTTCTAAGTCAGTGCTGGCCAAGCTCTGTGGGGTTGACTAAAGTGTTGGAAAACTTAAGTCACTTTCCTGGGCTCTTGTCCAGAGGCTCTTGTCCAGAGGGACTGGGCCCCACAGTCCCTATGGGACTCACAGGGACTTGTATGCTGGGGTCATGCGTGGCTACACTTAATCAGATCTGACTCTCGAAGGACCCCCCTGCCCCCGCCCCCGGGCACAGAAAGCATCATGGCTGGAGGAGTGGCCTGGTGGAGGCCAGAACAGTGCATCTTGGGGACCTTGATTGATGTGAATCCCTCAGACTGCCCTTCAGTAAGAACCAGACGAGGCCCAAAGGGTAATGCACGTGCCCAGCAGCATGTGTGCAAAGGCGTCTCATTGCCTACTTGGTATGATCTAGGGGCCACCAGGGAGACCTCCCTGCTGCCAGGTATCTCCCTCTCTGGCCTGTTATGATGCCCCAGATGTCGCCATTAGTTCTTATTTCCTTTAAGTTTGAAATGTTTTTCAGTCTCTCAACATCTGCTATGATCTGTCATACCTGACAAAGGATGAATTGAGAGCCATTTGGGGGGAGGGTGGGTGCTTGGAAGTGACAGGAGGCTGAAGGCAGCTTTGGTTTACTGCTTTTATGGCCAGGCATGAGGACCACAGGCAGGCAGAAGGTCACTGACAGAGCCTTTGTAAGGCAGGAGAACCCTGCTTTTGGATTTGGACCACAGAATCTTCAGGACTTTGCTTTTCACCCATTCTCAATCCCCTGGCTCCCCAAGGCTGTCACTCCTGCAGCTGGAGTTCCAGATACAATGATTTGTTAGACAAGCATGGCAGGTGTTGCTGGTGATCAGAGATGGAGGGGAGGAAGACAATTGTTCTCCAGAATCTTCATTCAGCTGAAGATGCCTGCAATGGAAATGCATTTTCTAGGGTAGAGAAGTCTCTGGCTTAACACAGTATTTCCTTGTTGGAAAAAATGCTAAAAGGGCCTCACTGGCTGCCTGCATGAGCAGAAGGAAGCCCCCAATTGGTCTCTGATGCTGGAAATTCCTTTTGCAGATGGTAAGACCTTTCATCTACTATTAAAAATTAGGCTCAGACCGCATACCTTGGCAGAGTAAACTGATACCCTTTTCCCCTGAGAGTCCATTACTCTGGAGGAGGGGCGGGAGAGGACTGAAATGTGAGGTCGCTGAGCACCTGGGGAGAGCAGGCAGGTGGGGCGAGGCAGGCTGGGGTGTCAGGGATGTCTTTCACTCGCTGGTTTCATGAGTGCACTGTGGGTTGGTTACACAGGTCTGAAGTGTGTGCATGTGACTGACTAGGTGGTAGCCTTGACTGTTGAGTAGCTTTCTGGGTTACTTTTCTAGAGTGGCTCCAAACTTGGTTGGCTTTGTTTGGATTTAGAAAGTTCCCAAAGATACCCAGGCCCTAATCCCTGGAATCTGTAAATGTCACCTTACGCAGAAAAAGGGATTTTGCAGCTATGAGTCAGTTAAGGATCTTAAGATGGGGAAGTGATCCTGGATTATTCAGGTGGCCCCCACATGTAATCACAAGTTTCCTTCAAAGAGGAAGGGGGAGGGAGACTTGGCTATAGACAAAGAGGAGAAGGCCACGTGACGGAAGCAGAGGGAGGCAGGTCAGAGAGAGAAGATGCTGGCTTTGAGGATGAAGGAAGGGGCCGTGAGCCAAGGAGTGCAGCTGTAGAGGCTGGAAGAGGCCAGAGCAGGGATTCTCCCTAGAGTCTCTGGGAGGTACGTGCCCTGCCAACACCTGGGTTTTGGCCAGTGAGATCGTTTTTGACTTCTGACCTCCAGAACTATAAGAGAATAAATGCGTGTGGTAGTGTGGTTTTAAGCCACCAAATTTGTGCTATTTTTGTTACAGTGTCGCAGGAAGCTAATATATGGGCGGAGGTGAGAATTTGCATCTCTGGGATCCTGGCCCTTCGGGGGCTTTCAGTTTAGGAGGTGAGATGAGACCCACAGGAATCTGTGGACACTCACCAGGCACCATATGTTCTCCAGCCCCCTTAGCAGTGGAGTGGAGCCGTAGATGGGCTGAGGCTCAGAGACACGAGTCTGAGGCTGGTGTCACCATCTGTCATCTGCTCGACTTTGAGAGCATTACCTGAACCCTTGAATTCCAGTGGCAGTAAATGGAGCTAAGAATGCTGGCTGCTGTGAACACTGAATGAAGTTAGGGCTGCAGGGACATCATGGTGACTGGCCTCAGTGCCTGGCCCATTAGTCTTCCATCCTCAGCCTTCTCCCCACATGTACACAGGGCATTGATGTTCTGAGTACCAGGGGAAATGACTGCAAGTTAGTAACCCACTGAATTCTAGGCTTTTGGGAAAAAAAAACCCCATCATTTTACAGATGGGGAAACTGATGCTCAGAGAAATTCCTGGCTGTAGCTCCGGCCCTGCCAATCGAGGGCTCCTGACCGCTAGTAAGATGTTCTGTGGTGTCAACTAATGCTCCTTCCCGCCTTGTCAGTCACAAAACCCATGACAACTTCTTTGGCCTTTAGCTCTCCTCCCTCCCATAGGCACAGAATGAGAAATAAAAAAAGATTGTTCTTTTTGTTTTAAATTGAAATATAGTTGATTTACAATGTTGTATTAGTTTCAGGCCTACAGCAAAGTGATTCAGTTATACATGTAAACATATATGTATATTCTTGTTCAGATTCTTTGCCAGTATAGGTTATTACAAGATATCAAGTATAGTTCCCTGTGCCACACAGTGGGTCCTTGTTGTTTATTTTATATGGAGTAGTGAGTATGTGTTAATCTGAAACTCCTAATTTATCCCTCCTCCCCTTCCCCTTTGGTAACCACAGTTTGTTTTTCATGTCTTTGAATCTATTTCTGGTTTGTAAATAAGTTTGTATCTTTTTTTTTTTTTTAGATTCCACATATAAGTGATATCATATGATTTTTGTCTTTTTCTGTCTGACTGACTTCGCTTAGTGTGATAATCTCTAGGTCCATCCACATTGCTGCAGATGGCATTGTTTCATTCTAAGAAAGATTGTTCTTAGATGAGCGTGGCATGGGCTTTGCTGACATTAGGTAAGTGGATCTGGACCCTTAGTGATGCAATCTACTGTAGCATAAGAAATAATGGCATCTAAAATCAGGCTCTGATGAGGCTGAAAAAGGCAAGTGCTTCATTTTCCTTGACTACAGTTGAGTTCCTTTATGCAATCACAAAAACCAAGCCCTAAAGGATCCAAACTTGTGTGTGTAGCGTATAGGTGCAGATGTGACTGAGAGGGTGCGAGTGAGCACGTGTGTGCTGTGCCTGTGTGAGCTGGTGTGGGTCCCTGGTCCTCTGTTAACTTGGACCAGGGAGCCTCAGAAAGCAGAGCCCAAGATAAGGGTTTGGTGCAGGGAGCTTATTCTGGCAGGTGATTCCAGGGAACAGGAGTGGGGAACTGGGAGAAGTGAAACAGAGAAGGTAGGAACGCCAATCCAAGGGCGTGTCATCAAGCTGATCACTCTGTGCGCAGCGGGCTCAAGCCTGCTGGGACCCTCAGTGAAGGGTGCAGGATACTCCTGGGGCTGGTCCATCAAGGGTGGGAGAGGGATTCATTGTCGGTATCAACAGCCTTTGCCCTCTCACCTGGCTCACGCTGCGGAGGGGCTGACCACGTGGCCATGCGTGGTTCCCAGGCAGGGGCAGCAAGTCTGGGGGCAGGAGAGGGAGACGCACAGCTGGGGAGGCAGGTGCTGGCAGCTGGTGGCTGCCGTCATGGGGGCAGTAAATGGGCAGGCAGAGAGGATGGGAGGTGAAGCTCAAGACGTGGGTGACATGTCTTCCTCCCAGAATGTTCTTTTGTGTTGATGTTGAAACCTCAATTCTGTGTTGTTATTAAAATCATCTGCCATACATGAGAGACCACAAGTAGAGACCAGCTGGGTTTTGTCCAGGGAAATGTTTAGAACCTTTCTGAGCTAATTGACGTATCAAGTGGCTGACACTGAGCAAGAATCTGTGATGCGTCATGCCCTGTGCTAGAAAAAAGATGAGATGAATACAACATGAGTTCCTCTCCTTAAGAAGATACCACAGCTGAGGGGGTGGTGCTGGCTGGTGACAACTGAGGGGGGTTAAAATTTCAGCCCCTCAGTGGTTAGCTGTGAACCTGGGGCATCACTCGATGGTAAACTGCTTAGCATAGTCCCTGGCACGTTTTACGTACTTAAAATGGTGCTGATAAGAAGCTTAGTTTCAAGTGGGAGGATGTTGGTACAGAGGTGATGCCTGTGCATGTTCTGAGTGCAGTCTCTGTTTAAGGAAGCAGAGTGAGGGGTAAGTGAAGGCTTCCTAGGGAAGGCTATGTGAAGGTAAATATTTGAAATGATCATATAGAAAAAGATGATAGAACTTGAGAATCTTAATATAAAATGCAGTCAAAGCAATGGAGAAACCATTGAAAGTAGCAGCAAGTTCAGTCTGCGTGCTTACGTTACTTTGAAAGAGGTTACAGGAAAGAAGGTTTGAGAAAACAGACAGATGTTTCTAGATGGGAGGAGACGATCTTTTAGGGATGGAGGTTGTCCTCAAATTATTGTGTAAATTCAATAATTTACATTCATCGTTAGCGGGAGACTAGTGGCTCCTTCATTATTGGACAGAAATTGGCAGAATCTACCATATCACACCTTCTGACCCAGCAATTCCGTTTTGGGGAGTCTGTCCTCCAGCAACACTTAACCGAGCACAAACGTGTCCAAGTTTCACTGCAATAGTTTGTGTTGGTTGAAAATTGGAAACCATCTGACATCCTTCAGTAGGGGATGATTATATTATGAACACAGTGTAATGGCAAACGAGACTTCTGTCAATCTGTGTGTGTGACGGGGAGGTTTTCCGAGTCTGAGGATGCTAGGTACAGCAGGCTTCCGGTTGTGTAGAAAGCAGCACGTGCGTGTGGATGAAGAAATGGGTCTGGAATGTCACCCATCTCCCCGGGAACCAGGGCAAGATTAAAGAGGGACTTAATTTTTTTCAAAGAAGGGAATACTGTGTTTGCTAATGTTAAACCAAGGTGAAAAGGAGTAAACAGATATATTTTCTTTATGGAATCGTCTCAGTACAGTTTTTTGATATATAATTGTTCCGAAATTTGACTCTGAAGTGACACTCCTAATTTCGTGAAAATAGCCTAGTCATCAAGTAAAAGCCTAAATGAGGGTATTCATGTCTATTTTTCCTGACTTATGGCTCAGTATTTAAAATATAGCTTTTGGTCTTGATCATTGAATATTGATTTTTCCATTTTCTTATACTTTTAGATTAATTTCCCTATTCATGTAAAAATCAATGGCTGACTTATTAAAATTTTATGTTCTTTCTTTATTCCTTGATTCCCTGTAATTTTTTTCCCTTTTACATAAATAATACTTGAATATGTTCTTGATTTTCACATTTCACTTTCCAGCCCTCTGTGCAGGTTGAGTTCGTTACTTCTGAGTTATGCCATGACATCTGCGTGTCTTTGTCTTGGCTGATGAAATCTGTACTCAGATTTTGGGGCATTGATGCAAAAGGTTCCCTGCACTGTGCTCACAGAGTCCCTGGTGTTCCCATAGGGCCACCTCAGGGAGGGTGTTCAGGGGCGCTCCTGCCTCCGTCTTCCCTTTCTTTCTGCCATCTCCTCTAGGGTCACACCCTCCTGGAGAGCCTGCCGGTCAACCTTGAAATCTTGTGCAGCCCAGCGGGGAACTTAGAGCTTTCGGAGTCCTCCAGGGGCCCCCCACCAGACAAGCAAATCTCTTTTTCTAGCATCAACAGCATTTCCTAGCTGTCATGGTATCAATCTCTTCTGCAGAAGAGGAGGTAGAAAGAAAAGAAAGTCAAGAAAGGCAAAGCAAACATCCTTGTGCCACAGCTGATGAGAATGTAAAGCGAAGAGGAGAAGGCCTGTCATATGGAAGAGGAGGATGTGTGGTCCAGGCAGAGAAGATGGTTAGAGAGAAGGAATGATTTGGGGAGGCTGTGAACTAACCAGGGGACCCCCTTCTCACCCCACCTCTGCCTGCCTCAGCAAACGCTTCAACGAACGCCTCTCCAGGACCTTGTCAAAGATTGTAGATCTGGATAGCACAGAATTTCTCTTTCCCTCAGTTTCTTCATCTATGAAATGGGCTAAGGCTCGTGCACATCTCATAGGATTCCTGTGAAGATCTAATGAGTTGACGTTTGTAACGTGTTTAGAACAGGGCCCAGTGAGCCGTGAGGGCTGTATAAGTGTATTAGTATGATGAGCAACCTACTTGCCTTTAATTTTTTTTTTTTTCTTTTCCTTACAGATGAGTTATCTGTTTTTAAATTTTCTTTAGAAAATTTTCTTCCCCATTCATGGGGAGAAAAGAACCTGTCGATTTTGTACATTTAAACAACAAAGTGGTTTTATTTCAGAAACAGTCCCTATCATCCTGTCCTGGCCAAGTTTTTTGGTATTTGCTTTTCAGCTGGGTTCATCTGATAAAAGGTTGGCTGGCCTCTGGGTACTTGTTCTTTTTGCTGGCGTTTCCTCTTGTTGGAGAATCAGTGGTGGCCCCATGGAACCTGTTGAGAAAACTCTGTAGTGTGGAGAGCAGCGATGCCTTAGGTCCCAAATTCCCCACAATGTCCAGCCCCCTGCCTGGGCCCTGGGCAGACCTGGGTAGGTAGGGTGATGCAGAAGTGTAGGCTGCCAGCAGGGTGGGCAGATAGACAGGCCCCACAATGGGACCTTTCATGGTTAGCATTGCCGATTGCTCGAGTGTGAAGACCCTCCACTGCGGCCAATTTCAGATGGCCAACGTGAGGTCCCCGAACGCAGAGCCGGGAGAGGATGATGCCGGTGGTGTGAAGCGGCTTGCAGGCTGGTGTGAGCCGACTGGGGCCCACCACTGCCTGCCCGGGAAGGACATGGATGGAACAGAAGAACCCTTACTCCCATAGCAAAGGGGCTGGGTAGGGCTGGTAAGGTCAGGAATGTTCCTGTGGGGATTTCTTTCCAAGCAGGGAATGTTGAAAGAACCAGAAGAGAATTAACATTTGCTGAGCATCTCCTGAGTACTTTCCGACATGCTTTGCAGACATGATCTCATTTGATCTTTGTGATGACATTGTGAGTCAGCCACCGTCAACCCCATTTTCATATGAGGAGACAGAGACCCAGAGCTTTAAGTAACTTGCCCAAGGTGACGCAGTGGCAGAGCAGGATTGAAACAGTGCCGGTGAAAGCATAATGACTCCTGGGATTGAAAGCGGCGGAGAATGATGCTAATGAAGAAATTATAGGTAATTCCCTATGGGTGAATCCATTTTCATTTCACTCCATCACTCTGACATAGAAATCATGGATTTAAGACTTGGGAGGAACCTTGATTTAGCTTAACCCCTCATCAAACAGATAAGGAAATTGAGCTAAAACAGCTAAAATAGGGATAGTAGGAAGATGGTCTGTGCTCTTGGAAGAAAGATCCTACCCCCCAGGGCAAGAGGCAAGGGCATCAGTGCCCTAATTTGGGAAGAACAGAGTGATTCCTGGAACTGGGATTGTAAATAAGCCCATGGGAGGATGTCTTCTTTCTTCTCCATGGGGCCTTCCCATGGACTCCAGGGACGTGGACCCAAACCCAGAAGGGGGACACTGCTCGAGGATGCTGATGGCTTCACACCTGCAGGCCGCCCTCCAGCCGGGCACGTGCCCCACGGTCTCCATCTGAGGAAGGCTGCCTTCGTGAACAGTCCCTGGCATTTTGGCACTTCCCGGTGTGGCTTCACTTCCGTGCAGAGGAGGTGGGGAAAGCTCTGGCCCTCCCCTCACATTTCAGCCTTTGTTTATTAGGGAGGAGCTGAGGGGGGACATCTCAAACCTGCTGTCCATCCTGCTTTGATTTCCTCTGTGAATCTGATTGCTTAGCACCTGGGTCAGATGGGGCCGTGTTACTAGGGGCAGGTCTCCATGCCTTCAGCCTGTAGGTGTGCTTCCCCATCCGTCCTGTGTCCAAGGACAGTGGGCTCCCTCTCTCGGTGGCCCACAGAGAAGCTCACCTGGGCGGAGCTGAGCCTACTCCCTCAGCTTCGGGCCACACTGCCTTTCTTCCACTCCAGATGGTTAAGTGGGTGAGATCGTCCTGATGGTGGAGGCATAAAATAGGTGCTTGGTTGAGATGAATAGACTAGTTTTGTCCCTACCATACTGTCTTGTGGGGATGTTGCATATATGCCCATAAATCTGCTGTTGTGCTACATGCGGTTCATTCACACTCATTCCTTTATGCGCCGATCAGTTGGTATTCACGTGCCAGGATGGCTGAACTCTGAAAGAATTGGTGGCAGAGCTTTTCACTTTTCTCTTACCTCCTCTGCAGGCTGTGACTCACACCTGGTTATGTGGGAGTACTTGGCAAAGAGTTATGGGGTCCCTTGCAGTTCACCCCAGGGGGTGGCCTCAAAGTCCCAGTTACAGGTTCTGAATCTGAGGTGCCGGATCACGTGTACTTCGCCCCTCACCCGCTGCAGGCATTAGATTGGACTATGAATCTCTGGGATTTCAGAAGATTCAGGTTTAATGACCCAGCTCTGGCTCATGTCTATAAAAGTCAGGGAACCTTAGCGAAGCCAGTCGGCGCAGCAGGCTGGGAGACCCATGGAGAAATGGGGGCTCAGAACAGCAGTGGGAGGAGGGATGTTGGAGAGGAAAGAAGGACCCAGAGCAGGGCTGCCTCTGCTCCTGGCAGACCCTGAGGTCTGAGCTAATGCAGCAGCAGAGGGGCAGGCGAGCCGGGCCTCAGTGGTGGTGGGCCTCACTGTCTCCGTGGGCAGAGCTGGGGGCTTTACTGGATGGAGCCGGAAGCCATTTCCCTTTGCAGTGAGAGGGTAACTCGACCAAGTGGAAAGGAGAGGGGAATTATCAGCATGTGAAGTCCTTTGTTTGTTTGTTTGTTTGTTTGTTTCTTTCTTTCTTTCTTTCTTTCCTTCTTTCATTTGTTTCTTTTTTTTCTTTCTTTCTTTCTAAAAAATTTGTAAGTGTTTTTTTAAATTAAAAAAATTTTTTTTCTTAATGGAGTTACTGGAGATTGAACCCAGGACCTTGTGTGTGCTAAGCATGTGCTCTACCACTGAGCTCTACCCTCCCGCACCAAACCCTCAGCTTCTCGATGCAGAATGTCCAGGAAACGGTTGCCTGGGGGCATCCCCGCAGTTCATCCTGATGTGAGGAGGGCCACGGGCTCGGAAGCCCACATTCCTGGGTTCACGCTCTGGCCTGGCCACTTTGTGGTTTTATGACCTTGGGAAAACACATAATCTCTCTGAACCTCAGTTGCCTTTTCTTAAAAATGCGGGCAAGAACACCCCTGTAGGGTTGTTGTGAGGACTGTATAGGGTGGTACTTTTGAAAGGCCTGGCACGGAGCAGACACTTGATAAATACTGATCTTCCTCTTCCATTCTTAATTCGCATTTATTTCTGTGGTAACTGGTCCCAAAGATGGCACCTGGTAAGCCAGGCTTCCTGGCAAGCCACGTCTTGCCTCTGGGCTGGCTTGGGACTAGCTCTTGGCCAGCAGAATGCAGTGGAGGTGCTGCTGTGTGATTTCCAAGGCTAGGTTACTAGAAGCTGAAATTTTGCTGCTTCCCCTGGGTCTCCTAGAAGCCTTGCTTTTGGGGTGTGGCTTCTCAGAACCCAGCTGCCCTCATTCTGTGGAGGGGGTGTGGGTAGGAGATCGGGTTGACAGCCCCGGTGGCACTCCTAGGTGGTGACCCGCATCAATCGCCAGCCATGTGAGCCTGCAGATGGCTCCCACCCTGGCCTCTGCCTGGGGACCCCAAGTGAGAGGCATTTCATCAACTCATCCAACCAAGAGAATGAATGAATGAATGAATGAATGAAAGAATGGGTTTGACTTGGTTTTGTTTTAAGCACTGTTTTGCACTGGTTTGTTAAGCAGGAATAAATAACGGAAACCATCAAGCTCTAACACTGATCATTGTGTGGAAATTCGATCGTGGCTGATTTGTTTCTCTGGGTTAGATATTAAACTATCTGGAATTCTTTTAGCATGCAAGGTCCATCCTACTCCGAGTTTTACTGGGTTTAGGGTGCAGCATAGCCTGAAGCCTTGGCCATGTGGGAGAGGGAAGGGGACGGGCGGAGAGGACAGCCTGTGGATTCAAGTTGGGGGTCAAGTTTGGGGGTCAGAATGTGGCCCAGGTGGCCTGGTTCAGTTCTCAGGCTCAAGGAGGCAGCACCTTCTGCGTCACGAGTCCCTGTAGTGAGACCAATGCTGTCCAGCTGTGGTGTTAGCCCGTTTTCCTCATAGCCCTGTGAAGCAGATGTGATCTCACCCATTTTCTAGGTGAATAAACAGAGGCTCAGAGATGTGGAGATGTGACTTCACCCAAGTTCACAGAGCCAATGAGAGCAGGGTCAGGCTTTGGGTACATTTCTGCCAGAATCCAAAGCCAAGTCTTTTTAAGCTGAGACTTGGAGCATCCTTCTGGGGGTAGTTCTTCCCCTATTCCACGAGCCGCCCTTTAACACCAGAGACCTACCATGCACGTCTGGGTGGTGAAGGAGGGGCAGTTTCCCCTGAAGGGCCATAACCAAGGCCTGCTGTCCATCGCCTCAGAGGCCTGTGGTCCCAGAGCCAGGTCAAGGGCCCTCCCTCTGCTAAACTTCCAACCTAGTGCAAGCTGTCATTCTCCCCAGAACCCCGAGTTTCCCAGCAAGGCAGACCCAGGTCCACACAGGGGCAGGTGCCCGTGGGGCAGTCAGCTGGGGGCCGGGACTCCTGCCTCACTGTGGAGGCTCCGTCCACCGCCTTCACATGCGGCCCACTGCTGTCACCAGGATCCCATGCCGAGTCTGGGCCACTTCACCGACAAGGGAAATGAACTTGGAGAAGTTTAAAGTGGGAAATGTCTGGACACTTCCTCTCCCCAAGATAGAGATTTACATTTCCCTGCTAGCGGGCTCTCGGTGTGCCTGCTTTATCTTGAAAAAACTAATAAAATGTGTTTCAGCCCAAACAGCTTTCAGACTAAACCTACTATCAGATGGCCTGCTGATCACTCCTCGTCCACCTGCCCAGCTTTCTGTGGAGACGGCATCTCCCTTAAATTATGGCCCAACCTCCTTCTCTGCAGTCAGGCCTATGGGTTGGGTCAGACTCGGGAAAGCTGCGGGTCACTGTGGGCAGAGCGAAGGGCCTGGCTCCCCCAGGGGCAGGGGCGGTGGCTGCCCTGTGCTGTGGGCTGCCATGTGGGGAGGGGAGCTGAGAGTCGCTGTGGAACGACGCCTCATGGGGAAGGCATGGTCCAGGTGCTGTGAATGTGAACATCGCTTCCTTTAATTCTCATGACAGCTCTGTAAGGTATTATTGTCTCTGTTTATGGGGCTGGAAATTGAGGCTCAGAGATGTTAAGTGACTAAGATTCTCTTCATTCATTCACTCAGCAACTCTTTCCCATCTCAGTTGCGGCTCCCTTGAAGCAGAGCCTGATGCAGGGATCTGGGCACATGTGAGGCAGTGACGGGATGCTCTCAGGAGAATCACAGCTGGAAGTGGGGGAAGCAGCACAGTCTGGGGAAAGGGCTGAGCCAGGATGTGCTCTCAGGTGTAGTCTTGCCTTGGCCTGAACCACTGAGGGGACTCTGAAGCATAAAGAGCACTGCAGAGTTGCCCTCCTTGAGAAAAGGGGGCTGAGCTCTTGCATCCTTGTGTCAGCTGGTCACTGCCCCCTGAGGGTGGTAGCACCACCTCCTAGTGTCCCGGGGTGAGGCACTCCTGCCATCCCAAGGCCACTCTCTGGGGATGGTCATGTGTGTAGTAGGCTCTTGATGCCAGCCAGTTCTTGCAGCAGGAGCTGGATGCCGGTGTGACTGACACTGGACGGTGACCTCACTTTGCCCAGGACTGAAGGGTTCCCAGGATGCAGGAATTTCAGGGCTAAAACCTCGGAGGTCCTGGGCAGTCTGGCACTGTGATACACTCTCCCTGGCAGCAGAGGGCTCCCAGTGGGCACCAACCATGCCTTCTGCATTGACTGAGGGTGATGTGTAAAAACTCTTCTTGGTAATGAGGAAGTAGTGGTCAGTGGTGAAAAGACATGGTTCCTGCCCTCAGGAGCCCAGAGCCTGGTTGGGGAGACCACAAAGATGACAGTGGCTGCCTGGAGTGGAAGGAAACATGGAGGGCTCAGGAAAGGAAGGGTGGAGTCTAGGAAGGAGGACAGACTGGGTTTCCCAGAGGAGGTGATACCCGGTAAGAATCTGAAAGCTAAGAGGAACTTAGCTAGGTGAAGAAGCTGGGAGAGCAAAGGAAAGGTGATATTCTACTAATGGAAGTTTCAGGTATAAAGATAGAAACCCAACTTAACTACAGAAAAAATGTGGGCTATCCAAGGGTGGACCTGGGGATGCTTCGGGTGTTAGTTACCTAATGTTGAGAAACAAATTTCCCCAACACTTAGTGACTTGAAACAACAAACATTTATTATCTCACAGTTTGTGACGGTCAGGATTTTGGTAGGGGCTTAGGTGGGTGGTCCTGGCTTCAGGTGTCTCATGCGGTTGCAGAAAAGACATTGGCTGGGGCATCCAGAGTCTTGCCAGGGCTGAAAGTTCCACTTCTGCAGTGGCTCACTTGCATGGCTATTGGCAAGGGTTGTCAGTTCCTCTCTGGCTATTGGCAGGAGGCCTTAGTTCCTGACCACGTGGGTCTTTCTTTAGGGCTGCTTGAATGTCCTCTGATGTGGCAGCTGGCTTCTACCAAAGCAAATGATCTAAAAGAGAGCAAGACAGAAGCCACAGTGCCTTTACGACCTACCCTCAAAAATCTCACTCTAATTTCTACCGCGTTCTATTTATTAGAAATGACTCACTAAATCCAACCCATCCACAATTCCCCAGTTAGGCTCCCATCCCTGGGAGGACTGTCAAATCATTTGTGCATGTATTTTGTTTTATTATTATTTTTTAATGCTTTTCCTTTTTTTTTTTTTAATTGAAGTACCATCAGTTACAATGTGTCAGTTTCTGGCGTACAGCACAATGTCCCAGTCATGCATATACATACACATATTCGTTTTCACATTTTTTTCATTAAAGGTTATTATAAGGTATTGAACATATTTCCCTGCGCTATACAGCAGAAACTTTTTAAAAATCTGTTTTTATGTATAGTGGCTAACATTTGTAAATTTCAAACTCCCAAATTTATCCCTTCCCACCCCTTTTCCCCAGTAACCATAAGATTGTTTATATGTCTGCAAGTCTGTATCTGTTTTGTAGCTGAGTTCATGGTGTCCTTTTTTTTCTTTTTTCTTTAGATTCCACATATGAGTGATATCATATGGTATTTTTATTTCTCTTTCTGGCTTACTTCACTTAAAATGATGATCTCTAGGTCCATCCATTGCTGCAAATGGCATCATTTTGTTCTTTTTTATGGCTGAGTAGTATTCCATTGTATAAATATACCACAACTTCTTTATCCAGACATATTTTAAACTCACCACACTAGGTCCAACTGGATCCAGGGATGAAAATGAGGTTTGCCATTCTTTCCTTTTCCCTTTCCCTCCCTCCTTCCTTCCTTCCTTTCTTCCTTCCTTCTCTCTCTCTCTCTTTTCTTTTTTCCTTTTCTACTTTAGCTCCGCCAGCTGACAGATCTCTAGAGGCAGGAGGAAAGGATAGCTTCTGGCAGCCCCTGGTGAACATTCCTCTAGCTTCCTGGCCAAAGAGATAATAAGACTCATTCCTCTTCCTCTTCACTTAATAAAATCACAAGGGAAGGCTCTGATTTGCCTTATTTGGATAACTTGGCTATACCAGGACCAATCTTAATTCCAAGGGAAAGCTGTTCTCTGATTGGCTGAGCCTAAGTCACACGCTCATTCTTGTCTGGAAGGACTGAGTCTTGCAATCATTGTTTTCACGAGAATCACATGATAATTCTGAGGGAGGAAAGATCCACCCAGACCATGATTTCCATTAAATGTGATGGAGGCAAAGGGGACAGCTCCTGGAAAGGTGACAGATAAAGAATGTGGTATTTCCTGCCCAGCCAATTTGTGCATGTGAATTAGAATGTTGGTTGGTGACGAGGGCGCTGGAGGTAGAAGTAATAGGTGAAGCTAATGAGCCAAGAGTATGATGAAGGGAGACTTCCCATGCCACACCAAGGAACCAAAATCTACCTTGAAGCAAATGGCATTAAAACTAGTATATGACTTGATCACATCTATTGTAGAAATATTGCCCTGGCTATAATTCAGAGGCTGGATTACAGGAGGCTGATTGGAGACAAGAATACTGGTTCAGAAACCATTTCAGTGACATAGAGGGAAAAATCATTTTAATAAGAATATTTAATGTCATCACACAAGGTGGAATTTTAGTTACTCTTGTTGGGTGACTGGGAGATTACTGGACAGGAGACTTTTCCTAGCCCTTTTCACCAAAATATATGTTAGAAATGCTTTGGTTACTCCTGTTAAACCCTTTCCTTCTGTCCCTCATTTACTCAATCAGTGTTTATAAGGCACTTACACAAGTCAATGATTAAGCCAAAGGAATGAATTTCTAATGATAAATATCAGGCATCTTGGCAGATTGGTAGGGGAGATATTTTGGGATAAGAAGGATACCTATCTCCTTGTTCCATGAACAAAACTGTTTCATCCCATAATAATTAAATGTAAGGGATCACTGCTTTTCACATCTCTTCTTCACTGCACCTTCACAGCATTTACTGGCCATGTCCTCCTACAGGACTACAAGGGCCTGGCTATATGAGTGTGACCATCAGTGCAGAGCCTGTGACTTCAACACCAGTCATAGGTTTGCGGAGCTGGGCCAAATAACACCACCAGCAGTAGCCAGAATAGCAGTTTTGAAAGTTCCAGGCACTATTCTAAGTGTTCTATACGTATTATCTTGTTTGTTTCTCGAAACAGCTCCAAAATGTAAGTACTGTTAACAGTTGTCATTTTGCAGCTGGGAAAACTGAGGCTCAAAGAAGTTGAGTAAATTGTCCACAGTCACATGCTAGAAAGTGGCAGTTTTGAGCCCAGGTATCATGATTCCAACTGCACTGCTCTCTCCACTCTGCTGACTTTGGTTAACACACCACAGTCTGGGTCCACAACATGACCCTCTGGGAGGAGACTCACCAGTGCGGGCTGCATGTGGCATCTCCGTGGGTTCTATGGAGCTGGCAGATGGATACTATTGTGAACTCCCCCCACCTCCCCCCACCCCTGGGGAACGTTTTGTTCTCCATGTGTCTCCAGGGAAGGTCAGGATTTCAACCGCTGTCACTCCCCTGGGAAATAACTTGCAAGAAATAGCAAAGAAAAACTTGGCAACAAAAATGCAGCATATTAGAGCAGGAGAATACAGCATAACAGCAGGCGTTTTCTCTCTGCATCTTCATACAGGTGCTTTGCATTGAGAAGGGGCTCTGAAAGCATCCTTGAGCAGAATCTTGGGAAAATCCAGTCCAAGTTTGGTCATTAGGAATGCAGTTCTCCAATACTGATTTTCCTTCTTCTGGGCATGGCAAGGTCAAAGTTGCACACAGCTGCCCCTTTGAGGTCAGATGTGGCCATATGATATGAACTGGTGAGTAGAATGAGAGTGGAGTTGACGTATCTCAATTTGAGTGGAAGCCGTGCTCCCTCCCTTTGTCGCTGGGCTGGCAAGGCTGCAGGTGGCGCAAGCTCTGTCAGCCTGGGGCTCAGAGCAGCAAAGCCCAGCCCACCTGTGTGCAGGGAGGGAGATTTACACTTTTCTTAAGCCATTGATTTTTGGAGTTGTTGGTTACTAGATCACAACCTGGCATGTCATGACTGATACATCACATCTCTCTGTTCCCTTGCTGAAGGAATTACCCTGGGTCTCTAATTGAACTTGATCTAAGGGACAGATAATGCTTTGGAGACTGCTGTAGCTGGATTTGAGATGGACCCATTGTTGACCTCAAAGTCACGCTAATCAAAGTAGATTAAAAATAAAAAATTGAAATGAGGATCATAATGGCCCTTGATAGATGTGTGGAAATTGAATTTTTCTAAGACCTTCTACATCTATCATAATTTTTACCCAGGATAACAACAAAAACAATATGTGACAGATTCTATTTTTCAATATCTACCATCCCATTTGCTCTTCTGCAATGTGACCTTGGCTACTTTGACCAATAGAATAAATTCAGTGGAAGTTATGCTGTGCCAGTTCTGGGAGTATCTCTTAATTAACTGCCTCTTGCCTGCTGTGTTTAGGCTCTGAGATGAGTTACCATGTGGGGAAGGATGGGAGGGGAGGAGGGAGAGAGAGAGAGAGAGAGATTGGGAGAGAGATTAAGAAGTATTATTGTGCCAGATATGTGAGAAGCATTGTAAAACTGGATTCTCCAGCCCCAGAGACCCCAGCTGATGCCAGGTAGGGTTAAGATGAAACACTCAGCTGGATCCTTCCCCAGATCCTTAACCCACATAATCATGAGCAAGATGGATGGTTGTTTTAGCCACTACGTTTTGCAGTGGTGGTATACAGCACTAGGTAACTAAAACATAAAAGCAACAGTAAAACCTGGAGGTGGGTAAGGTGTGGCTTACTTCCTTATTTTAAAGATAAGGGAACTGATGCTCGGTTACAACCACTCCTTTCCTTGGGACCACAGTGCTGCTTGGTGGAAGAGGACGGATTAGAACACACACGTTCTGATGATCAACTGAGCTCAGGGTTTTTCCGCAACAAGAGACATCTTGGCCCACAGGGTACTTGGGGTGTATCTTTCAAAGGATCGACATGAGAGGGAAATGAAGCCCAGAGACACTGTGGGCCTTGCTCAAGGTCACATGGGGAGTCTGGGCCACTGACCAGACAAGAACCCCCCATCTTCTAACTCTAGGGTCCAGTTCTCTGCCCTACAGGGTTCTGGTTTCTCTATTATCTGAAAGAAGAGCCAAATTGCTGGAACAATTAAAATGTGTCTTGTTGCCTTTGTTTCTTGGTAATATTCTGTAAAAGCAAACGATAATTCTCAGGGGAATGTTAAATAAAAAGCTATAAAAGTATCTCATTGCCACAGGCTGAACATTTGAAGGGAAATTTGCTGAGTGTGAGCCGTATCGTTAGAGCCAAGGGAACTGAGGAGAGGAGGGAGTGGTTCCCGCTGCAGGGACTCCTGCCCCACAGACAGCCTCGCTCAGACCCACCCCTGGCTGTTTGTCTTCTCGAAATAGAAAGAAAAAGATAAATATCTCAGTGACTTGCTTAATACAGAATATTTAATACTTATATATATCATAATTTATATATTACAGTTTCTAGAAAGGTGTAACCATTTTACCGAATGGTTTAAAGCCCCACTATTGTCTTCAGTATATTCTGTCAAATCTCCTTCTGTCCCTGTAATGTTACCTCTAGAAGATAGTAACTTCAGGTGTTAAAAGGTCTGGTCAATTCTGAATGCAAACTCATCTCACATCTCCCTGCTCTCTTCCTTTCAGGTTAGAATGAGCCCAGCTTCAGGCTCTCCTGTGGGAAAGGGGGGTATGATGACCTTTTCTCTCTTCCTCTCTGTCCTTCCGCATCCCTGCTGCTGGCCCCGGCTCCCTCGACTTCTGCCCTCAAAGCTATACCCACAGCCTTGTCCTGGTGGATTTCCCCACCTGGCAGACACTACTTTTGAATACGATTCCATTAGATTGCCTCAACCCACTAAGCAGATTTGTTTTTGGGCTCAGATTTGTTTCATGTGCATTCCTTCAGGGACATACCGGGAGGCAGCTTTCCTGGGGAATTACAGACGTACAAGAGAACAAACCAAACCATGCATGCACACTTCAAACCTCTGCTTATACCATGTCGACTAGTATCTCATTGACCAGAGTAAGTCCCACGACTGAGTTCAACTCCAGAGGTAGGGAGGTAGGTAGACTATGCTCACCATGGGGTCAAAACAAGTCACATGACCAAGCCCCAAATCAACAGGATGGGAAAGAACACTTCCATGGAGATGGCTGATTGGAGGGAATATTTGCTAATAGAAATATAGTTCACCACAGTCATTAAGATGGGATTCAGTTTCTGCAACTCAGCTTCTAGCTGGAGAGCAAACTGCCAGACCTCCTTCTTGCAAGCATCCTCCATCTCTCTGAGGGATTCTCTTCTTCCTGCCTTGAGCAGGTCACACCTCCCCCTCCATGGCAGAGGAAGGAAGGAGACCAGTTCTCTAATCCTACTTAATGTTTAATGAACTCTCTTTGAATGACTCATCTCCATTATATTCAGGGTGGAGTAGTGGATACTGGACTGGTTCTGCTGTCTTTCAGCAAGTCTTGCATGGCTGTGTCTAGGATTTCTCTTTCGAATTGTTATATATGTGTCTCCTTTTGTTCTCAGCTTTGGAGCTTCAGCCAACCAAAGGAAAAGTCCAATTAACTAGTCTCTTTCCACAGAATTATGCTATACTTCCTCTCAGATGATCTGTTTCTTTTTTCCCCCTTAACACCAATCAGCGGACACCTTTCCATGCCAGCACATAAACACTTCTCTCATTCCTTTTAATGACCTTAGAGTATTTTAAATCATGGAGCTATCATTATTTAAATACTCAAGCTCTTAAATGTAGCCATTTAGTTTGTTTTTATTGTTTGGTTATTTTGAACAGCTTTGCAATAAGTATCCCTGACATGCATCTTTATACACTTGTTTATTTCCACAAAATATATTTCTAATAGTGGGATTGCTGAATTAGCAATAAACTCCAAAAAATGATTTTTATTTTTTCATGGAGAAATTAAAATGTAGCATAACATTTCCATACAACATTTCTTTACAACCCCTGTTGCAGAAGGCATTACTCTTTTCAGTTTTTGTAGACTGGCAATTCTGATGTGAAAGCAGAAAGTCCTGATGGTAAATCTGATTTAGAGTTGGGAAGATAAAGGCAAGAAAAATGCTTCATTTGCCACCTTTCCTTCCTCTAAATTTTGTTGTACACACACTGACCAACAGTGCTAGACTGAAGGAGTGTCTTAAGGTCAAAGAAGAGACCAGTCTTGGGGGTTTCTAGTTCTTAGCAGGGAGTCCAGAATCTTTGTAGCAGCAGCGTTTGGTGTTTTCTGAGCCAAAATAACCTGCCAAATGCAGGACTGACAAGGAGGACGTTCAAATAAACAGCCACTTAATGGGATGGGCAAGCTATAGATCATGACTGACCCAGACTCCCTGATTTCATCACATACATCATGGAACATAAACTCTTATACTGAATGGTAATAAAAGGTAATATCTCAGCTTCTGTTTTTCTTTGTTATTAGAGTAATACCATTAACATTGTAATAACTTTAAAATACTTTCAACTTATTTCTTTTCCGATTATCAAAGAAATATATTCTCTTTTGAAAGTAGAATAAAAGTGTAAAGATGAAGGAAAAGATTTACCCCATAATCCCACCACCTAGATGTTTATAGAATAAACGCTGGTGTTTGGGCTCTGACTTCAGGATTATTGCCTTGTTTGCTGAAATGGAGTATCACCCCCTGGTGGAAGCTTTGTGAATTGCGGGTCATGCAGGTGATCAATCATTTACTAAGCAAGAAACGGAGAAAAGAAAGTGATAGATTTGTTCACCTTTATTTCAAGACAAACGCTCTTGGAAGATTCAGTAAGAGGTGGGGAGACAGAATGGAAGAAGCACAGGCTTGGAATCAGAGGAGAAACACAAATGTGATGGAGGAAGCTTCAAAAAAAGTTTCGTTCATTTATTCAACTCTCTTGCCATGAAGCATCTCTTCTTGTTACTATTAAGTTTCTTCATATTTTCATTGGCTGAAGTATAGTAAGTTGAAGAAAATGTAAACCCACTGTTTTGATTGAGTAGCCGTTTGGGAGTGAATTGAAAGGTCGGCTCCCCCATTTGAAAATTTGAAAAACAGGTGAAGCTATTTAACTTTTCTAACTTTGGTTTCTATGACTTTAAGAGAGCAAGATGAAAGAAAAAGAAACAAAAACAAATAAACAAACCCAACCTAAACCTTTCTCTCTTTGTATGAGAGTCTAGGTACGGAGAACTGGCAAAGTGGCTGTGAGGAGAGTTTGTGACCCGAGGCCCCGAGAAATGGGATTTATTTGCAGGAGCTAAAAAAGGGGCCCTTGGATGTGGCATGATCCTCTTCTGTTTAAATGGTGCTCTAAAAGGTTTCCGCTTTAATTGTATTGGTCGCCACAGGAGGCCAAATGCTCAGGCATTGCCTTGGCAACCCTCTGTCACAGATGGGGGCCAGGGAAGGGCAGCTGGACCGCAGCAGGAATTTCTGACCTTGTCAAGTTTGAGGGTCTCCCTAAATGTCAAGCTATTTCTGGCGCCTCCACAGGTTGGTGATTGTGCTTTCTGAAGCCCTTTGTATATTGCATTTATTCCTTGCCACAGCAGCTTCAAGTCTGAAAAGTGCAAGCTCGTGCGTGGGACGGGTGCTGCTGTTTCCTCAGGCTGTGCTCACTGCTTGGGAAGCACGCCAATTCCCTGGGGTCTTTGGTTGCTCTGTAGCCCAACACTGGGCCTTGCTAGGCCAGGAGATCTCTGTCAGCTGTTCACGGTGGTGATGGTGGCAGGTTCCCCAAGACTGTCCTGGGAAAAAGTGCAAAGAAGCAATTTCACCCTCATCTCAGTGCAAAATTAAAAAGCTCAGAGATTGGCCTTTGAACCTGGAGCCCCCGGACTCCTGCAGGCCGGGACACGGAGGTGGGATTAGGGGCTGCCGAGCTGCATTGAAATCCTGTGCGAAATCTTGTGTGTATGTGCTTTTTGCCAAGGTCTGTTGTCCTCTAGATTCTCAAAGACAGTCTAGTAATTTGGAAAGACTTCAGAACTGCTCTGCCTTACAAGAGGCAGGTCACGTTAAGACAGCTGAATAAAATGATGACCATTGTGTGGATTTTCATTGCAATTGTAGGAACAAATCCCAATTCCTGGGCATCTGCCATGGTCTAGTGCTGTGCTTGAGACCATGGGGACGTATTCTCACTCTTTCCCCCTTGGTCATGACCATCCTTCCCAGTGGGTGGTATACAGTCTTCTTTCCCTGAGTGAAGCTCTGAGGCTCAGAAAGTGTCAACACCTTGACAGGGTCCTGCAGAGATAGAGTGGCAGAGACGGGACAGGGACCCAGGTCTGGTACCTCGATGATGGTGTCTCTCTGGGGAATCATCCTGGGAAGGTGACATTGCTCAGATGTGGGGTTTTTTTTTTAAACAAAAATACAGGAGAACAAATCCACATTTTTATTTATTTGCTTTTCAATAAATTTAAATCCTTGAGGTGTAACCGCATCACACGGATTCTGGGTCCAATGGCCTTGGCAGGAAGGTTGATGAAGAGATACAAAAGGAGAGGTCAGGGAAGGTCCTGAGTTCAGGAGCTTCTGTCCCTGTGGAATTGGGGTGCAGCCCCTCCCAGTACATGGATGTATTCACGAGCCCAGAAGCTCCTAGAACCTGGGATTTCCAGGGTTTCATCACGGAGGCATGATTGATTGTTAACTCATGTCCAGACCCTCTCCCCTCTCTGAAGGGTGGGGGCTGGGGATGAAAATTCCAAGTTTCCAATCATGACTTAAGTTTGTGGTGACCAACCGCCACTGAGGAGCCACTTAGGAGCCCACCTAGAATCATCTCATTAGAACAGAAGATGTGCCTAATGCTCCTATCACTTAGGAGATGACAAGGGCTTTCGGAGCGCTGCGTCGGGAACCAGGACCAGAGGCTCCATGTTAGAACAAAGGATCCTCCTAGCACTCCTATTTACAAGGGTTTTATTAATTTTTGTGTGTGTGTTTGTGTGTGGAGGAAGGTAATTAGGTTTATTTATTTATTTTTAATAGAGGAACTGGGGATTGAACCCAGGAACTTCTGCAGGCTGTACCCTCCCCCTCCTACAAGGGTTCTGGAAGCTCTGTGTCAGGAACCAAGGGCAGAGACCAATACATACACTTTGTTTCATTTCACACTCGTCCAGCTTCTGCACCTTCGTCTGTGCTGTTCTCCTGCCTACAATGCCCACTCCTCGCTTCTCTGCTCCCTTAATTCCCTTCAATTTTCATGACCCCAGGGATGGTCCACTCCTGCCATGGAGCCTGGTCTGGACACAGAGCCCATGTAGGAGTGGACTTGGCTTTCTCCCACCGCCTCACGTGTGGATGCCCGTGGAAGGCAGAGCCTCCTCAGTTCGCTCCACGTGCCCAGGCCCAGGCTGGTGCAGCCCTTGGTCAGTTTTTATGGAGTGAATGTATTGTCCACGTTGGTGCTCGGAGAGAAACTTCCTATGCCTAGGTTTTATTGAGATGAAAGACTTCCTTTATCTTGATTTTCTTGGAAGGAAAAAAAAAATCAAAGAAATAAACCCTGAAACAGCTACAGTTTTATATAGAAAGCATTATTTCTGAGAGAAATGATTTTTTTTTCCTTCCTGAAGGAAAATTTAGAAATTGTAGCTCCTGGTGGAATTAAAGGAATGAAAATGAAGTCATGCATAGATTCATGGCATCTGAAGAACTCTGTTTGGGACTCTATTTTGCTAACTTCTACAGTTTGGGATAAAAAATTCAAGCTTATGGGCCCAGTTCAGCTTTGCAGTCACCCATATCCCTTGGGCTTCTCCCCAAATTGCATTTTTTCCCCTTAGATTCAGTCAATTATTTGCCTTGGAGCAGATTTGCTTTTCTGAGAATTTCTGCACAACGTGACTCTTCCAGTGGTTTGCTGGCAAAGAAACCCTTTGATTTCAACCCAAAATGTCTTCACAGATCATTTGGAAACCAGAGTGACAGGGAGATATCTCGCCTCATCCCTTCCATCATGTCAGCCCCTCCTAATTTATCCTTCCTCCCCCTTTTCCTTTTGGTAACTGTAAGTTTGTTTTCTACGTCTTTGAGTCTATTTCTGTTTTGTAAATGAGTTCATTTGTCTTATTTTTTTTGATCCCACATATAAGTGATATCATGTGATATTTCTTTCTCTTTCTGACTTACTTCATTTAGTATCATAATCTCTAGGTCCAACCATGTTACTGCAAATGGTATTATTCCTTTCTTTTTTATGGCTGAGTATTATTCCTTGTATGTATGTATATTATATATATATATAAAATATATATATATATATATTATACATATATACCACATCTACTTTATCGATTTATCTGTTGATGAACATTTAAGAACCGTGCCTCTTTGATCTAGCCCTTCGCATCTCAAGGCAAGTCCCTATTGGTTCAGGAAGTTTTCACTGACCTTGGAATGGCTAACATCCGAAGCAGTGAGTGTGGAGTGTGTGTGTGCATGTGACACAGCTGGGTGAGTGCGCCTGGGTACTGGTGCTGCTTGCAGCAGGAAGACATGGCAGTGGGCAGAATAGGGATACTTGTGTGTATCAGTGCTCCTACCACTTTGGGATGCATCTTATCTCTTTATTCCCTGTGTATACCCTGTTATTTATCTGGGAGTAGAGCGGCTGTCAAAATGATACCATTAGTTTAAATGATACCCTATTTTCCCATGTACCCCATTTCTCATTATCTTCCAAAGCAAAAAGGTGAGATACAGTGCATATGGTAAACTCAGTATTTAACAACTCAAACCATGAGCATTTTCGGTGCCCGGTTCCTCCTTCATTCCTGTCTCCCCGCCCTTTTGCAAGCCATCCTCGTGGTGGCTTTTCCTCTGGCCTGTGCCTTATCCAATTCCTGCCCATTCTTCAAAGGCTCATTCTGGTCCTATGACAGCCAGGAACCATCTTCCAACAACTCAGGCCACCATCTAGTGGGCCCCAAATGCTTGCTGGTCTGGGAAAGGGCTGTTCCCCACGATCACTCAGAGGCTTTTAGAAAACAGCAATGTCCAGGGTCCTGTGCCTCATAATCTGATCAGTAGCTCTAGGGTGGCACCTGGGCATCTGTATTTTTAGAAAACTCCACAGGTGATTCCAATGCTCACTTAGGGGCGGGGGCCCATAGCTCCAGAGGCAAAGGGTTATATTCAGTGTCCGGCTGCTTTCTGGTTGGCCTTGTGGTCAGGAAGCCACTGAAGACAGGAACTGGCTTCATGTCTCTCTGGTCTGCCCTGAAGAGCCTAGCTGAGTTTGGGACAATCGATCTCAGGAGTGTCCTAGAAAAATCACAGAGTCACATCCACTGATGACTCTCGAGTTTGTGTCCCCAGCCCAGGCTTATCCTTTGGGTCCTACTCTTACATAACTCTGCCGAGTATTAAGCTGGTGTCTTGCAGCCCCAATCCCTTCTTTCTGGTCTTGGTCGCTGATGCTGAGGCTGGGGCTCTGCAGACAGCGTTCCCTTTCCTTTCCCCCCTCCTTTCCCTTCCCTTCCCTTCCCTTTTCCTTTGGCCAGCTGGCTCCGCTAGGCTCTGCTAGCAGAGGCACCAGAGGAAGCCCCAGACTGGAAGCCTGGGAGGGGAAAAGAAAAGAGCCTCTTTCCGCCTTGCTCCTTCTTCTGGGCGGCATCACTGCAGCAGTGGTCCGTCCTAGGCTGTGGCAGTTTGGCCGTTGCTATCAGCGTTCAGCTTTCTTCCCCTCCACTCCTAGAACCGACCCCTGAAACACTGCCAGAGACACCAGCACCAGCCTGGCAGTGACTCTTGCTCAGAGATCTGGGTCCCAGCTCAGCAGGGCTCCTCCTCTGAACCTCTGGTTCTGTAAACCCCAACCTCTTCCCTTCATTCCCCCCGTCTCAGGGGTGACAGTGGCTCCTGTGATGATAGTTGCCACCTCTGTGTTATCCCAGTGTCCCTTTTCTGTCCTCAGTCCTCCAGCATCTGTTGAACCAATCCTGTATTGAGTTCTCGCTGGTAAAATGACTGGTGTGGTTTCCATTTTCCGGACTGAATCAGACTGATACAACCCCCACCTGCCACTAACTGATTCCACTCACTAGTCCCTCAGGCATCTTCAGTCATCCAAGGCAGAGCTCTGATGTTTCCCCAAAACTCGTCTATTCTCCCCGTTTGGATCTATCATCCACCCCCAGCGCTCAGTCCAGAATCTTTGACACCATCCTGATTATTCTCTCCTGCTCACCCCGACACACCCCACTGGTCAGAAAGGCTCTTGATTCACCCTTGCATCTGTGCCCCCAGCCCGGGTACCACACTTGTGCTAATCATCCTCTTGTCTTTTCACTTGGCTCCCCACAACACACTTCCCACACGGAACCAAAAACTATACTACTCAAATATAAAGAGGGTTGTGCCTGGCTTACAGCTTCCTGAGATGCATGCCCTCTGTGATGGCCCACAAGTTCTGCCAAGGCCATTTACCCACCCTTCTCTCCACCTTGTTTCCTGCAATCCAGCCCCTGGGCTGTGTTCCTGTTTTTTTTTTTTTTTCCTGCCTCAGGGCCTTGGCACCTGCTGCTGCTCTGTTTGAAATGCTTTCCCCCTCTGCTTGTCACATGGCTGCTTCCTCCCCATTCTTAAGGAGACAGCTTTAAATTCACCTCTCTCAGGGAGCCCTTTACTGACAGCCTCTGTCCGTTTGGGTGGTTATAGCAAAGTATCACAGACTGGGTGTCTTATAACAACAGAAATTTATTTCCCACAGTTCTAGAGGCTGGAAATGCAAGATCAGGATGCCAGCCTGTTCAGGTTCTGGTCAGCTCTTGTCTGGGGTGTGGAAAGGGAGTGAGCTAGCTCTCCGACCTCATCTTGTAAGAGCACTAATCCCACTCACAAGGGCCCCACCCTCAAAACATAATACCTCCCAAGGCCAACCTCCAAATACCATCACGTTGGGATTAGGGTTTCAGCATATGCATTTGGGAGGACACAGCATTCAGTCCACTGCACCTTCTTTAGAATTGATCCCTCCCAGCTCCATGCCCCTTTCCTTCCCAGCACTTTTCACCATGTCCAGTCATCTATATATTGTCTTTATCAGTCTTCTTCATTAGACTGTAAAATATGTGGGGCAGGGACCATGTCTGTTTAATTCCCCACTGTGTTCCCATAACCTTGCACCTAAGTCTCATTATAGACGCATTAAATGAAGGAATCTAGAGTGAATATCAAATAGAAAGAAAGAAAGGAAGAAAGAAAGAAAGAAAGAAAGAAAGAAAGAAAGAAAGAAAGAAAGAAAGAAAGAAAGAGAGGAAGAAAGAAAGAAAGGAAGAAAGAAGAGGGGAGGTACAAAAAACTACCATTTCCACCTATTTATGGGACAGGGAACTATATTCAATATCTTATAATAACCTATACTGGAAAAGAATCTGAAAAAGTATCTGAAAAAGAATATGTATTTATCTGAATCACTTTGCTATATAGCTGAACTAACACAACATTATAAATAAATAAAAAGTTGTTTTGAAAAAAATAAAATAAGATGCATTTGAAGAATAAAAAAAGGAAACTATATTTATTTAGCTGGCGACTTCACTAATATTCTACAAGCTGTTTTCAAGTAGACACTGCCACTCGTTATCTGTTCCTGCAGACATAGACCCTTCGCTAAAGGAAGACAGGTAGGGATGTTGAAATATGTAGACACACAGAGAGATGACGGCTCAACATCGTGGTGTATTTATGAATATACCAACATAGTATGTTTATGAATCTGTTGGTTATAGTTGGCATGTATACATTTATGTACTACTATGCACATATGTGTTTGCACTTTATAAAACTTCATCCTCTTTGGCAGCATTTGTAACTTTGTAACATGCTTTCACGTGTATCACTCATTTGAATCTGACAACAAATCTCAGAAGCAGGGAAAGCAGCATTATTCTCATTTTATTAAAGATCCATTATAAAATATCTAGTCAAACCATATCCCATATCATCCTATAGACAAAGAAGCTGACACCCAGAGTAAAAGAGGGACTTGCTCAAGATCACACAGTGAGCCAGTGAAGAGCTGGTGTTAAACCAGATCCGTAACTCCCTTTTTATATCTCAGGAAGGGCCCTGGGAAGGGGCACTATGTGAATCATAACCTCAGAGACCAAATGACATGCAGGGGTTTCTGCACCAGTAAGAAGTCCCATCTTGCATTTCGAAGAACAGCTCAGCTACTGGTTAAGTGGACCTTTCGGAGAATCTCACCAACTGTCTTGGTCGCTGAATGCAAATTGACATGTTCTCTAGAGAGGCAAGATCCAAGATCAGGGTGCTGGGGCTTCTCTGATTCTTTTTTTTTTTTTTTAACATTTTTTTTATTGATTTATAATCATTTTACAATATTGTGTCAAATTCCAGTGTTCAGCACAATTTTTCAGTCATACATGGACATATACACACTCATTGTCACATTTTTTTCTCTGTGAGCTACCGTAAGATTTTGTGTATATTTCCCTGTGCTATACAGTATAATCTTGTTTATCTATTCTACAATTTTGAAATCCCAGTCTATCCCTTCCCACCCTCCGCCCCCGTGGCAACCACAAGTCTGTATTCTATGTCTATGAGTCTATTTGCAGCAACATGGATGCTCCTGGAGAATGTCATTCTAAGTGAAGTAAGCCAGAAAGAGAAAGAAAAATACCATATGAGATTGCTCATATGTGTAATCTAAAAAATAAAAATAAAAACAAAAACAAACAAACAAACAAAAAAACCAAAGCGTAAATACAGGACAGAAATAGATTCTCTGATTCTTCTGATTCTGTCATCCTTCTTGGCTCTGTGAGCAGGTGTGATCATTGTAATGCAAATTTTGTATCATTTTTTTTTAGTTTAATTTCATTTTAGTTTAGCCGTAGTAAAATCCCTGCTGGCATGTCATTTAATTTGCTCCCCGTGCTAATGATGATTCTGAAGCCTTTTACAGAAATGATTATATGGTAATACCAAATCTGATGGTGGATTCAAGCCATCATTTACAGTAATAGGATCATCACGAAGCTCCCTTGGGTATTCCTTCTTATAATACTGTCGGGGGGCGGGGCAGGAATCTGCTTGGCTTCATCTCACATTATTAGAAGATCTTCACTAGGGACCTCTCACAGGGAAAGGGCCTCTTCTGGCTCTGATGCTGAGCCTCTGGGCAAAATAAAGGGTTGCAAAGACATAGTCCTATGCATGAAGCGAGATGGGCCGGCCACACCTGCCAGCGGGACAGCTCATGAAAAGGATAGGATTAGAGGAGGTGGAGACCACTGACCGCCTGGCCCTTTCCATGCCCTCTCCCGCTTCTGTGTGTAGACCCTCATCATGCAAACTGGCACATGGTGGGTGGGGCTCAGAGAGGGGTCATTCTGTTTGTCTTCTGGGGTAGTTCCTCTGTCCCTGGGACTAACGTGCACGGAGGTTCCCTAAGCCAGCCACTGGGACAGAATGAATGAGATGCCGTCTCTGCCCTAAAGACTGGGGACTAATGAGAGCTCCTGAGCATCATGGCCGGAAGAGATGTCTCTATGGGGGATGGGAGGGGGAGGGGGAGGGGGCTCTTAGTGAGAACCCAGGGGAGAAAGGAGGGATCACTCCCACCTGGAGAATCAGCAAAGGCTCCCAGAAGAGTGGTTGAGCTGGGTCTTAAAAGACCAGTGGTGTTTTCTAGGCAGCAGAGGGTCATTCCAGGCAGATGGGTCCTTGTCAGGCAGGAAACTCTGGGGCTTCACTTTGTCTGAAGGGCCTGGCCAACTACAGGGAGGCTGGAGCTGACACACGACTCCGCCATTCTTTCGGGCCTTGCTTCAGAGGACCATAGCGGGGGCCTCCCCTCAGGCATTCTACTGCCCCTCCTTTGCTCTGGGGACTCGACGGAGTGAGGAGAACAGGAAGTGCTCTCATTCTCTGTGGCTCAGAGGCAGACCTCGACCATGGGGTTAAAGTTATGGGAAGGCAAGTTCAGGCTCAGTCATTAGGAGGAACATTCTAACAATGCTGGCCTTTTACTGTTAAAACAGACTGCACGGTGGGGGCATGAGCTCCCCATCCATCTGTGACGTGCCCCAACACCGACCGCTAGTTAGACCAGGGTAAAAGCACACACCCGGGGGCCTGACGGCAAAGAGAGTGCCCCTCTGTTTTAATCAACACCGTGGCATACAAAACACCTCAGAATTCCGAGCCGAGGGTGAGGCCTCAGCTAATGGAACAGAGCAACTGGCTGACAGTTCTGCATCTTAGTTTCAATTTAATGAACAAACAGCAAGCCACAACATCAGGCATCTCCTTTTATTAGCTCTTAGCAGACTCCTGCTGAAATGGCTCAGAGGTCCCGGGAACATCATCTACAACCTCCTTGAAGACCGTGGTGAGAAAAATACATATACGTAAGTGTGTGTCTGTATCTGCCTATTCTGTGGTGTGTCTCTGAGGCTGCTGCCTGCTCTGCGGCGGCTCAGAAGCGTTTCTGGAGGGCGGTCTGGATATTCTTCAGCAGGCCCCACTTAGCCCGGTTCTTCCCTCGCCCGTCCGGTGTCACCACCTGCAACAGAAGCAGAGAGCCATGGCACCAGCCACAGGGAGACAGCAGCTCCGGGGAGCCTGCCCCTGCTGCGGGCCGGACACCACACATCATCTCCTTTGTGTCTCATGTCGACCACCTCGGGGGCAGGGGCTGTTGACCCCATTTTATAGATGGAGAACCTGAGGCTCAGAAGGACAGGGCAGCTTTCCTAAAGTCCCACAGCTAATATGTGGTGGGGTTGGAATTTCACAGAAAAGGTCCCACTTCCCTAAGGCAGCTCATGGGACTGAGTGCTGATGACTATGTTAGGGTTGTGACCCCAGGTGGGCTTCACCAGAGAGTAGCCCCCGGGGCCTCCCCCAGGCCCTGGAAGTTGCTTCTGGCACAGCTCTTATTGTGTGTAGATTTCAGCTAGTGTGTTTGATTTTCTTACCAGACTGTGAGCACCTTGACTGGGGTGTAGGGGAAATGACAGTCTTTCATCTCTGTAATCCCAACATTATGGTAAAGACAAATTTCTTAGAAAAGTGAATGAAAGGTAAATAGAACCATAGTTTATACACCTGCCATTTGTTTCTCTTTGCGGCTTCATACTATCCCTGATCACAGTGAATAGTCAGTGCTACCTAGAACAGGCAGGTTGCAATGGGTAGCAGGACCCTCCTAGAAGTCGCACCAGCTCAGCTTAGATGTGGATCTCCACGCCTTACCTGGAAGGTGGTGGATTTCCCCACATCTCAGGTCTGCCAGCATTCCTGTTCCCTCCAATACACATTACTGAGGAGGAATTTAGGGACTGAGGTTGAGATCCAGGTATGCAAGACAGCTGCCTAGAGCAGTGAGCTCTGTCTAGATGAATCAGGCAGGACTTCGTAGGGCAGATGGGGTGGGGATGCAGTTTGGATGATGAAGAACAATGTTTGTACAAAGTCTCTATGCACAAAGCTTCTAACTTTTAATGTTTGTATTCAAAGAGAAAGGGCAAAAAATAGACACATATTACTATTATGCTCTCTAGTTTTACTAAATTTATTTTTAGTTTTAGAGAAAACAGGGCTTCATGCAAGGTAGAGATCATGTTTTATGTATGACATTGCTGGATAAAAATGGAAATAGCACATAGAGATAACCCTGGCAAGGGTGATATAAATGTGTAAGATGTACACCCAGAGCTATCGGGGGCAATGAGGAAGGGATAACAGTGTTGTGCCGGGTTGGAAATTGACTCATAAAAATAGAGATTAAAGTTCTGCTTTAAAGTATAGGCAGGATCTCCAGAGGTAAAGACTGAGTGAAACATGTGAATGGGGCAGTGGGGATTGAGGTATCTATGAACAAGAGGATCAGACTGAAACAGGACAGAAGAAACAGAGAGCAGAACTTGAGATACCAAAGAAATTGAAATGGGAGTTCTAAATCCCCTTCCCTGTCCAAAAAGCTGAGATGGTTTTCCAAATGAATTCTAACAAACTTGTAAGAAAGAGTTGTTCTAGAAAATAGGACAAGAGCAATAGTTTCCTAGCTCATTTTATCAAGCTAGTAAAATACTGATTCCAGAACCAGATAAAAACAATAGAAGCAAAGGTCTGCTTCATGTTATGATCATAGATGCAATAATCCAAAATAAAATGAGCTAACTAAAACCAAGAATATTAAAACATACTACATCATGCTCACATAGGGTTTATTCCATGAATGCAAATAGAGTTTAACATCAGAAAAATCAATGTAATTTATTTCATTAATGCCTAAAGGAGAAAAATCATGATTATCTCAAATAATACAAAAAATCCATCAGGTTGCATAAGTTCTCAGAAATTTAGTAGAAGGAAGTTTCCTTAATTTAATAAGGATTATACATCAGAAAAACTAGATTAAAAAATTATCATAGCTCAATGGGGAAACATTAGGATCAGGAATAAGAAAAGGATATCAACTCTCACAGCCACCATTTTTGTAGCACCAGTAGCCCTGGCCAAAGCTATAAGGAAAGAAAAAGAAAGAGAGGTTCAAGAATTGTAAGGAAAGAGATGAAACTGTCATTATTTATAGATGAAAGGATCACGTGCCCAAAAAACCAAGCAGAATCAACAGAGAGACTCTCAGAATAGCTGAGTTTATTGAGATTGCTGGAATCAAAATTAACCTATGAACACCAGTCGTTCTTATTCTAAACCAGCAATACATTAGAAAATATAATAAAATATAAAATAACGTTAATAATATCAACTAAGTTTGTAAAATGCCTGGTTTAACTAGGAACCTAGAGTGCCTCTATGAGAAGGACTTAAAAGACCTAGTAAAGCACACAGGAGATGATCTGAGTAAAAGCCAGACATATTCCAAAAACGTTGTCTCCAAATTAGAAACTCAGTGCCTCCCCAGTCAGAGCCTGTCTGGAATTTTTTAAAGGAATTCCACTTACTTACTCCAAAATTTACAGGAGGGAATACATTTCTATGATTAAATAAACCTTAAAAAAGAAAGAGGGGTAATGGGTAGGCTTACCTTAGCAGTTCATTAAGACATAGCACAAAGCTGAGGTTAAACAACAATAAAACTGGTGTGGTTTTGACATAAGAACAGACAGACCAGTGGGCTACAACAGAGCTTAGAGACACACCCCTAAATATATGGCAATTTAATACAAGGTCAGAGTGGCACCTTTATTATATTCTAACGGAGAGGACACTGCTTGGGAGATGATGTTGGGAAAACCTACCCACTAGATGGCCAAAAAAGTCCATCTCTACTTAGCACTACATACAAAGGCAGACTCTGGATGGATTTAAGTTCTAAATTTGAAGGTGAAACTAAAGTTTATGAAAGAATATGTGGAAGATTATCTCTGTGATCTAAGCCTAAGGAAGGACTTTTTAAACAAAACTTTTAGAGGTCAAACCATGAAAAAAAAATAAACTGATGGCTTTGATCACATCAAAATTGAAGCCTTCTCCTATTTCATGAAGTACATGATGAACAAAGTTAACAGACAAATGTCAGAATAGAGACGATATTAGCGATGTCTAAAACTATTATCTAGAATATATAAGGTCATTCTGCAAATCTCCTAGAAAAAGAAAAATGCAATTGAAAAATGGGCAAAAGATATTTAGCAGGCTATTTACAGAAGAGAAAAATCCTGAAAACTAACAAGCATATGAAATGAAATTTTAAACAATGAGGAGATAGCCCTTTATACCTGTTGGGCTAGCGAAAAAGTAGAAAGCTGGATCATGCCAAATGCAGGCAGGGCTGAGGATAGAGGCCCTCATTCGTTCCTTATGTAAGTGTACACGCATGCAGTCAGATCAAGCACGCACACACTCTGCCACCCAGCAGTTTCACTCATGGTATGTATCTGATGAGGGCTAACCTGTGTCCTCCCAAAATTCACGTGCTGAAATCCTATTCCCAGTACTTCAGAATGGACCTTTAAAGAGGTGATTAAGTTAAAATCAGGTCATTAGGGTGGGCCCCAATCCAACCTGTCTGTTGTCCTTATAAGAAGAGGAAATTTGGACACAGAGAGACACAACAGAGATGCGCTCGGGTGAGAAATAGCCATGCGAGGACACAGGGAATAGGCAGACGTTTGCAAGCCAAGGGGAGAGGCCTCAAAAGAAAGCAGACCCACAATACCTTGATCTTGGACTCCTGGCCTCCAAAACTGTGAGAAAACAAATGTTTGTTGTTCAAGCTGCCTACTCTGTAGCATCTTGATGGGCAGCCCTAGCAAACTAACACAGTGTCCCAGAGAGATTCCCACACACCTCCCACCCACAAAATGTCATGAGTGAGGCATTCACTGCAGCATTATTGGAGGTCACGTGGGTGTCCACACTGGCTGAGCAGACAGGTAAAATGTGGCGGGCAGATGCACGCTGGAAAGGATGAGGCGGCATTAGGAGTAAGGGACCACATGTGCCTAACAACATGGATGGATCATAAAAACGCAGTGTTCAGGGAAAGCAGATAAGACATAAAGTAAGTTATGTAACACAATACTATTGGTGAGGATTAATTATCACATTCAAAATGATACATACTATGTAGGAACACATAAAAGCAACACGATACAAATAAAACATACTAGACTGGAGACCTAGGGAGGAATGCTCACAAAGGAGGACAAACATATAGCCACAAAAAGGGCCTTGCATAGACCAGTGTTGGTCATTAGTCAGACCTGAGGTGTCTAATTCAACCTTCAGTGTATGAGGTCCAGCTTGAGCTTAAATTATATTCACTCCAGGGTTCAAACCTACCTACAGGGCAAGTAGGAAGGCACCTAGGGTTCTACTTACATGAAGGATCAAGGAGCCCTTTGGAAAAGAATGAATTCTAAGGAGTGAGAGAGAATGCAAGCCATTTTGATTTTGTTTCAGGGCAGGGGGTCACTGTGAGTTTGTGGGTGGGTGTCCAGTTAGGTGTGTGGTAGTTATTCTGAATGTAGAATAGTGTCGGTCACTCAGATGGTCCTCTAACCCCAACCCCTGAAGATGCATGTCTCTGACTAAGGCAGAGTGTCTGCAGTAGGGACAGAATTAAAACCAGTAGGGGGATTTCATGAAACCATGGTAAGATGCCTGAGCAGGAAGGGGGCGCAGCTGCAGATGCTCAGGGTAGCTGGCAAGACTACTTCCAGAGCACACGTGAGACACACCCTTGGGTGGTGGGACCCAGTACAGATGGAGAAGGAATTTGAGAGGATGGGTGGGGGGCAGGGCTTGGTGCATTTCCTGAAGAGCTATAGAGAAAGACCCAGAATGGTACCAGTTTGTGACTATTCTGGGGCCTGAATATTTACCTCCAGATCTGCTGTACCCTGGGACATCTGGTTTATAAATTGTGGTAGGCAGAATCATGGCCCCCCAAAGATGTCCATGTCCTAATCCCAGGAACCTGTGAATACGTTATGTTACATGGCAGAGGGGAATTAAGTTGCTAGTCAGCTGCCTTTAAGATAGGGAGAGTCTTCCGAGTCATCAGATGGACCCAATGTAGTCACAAGAGTCCTTCCGAGTGGAACAGGGAGGCCGAAGAGAACCAAGGAGATGACAGTGTGAGGACTCAGCCTAATGCTGCTGGCTTTGAACACGGAGGAAGAGGCCATGAGCCAAGGAACACGGGCAGCTGCTTGAAGCAGGGAAAGGCAAGGGAATGAATTTCCCCCCTACGGCCTCCACAAAGAACACAGCTTTGCTCACACCCTGGATTTCTGATCTCCAGAATTGTAAGATAGTAAATCAGTTTGTATTGTTTAAGCTACTAATATGTTACAGCAGCAAAAGGAAACCAATGCACAGATGGAAAGTTAGATTTGACGTGGGAAGCCTTCCTGGCAGTTAGTGGAGATTTAAAGTCAAAAGGAGAACATTGAAGTCAGGAAGCTATTTTCAGAAATAGCTGGGGACGATGGCCAGCAGGTATACTGAGGACTAGAGGAAGAGCAGGAGGAGAAACTGAGGCCACAAGGTATGTGATTTGCCTAAAAACACATTTCTCCATTCCTTCCAAAATATCAGTGAGGCTCTTGGATGTTAGAAGCTCTTAGCTGGAGACCGGGAGGCAAGAGGGGTGAGTGAGGCCAGCAGGATGCCTGTCCTCACTGACCGTGCTGCCTAGTGAGGTTGGGGCTTGGACCCAAGTACCCCTGCCCAAGTCTGCTGCCCTTCCCAATGCATGATCTTGCCTCTCAAAAAAAAAAAAAAAAAAAAAAAGTCCCACTCTCACTGATACTGGCTTTGACAGTTCTCCCAGAGTGTGGTGTCAGGTCTGCAAGGCTGAGCCCACCCACCCTGCCCAGTTCTTAGCTGCATCTGATTATGGTGCAGGGGACAAAGAGCTCCTGCCTTAGATGAGACCTAGGCAGGTCAGTCAACAACTTCAGGTTACATGAGGCCAGACACCTTCCCTCTCTGAGCCTCAGTTTCCTCATCTGTAAAATGGAGGCAATAACTCCCTGCCTTCCGAGAGGCTGGGATGATCAGTGACACTGAATATACAGTGTCTGACACAGAGTCTGCCTTCAGTAAATGGGACCTTTAAAAAATGTTAAAGTTAATTTTCATGCTCTGTGTATTTTACTTCAAATGAAATCCCTTAAAAAAATCAACAAGCCACAGACTATGAAAATCAAACAGAAATGGTATTATTTTACTGCCTTTCCAAAAAAGTCTGTAAGATGGAAATATTGCATTTTTGATAAGAAATGATCCTGTTGTCTCATCATTGCATTTTAAATGAAACCTTTCAGGAATACCTACGTACAACGGATGCCAAAGGAAAAATATTTCGATTTTATAGGAAAGCGCTAAAGTCATTACTTTTATGAAGCTTTATAAATGTCATTCAGACACACCATCTTATTTTCATTTGCTATTGAAGCCTTTACTTATGCAAATCATGACAAATGTTAAGGAAAGCTGAGTTTCCTCTGGAATGCTAATATCATCACAAAGAGGGAGGAAGAATTACTTCTGAAGGAAAAATCTATATTGCAGCTCTGGGAGTCAGATAAAAATGAAGCTTCCAGAAAACCTCATTAATTAGTGCTCTGCTCATTTAGAAATTGTGTTAAAAAGCAAAGAAACTGGAATGAGTTTCCTTCCCTTATAGGGAGGGCAAACTAATCGCATAAACACAATTTCAGGGGGAATGTTATTTCTTGATTGACTGTAAAAAACACTTAACAGCTTTCAGGCATCTTATAGTACTTTGTAGTCATTAATTTTATTTATCAGTTTATTTCTTCACTCTTTAATTCAGCCATTTATTCATATATTCATTTGTTTGGTCACATTTTCACTCATGTATTCATTCAATAACCATTAAGAACCTGCTATATGCACAGTGCTGTGGTAAGCACTGTGGGAGAAAGAAAGATGAACTGGACACAAATTTTGTTTTCAAGGAGTTCAGAGTTAAACAGAGATGATAACATATTCACCTGAGAAAGGCTGACATACGTCAGTGTCTTGTAGACACCATTCTTGCCCCTAGCATCTAAAAATGACGTAAGATACAAATAAAAAAATTAGTAACAACACTGGGTACCCTTCATGGGCAAGACGTTTCTGAGGAATTTCTAAAAAATGAGACGGCAGATGGAATTAGATTGAAGGAAGAATCCATAGTCAAAAGGACATGCTGCCAAACATGGGAGCACCTGTGGGTGGTCCAGGCTCTGCAGAGAAGGGTAGCAACAGGAACTGGGCTCTGGGGTAACTGACTGCCCAGGTACCTGGCTGGGTCTAACAGGAGGAGCAGCCAGGTGGCTCTCTCATTCCACTTCCTTCCCATGTGAGCGTCTGGCCCCCGGGGAGGAGGAGGGAGTGCACAGGGTGCTGGGCCCCAGAAGCAGAGCATCAGGATGGAGTGGAGAGCCCCACCCTCACAGACCACCAGCACTATCCTGCCCCTCCCTACCCCTGCTTCCCTTTATCACTAGAGGCAGCAGCCAATCAGAGTCTCTTCTGCAGACATTTGAGCAGAGCCAAAGAATGTTAAGCTAGTCAGACTGTGTTGGTCACACAGAGGTTGGGCCAAGAACCTCCCAAACCACACACAAGCTGGATTTAGGGGAGGTAGAAATGATGTGCTAGCTGAAAATGGTGCAGAGTCAGAGAGAGGCAGAGATGGAAGGAGGGGGTGTGGGAGAGAAAGAGAGGGAGGGAGTAGAGAGAGAGAGACGTTGACTGAGAGACTGAGAGAAACTGATGGCCTTCCCGCCTTCTTGGGTATCAGATGGATGTCCCGTCTGGAAGCGGTCTCATGAGACTCCCCTCTCTCTGTAGCATAAATTTACCTTTTCAAAAGCTGAAATGAATGGGCTTATTCTCTTTACTTCTAAAGAATCCCCGATTAAGACATAATCTACTCTGATTCCTAAGAACACACCATCATGGTTGTACAGTAAGATAGCTCTGGACAGTCTTGATATTTTTCTTCCCTTTCTCCTTTGAATATGAAGAAAATTATACACATGAATGTACATCCCCTGGGGATATAAAGAAGAATCAGCCTTGCATCACAAAGAAGACCAGGATAATCTTGTCCCTTCTTTTTTTGGAGTCCATCCTGACTTGCTCAGTGGTTATTCCTTGACTTTCAGCTAAACAACAAATACATTTTTCTTAATATAAGTCTGTCCTAAATATTTCATGGGACATACTAACACTAAAAAACTCTTCATTGTATTTGTCTTGAATTCATATTTGTTAACTCTGATGCCCTCTCCTTGCTGTGAGTCATCATTGAGGCTAATACTTAATTCTGTTTTTGTCCTTCTCACATCACAATTATTTGTTTACTAGACCTCAAAGTCTAGTAAACAAATAATAATAAATAAAACAAATAAAAAATAAAATAGCTCCTTGAAGGCAAGAATTCTGCTGAAACTTTACATCTTAATACAATACCTGGCACAAATGTTTTTGGAATCAAACTGAACTGACGATTTTCAGGCCTCATTTGCAAAGTTGGTTGAGGCCAGGGACCCTGTCTTTGGCTCTGAGTTAACAAGCTTTCTGGGATTAGGGGAGAAGTCATATGGTGGGTTCCATGATCTTGTGATCATCCTAACAGAGCTGCATCCAGAGCTGATCAAGAAAATGTGTCTAAGAAACAGCACGCACGGTACCTTGCAGACGTCACTCCATTGTCCAGGACCATTATCATTGATGGCTCTCACTTTAAACAGATACTCAGTGTTGGGGGTCAGGTTGTGCAGCTCCAGACTCTGCTGCATTATGTCCCGAATTTGTCCACAGAGCTCTGTCCTCACATTGTTAGGAGGGGAATTAATGAGTTCGTAGAATTCCATCTCAAAAGAGTCCACGTCTTCTGTTGGGCACGTCCAGTAAACCTAGGAAGAAATGGATGTGTCACTGGGGTACGAGCACACACCATTCAGCTTTCTTCCCCATGAAGATCTGTGTCATGACTATCTGTGAGGTGAGTTCAAACTGACTCATCCCCTCTAGCTGCTGAAGACTTTGAGTTGGACCTTGTGTGGTCTTAAAAGGCAGCATGATAAGGCCTGACCTGATGCTTGCAATGAGTTTCAAAAACAGAAGAATGCTCCTCTGGCTTCTGTTCCTGTCCATCAACATGGAGGTTCCCGCTGTCTTCCTGACACCATTGACCAAAGTGGCTGCCATTTATTGAACAGCTATTATGCAGCACATTCTGTGTCAGACAACTCATTTGGTCCTTACAGCTCCCTGGATGGAGGATTTTCTTATCCCGTTTTACAGTCTAGGCTCAGAAATTTCCATTGAGCAATTCCAATGGAACCACAGACTACTAGAGGTTGGAAAGTGTATCTATTTCAACCTTCTATTTTATACACAAGGAAGTAAGAGTCCCAAAGAGGTGAAATGACTTATCCAAGTGATGGAGAATATATGTTCACACTCAAAGCATAAAATGTCACCTCTTGGGAAAAGATATATTAACAAGTGTCAATTGGCAGATTGTGCCTGCCATATAAATATTTTATAGTAATTATATTTTGAAACATGTTGAATGCTTTATTTAAATTTTAATACATTTAAATGATATTTTGTATAAAATTAATTTATAATTACTCTTATAAATATATAAAAGTTAAAGTTTGTATGGATTTATATAATTTATACTTATTTTACATATTTATACTTTCAAAACTTTATACATTTGTATGACTTATGAATAAAAATTAACATTTTTTTCCTGATTATCAAAACATACTCATTTAAAAATATATACTTGGAAAATACAAAATAAAAGGGAAGGAAGAAAATAAATACCGCTTACAATCCCACAATTCAGGTAATAATGCATTATTTGTTTCCAATTTTGGAATACACACACACACACACACACACACACACACACACATATATATATATATATAATTTGGGTTATATTGCTTTGATTCCTGCTTTATTTCAGTTATTACATTTTATTTATTTCTCTATATCATTAAAGATTCAGTAAAGCACCATTTTAATAACTGCCCAATAACTGATTTACTCTTTCTATAGTTGAGCATTTAAGTTGTTTCTAATTCCACACTCTAATAAATAATGGTGCAACGAACACTTTTGGGCATGAATCTTCATTTGAATTTTTAATCACTTCCTTAGGAAAGATTTTTAGAAATAAAATAAAATTTTTATAAAAAACTCTTTAGGATTTTTAAGATATATAATGACAAGTTTAAGACTAACTTTAAGAATATTTCCTAGGCTAAAAGAGGGCTGTTAGTCAGCCAAAACTTGAGAGAGATGCCAAAACAAATTTCATCTTCTGTATCACTGAGCACTATGATTCCTGTGAGAATTCTGTCCCATGATCCTGAAATTGGGGTCAATGATATTTGTACATCAGATACCGCTGTTGGGCAGTAGGTTTGGTTGTTCTATCTTGAGAGTCAATGACTTGACTGGGTTTTCTGTGTAGGCTCCTTTCTTGAGCTCATCAAGGGACCATTAATAGGTGGCATAAGGTGACTGTTCTCCAAGCCCAAGTATAGAGCACATATCACCAGTCCTTCCCCCAGAGCAAAATCCTGCCCACTTCCCAAGAAGTCCGAGTTGTGTGGAGATAAGACCTAATGCCATTCCTGAGATAATGTCACATATACTGCAGGCCTGGCTGATCTGGCATCATTTGGAAATGTTGTGAGTGTCTGTTATGTGAACAGCAGTGTCTTTGTGGTGTTTGACAGCCTATGGGAGGGCATGTTCTACCTTGCAACACAACGTAATTCTTGGAGTTAATTATAGATGCCAAAACATAGATTATGATGCCTTGAGAGAAAATAAAAGTAAGGCTTGGTCAGTGTCTGCCTTTCATTTTCTTATTTTTAGACCTTTGATACTGATGTGTGGTTTGCAGCCTGCCAGTGATGCCAACACCTGGAAGTTTGTTAGAAGTGCAGAATCTCAGGCCCCGGTGAGACCCACTGAAGCAGAATCTGCATTTTGACAAGATCCCCAGGTGCATAATGTTTGAGAACCACTAGTATAAGCTTTCAGGATGCTAAAAGTCTTTGTGAGTGTTCTCAGACCATCGAGGCAAAAGATGGGATCCACTGCTTGGATGCAGGCCAAGAGCTGGCTTGGGGGATGTTACTATAGGGAACCCCAAAAGGACGAAAGAGATGCTCTAATAGAATATTTTTTCTCCTCTCTGTGAACTTTAATAAACCATTCTATAAACAATTCAATTTAGGTTGAGTTGGATTTGAAAGGAATGTTAAGGGAAGGGCCATTTGGTTATGTTAGGTCAAGAAGGTCAAGGAAGAGTCATATTCGCTGATGCTGAGTGAAGGCAGCTGTAGAGGTCTGTAAGAGAGCCACACCCCTTCACACCCCAAAAAAGCTGAATCTTGGGAGATAAGAATTGGAATTCCACTGAGGACTATCCTAATCTTTCCAAATCATGATGAGTCTGGATATTTTCTCTAGAAAAAGTAGCAATTTAGAAGAATCACAACTGATAAATAATGGAGCCTGCATTTCTAATTCCAATTTCTGTGCTCTGTCTACTGCTACAGACTTCCTTTTGGGAAATATTACCCTCTCCAGGAGTCTCCTCAAATTAATTTCATTCCCAAATTGTGTTCTCTTTCAAGAGAGAAGCTGCCTTTGAAGTGGAGTTGGGGCTTTCAGATGTATTTCTGTCTATGAGTTAAATACATTATTTAGTTTATGCCAATCTTGGGCAACTTAAGATTTCAGAAATGTACCCCTTTGGAATGGGCTGACCACAAAGAGTCCAGAGAAACAGATCTGAATGACCAGACCCTAGAGGTCAAAGAAGTAAGTGCAGTCTTTCCCAACTACCTACCTCCATAGCCCACACCCTCCCATCTTCCCCACGGGGCCCAGAGCCTTTCTTACCTTGGCAGCTCTTGGATACACCAGAGTCTGGTAGATAACAATTGGGCCTGGGGTCTTCACAGAGCCATCATTGAATGAGTACCAGTTGTGGAAGCTGCCACTGTTCTGCATAGGCTGGCTTTCTACCCCTGCGCTCCAGTAAGTGTAGAGGCCGTCTGTGGGTTTGGCAGGTGTGGCCGACTGGGCTCGCCCATAGGCCTCTAGACCCATCTTGGTCTTCTCACAGCCGGGGGCACTGAAGGACAACAGGGAGGAGCTTCGCTGGTATATCTGCTGGTTGCCGAAGCTGTGGGCGCTGAAAGTGACCTTCCTGGCGATCATCATTTCTGAGTGCAGGGGGTAGGGGGATGGCAGGGAGTCCCCCGAGGAGCACACCTTCTTGGGTCCTGTGGGGAAGAGCTCATGGATGGCATTGGAGAGCTCAGCAAAGTCCAGGGGCATGCAGCTCAGGGAGTGTAGCCGGAGCTGCGGGTCGGGCCTGTAGGTGCTCTGGATGCCGTCCTCGATCTGGTCCACCAGGATCTTGGCTGACTGCAGGAACGCCACTTGGCCCGTCTCCTTCAGCGCTTCCTTGGAGTAGGCGATCAGGCCATCCATCTCGTTCACTTTCAGGGTGGTGACGTACACGTATTTTTCAATCTCCTTCTGCCGGGACACTTCCAGGTTCTCTATCTGCTCCATGATGGACTTCTCTTTCTCCTGGAGAATGCTGCGCAGCTTGAGAAATCCAGTTCTGATCTCTTTTCGCTTTACCTCCTTGTCAGCTTTGAAGCTGTTTTTTAAAATGTTGAATTCCATGAGGTCATTATCAATTTCGTATCTGACTGCAAAACAACCAAGTCAGTTATTTCAGTTAAATGTTTCATTTCCCTACATGTCACAGCCAGTGGCAAACTGGGGCAAACTAACTTGGGATCCAAAGATGTGGGTGGAAGGGAGGGAGGCCGCTCGTAGCTGGGCTGAAAGATGCAAGCATAGGTTTATAAAGTGAACGTGGCCTTGCTCCATACACCCCTCTCTTCCCCTGGTCTAATACCTCCCTCAGATATAACAGTCATCCTTCCCTGGCATACTTTATCTTGTAACAGTAATTCCTGTTGTGGCCTTGCGTCTAAAGTTGGAAGTTCAAGGCCACCCTGGATATTAGTTTCCACCAGACTTCACTTGTCAGCAAATTGGACTTGAGAAGAGATGATGTCACAAAGTGATGGGTTATCCCTGTGTGAAAGCTAAGCTTTGGCAGGGGTGGGAGAAAGAACTAAATTTCTGATGACTATTTCTAAATGTCCTCTTGCCTCCTTCACCAAAACCCAGCCAGTGATAACAGCGGCAAGTCAGCCAAGTTCCCCTTCTCTGGGACTGCTCTTTGACACGTACTTTAAAAAAAAAAAAAAAGAATCACATGGGAGCTTTTGAAAAACCCTCACTACTTAGCTTGTACTTCTGTGGGGATGGGATTCAGGCATCAGTTGCTAGTCAAGCTCCCCACTAGTCCCATTGAGCACCTGAGGTTGACACTGCAGCTTTAAACACCAACCCAAACTGAGTCTTCCCTCCAGGGCCCAGAGTTCCTCAAAGTGTCTTCTCAGATCACCTGCTTTTGAATTACGTGGAGATCTGTTAACAGTGCAGATTTCTAGCCCTTCCCCAGAAAGTGAATTGAATTCTTAAGAGCAAGTTTGAACCCTGGTTAAAAAAATTTTTTTTTAACAAGAATGGACCAGCTAAATTCTTTACCTATATCTGAATGGATATGCCATGAAGATGGCTCCTTCCCTACTGCTGGGCCCTCTGGAATTTGTACTGATGTCCCCTCACCCTGAATCAAACTTCAATGTCTGGCTTTTAGGTGTCCTGGACTTTGAGAAAACTATCCTAGGTTTCTCCTGTGTTAAAGACCCAGGCTTCCTAGGGTTGCCTGGAGCCCCCAGAAGGCTGCAGGCAACAGCCCCTTCCCCATGCTGAGGCTCTGGAGAATCCAGCCAAGCTCAGGCCATGGGTCCTCCCTTAAGAAAACCCTCTAGGAACCAGTGGGGCCTCCACTGGCCTGGCAATGTGGCTCCTGTAGGTTTTCTTCAATATAGGGGCTTCCTGGTGGTGTTCCCAAACTGAATAAATATCAACTGACAAATAAAGTTCCCAGGTTTGGGGCAATTGAGAATCAGTGTTTTCCTGAAATATTCATGCTGGTGAGAGGTCCTGGGGGACGTAGCCTCTGACCCATCTCTGTGTCCCATGGGACCTTTCTGTGCAGCTCAGGGACAGCTGCCCCTTTGTCATCTGTTCAGGCATGTCTGTATGGACACTAAACTATCTGACACGGGGGAGGCTGGGCTGATCTGGTGCACTTTGGTCACGTGACTCTAGGCTACCACTTAGGGCAATATCCTAAGCGGCGGTGGTGGTGTTATTTTTCAGTCTCTCTGTCTTCAGATTCTGGTCATTGTTTAACAGAGTAAGTTGTCAAATGAATGTTGTGGAACTAACATGGGCTTTAGAGTCAGAGAGACTGAGTCAGCCATTTACTAAAGGCCTTGTGCCAGTTACTTCTTGGAATCCCAGTTGTCTTATCCATAGAGGGAATTTTAATACCTGTACTGTAAAATTATTGAGCAGATTAGACATAATTCTTCTAAAAGGCCTAGGGCTATTCCCAGGGGCAAAGAGCCTAAAAGGATCTCTGAGATCCTCGAGTCTAACCCAGTGGATATATATACCCAGAAATTAGTTGGCTCCTTTCTGAACCCTGTAAAACATTGTTGCACTGGGTTCCATTATGGAAACTTGGGTCAGTTTCCCTTATAGAATCTACAACTGTATGGTATGTAGCCCATATAAAATAACCATGAGCACACGTGCAGAGGAAAAACAAGCTGTTGACTAGAACATTATTGGCTATTTCTGAGTTTTCTCATTATTATGTATTTGTTACTAGTTTATTTACTTTGTTGTTTGCAACTCTGGGGAAAAATCAGTTGGGGAAAATCTTAAACTGAGGTAACGTTCAACAGTGACTTAATTCCTTCCCCCTGCAAAATGGGAAGATACTGAAGAAATCCAACTTTAGTAGCAAAACACCTTAGAAAGGCTCAAAGAACTTAGGAATATAATAGGATCAAACTCTTCATTCTCCAAAGGGGAAAATGAGGACCAATGTCATAAAGATGATAACTGAGATTATGGAATCTTCATCTACTCATTATGTGCTAAGATAGTTTTTTGCATGCTCCACAGAGTAACTCATTTAATCCGTACAACCACCCAGTGAGGGAGTTACTACTCTTGTCTCCATTTTATAGATGAGAAAACTAAGGCACAGGGAGCTTAAGTGGCTGGTGGAAATTGCCAGGTGTGGATACCAGGCCACCGACTTGTGGCCTCGCTCAGTGTCTCCCAGGGCTTGGACGGTTCCACCAGGTGGAGGTAAGGCTCTCACTAAACAGAGTGCCCCAAACTACCTCCCCCATCAGTTCAGGGCTGGGAGTTGTGGAGGGAGAGAAAGGGACCCCGACCTGCTTTGAACTTGGCAATGGCGCTGAAGAGCGCGGCGGCCCTCTCAGAGCAGGCATCGATGAGGCTGACGGTGTCATGGCCATTGTGGAAGGAGGTCTTGCAGAAGGTGCAGAGCAACTCGTTGTCATTCCGACAGTACTCGATGATGCGGCTGGACGGGTGGTGGATGCAGATCTTCTCGTCCTGGTCCTCGGTGCTGGTGTCCACGAACACGTGGTCCTGCATGGCCACGTCCGAGTGGAAGGTCTTGAGGCACTCGTTGCACAGGTTGAGGCGGCAGGTGATGCAGCGCTTGTAGGCGATGCGCTGGCTGCGGCAGACCTGGCAGACGATGGGCCCGCTGGTGCGGTCGAAGCGCCACTTGAGGTAGCCGTGCTGCTGCATGTAGCGCTTGGTGAGGCGGCCGCGCAGGTAGTTCTCGGGCAGCTGCATCTTGTGGCTGTAGGGCATGCAGTGCGAGCGGCTGCACACGGGGCAGATGAGGATGAAAAAGTTCTCGGTGACCTCGGCGTGTTTCTGCAGCTGCCGCAGGCACTTCTCGCACAGGCTGTGGTAGCAGGGCAGCATAAAGGAGTGCAGGCGCAGCCGGCTGCAGATGGGACACGACAAGTGGCTGACCAGGTTGCTGTTCGCCGGCATCACCTTCACCTCTTCCAGCTGCGTGTCGCTGCTCCCAATGCGCAGGGCCGTCTTGGAGCTGAAAAGGGAAGCAAATACGGGACTTAAGGAGGCAGGCCCCGTTTCTCCCTCTGAAAGGAGCCTCACTGCGGAGTGACACGGCGGAGCGATACAGCGGAGTGATGCGGCTGAGCGTGGGCTGTGCCGCGCGGAGGAGCACGGGCTGCCCACCGCCGCCATCTTTTAGCTGGGCGACCTCGGGTAAGTTCATTAACCTCTCTCTGCCTGTCTCCTGATTTTAAAATTCGTGCTCACCTGGTAGAGTTTCTTGAGAGGACGAAAATTGAATTGAATGCCTGCAAGGCCTTAGAGCGTTCTCTCGAATATGTTAAGTGCTATACAACTACTTGTTACTTTCGAGCAAAAGAAAAACAGCCGGGACTGGCTCAGCACAGTCAGCTGGGTTTTGGGGTTCTTTTGTCCACCAATAATATCACAGAACCCCCACAGTGGACAAGGCCATTCTGGGACTGTGGTGCAGCAAAGCAGAAACAAGACCACTTCATGACCTTTGAACTGAGACCAAGGCAGGAACCTTCGCCAATCGCGAAAGTGACCAGATATCCCCTGTCCTGGTTAAAGGGGGTGATTGTTGCTTTTCACCAATTACAGCATTAGGCTCCACTTTGTTCTTCCTACCTTATAGGCTAGATATGTTTAGATACCCAATAGAAGATTTTCCCCTATGTCCTCACCTAACATGAGCCTACATTTTATTATAACTTATTGATGCCTTTTTACCAAGATACCTCACACTTGTCCATGGTGTATATTCTCAGTGGTTGCAGTGGGCTAATAAATCCAATCTCCTCCAATGACAGGCGTTTTCTTGCTGGGTTTTGCCTAGAGGGTGCTGACGTCATCATTATTATAGTATGTGGAATGAAATACAGAAGAAAATGGGTAAAGTGTTCTTCTCAGGACACCAGGAAGTCTTTCCCGGAGACAAGCCTAGAACCCGTGTGTTCTGACCACCAGACCACTAGGTAAGGCTTACGGGGCTGGACTCTAGGGGCAGGTTGCACACGATGGAATGCACCACTTTCGAAATGCACGTTTGAGATAAGTTTCTTCACCTCTGTCATCCTCGTTTCCTCATCTGTAAATCAGAGCTCTCAATACTACTTCCTTCATGAGACTTTTATAGTTTCCATGAGATAACCCATGATAAGTGCTTAACTGCTGGAACATAAATAATAAGCATTCAATAAATAGCCACTGTAATGACTTCCCTCTGCTCCTAGCCCGCCCGTGTTCATAGTAGAGGAAAATGATGGTCAAGTTTGTGAGAAGCGTGTGCTTCTACTGTGTGTGTGTGTATTCAACCTTTGTTTATCTGATATCTGAGGCTGATTTCATATATTGTAAGAACTATGGATGAAGTAAATGCTTGCATATAGAATTTGAGTGTGTGTCCTGAGAAGCCACAATCAGGGCAAAAGCAGTTTATGAAAATAAATGAATTAGCCATGAGGATGGAGGTATAAAAAGATACACAGTTTGTGACTATTCATGTCTCTTCTCCTCTGTTTGTATTAGGATGTCTGGGCGCTGAGTTGACATTGTAACTGTGTTCTCTTTTGCTTTTGCCTTCTTACTGGTCCCTAAATGGCCCCAGTTCCTTCCTTATTCCCTTGGCCAAGGACCCAGGTCTCAGAGCCCAGACAGTCAAAAATCAAGGTTAAGATCTTGAGGCCAAGACCTCAAGTCAAGAGTGCTGCTCAGACATGCTGGAGTGCAGTGGCCCTATAGTGACAGTGCCCCTTGTGGAATCTCAGGCACCTGGAAAACTCATCCCTTAGAGATTTGGATGCTGGTGTCCAGGCCGGCCAGCCTCAATGTTCTCAGCCTCATTCCTTGTCTGCTCTCTCAGCCTCTGATTTCTCCTGCCAGGGCCCCGCAGGGGTCACCTGGACGGACAGGGCAGTTGTAAACGTGTTAGCTGAATGGACTTCTCTAGTTCGATAAGGTGGGACTCTGAGAATCAGGGTATTGTATAAAGGGAGACAGCATGAGAAATCAGAAAGCAGGGAGGGAGGAGTTGTGGGGTAAAGAGAAAGAGAGAGCAGGGCGATTGGACAGGTGTTAATGGCCCAGGGACCTGGGGTGGAGATGTAAAAGGAAGGCAGAAAAAGAGATGAGTAAGGTGAAGAGTGATGCATGAAATCAGAGTGAGGCAGGATGTGCAAGAGGCTGAGCAGGATGCAGTGTTGAGAACAGGGGAGGCAGTGCTTCAGAAACCAGGAGAGAGGCCATATGGAAGATGAGCCTCAGGGTACCTTGTGCCAACCTCCTGGCACTTGCAGTAATATCTCTGATCATCATCTGAAAGTCTGAGGCTTGCACCCTGGTATTCAGTGGCCATGGTTCCATGCCAAAACAGTTACCAGGCCCAGTAGCCTTTCCTTCTTAAGACAACTGGCCTCTGCTCCTCTGCACAGCGACTGCCTCCTCCCAAATTTAGGCCTGTTATCCTTGTACTTGGGTTCCTCTTGTATCACCTGGCAAGCCCTAGCTTTCCTCCTTGTTCCCTCCAGGCCATTCTGCACTTTAGAATTGCTTGGGGGCAAGAGAGGGTTTTACAATTCTAATGTCCAGATCATACCCCAGACCAATAAAATCAGAATGTCAGGTGATGTGGGCTAGGCGTCAGTCGTTTAAAAATACCCAGGTGATTCTAATGCAAAACAAAGTTTGGGAGCTGCTGGCCTAAGCATCTCTCAGAGCACCCATGTCATCCCTCCCCTGTTGAGATGGGCTCGGTGACTCTCCATTGCTGATGCGCAGAAAACGGGGCAGTGGAGAGGAGAGAGGAGTGTGAGTGTGGATGCTACTCGGCTGCACCTGAGAACTTCTGGACTTGCATCCATTACCCCTGGGTTCTCTATTCATGCAAACATCGCAAGAGGTCTGTGAGTGAGGATAACCTTTATTAACCATCTGCTAAGTGCTGAACCACACAAGAGATCATATTCTTCCCCTGAACTCACTGAACCTTTGCTCGCAGAATTGTTTTTCCAGCCTGGAAAGGCTTCCAAGCTGCCTTTCATTTTTCTGCCCCTCCAAACGCTGTCATCTTAGAACGCTGAGCTTTTCTGGTCTTCCCCCTGGAAGTTTGCCTCTGCTAGTCCAGACTTCCCTCACATGTGGCAATAAAGAGACCACCTTAGTCAGAACAGGAGGAGCATACACAGTGCCTGGCACAGAGAGTTATTGCCCTAAGTGAGTAACTGAGACCCTCAGTGCCATGACTTCTGGGTGGGAACCAAGAGAAGGCTGGCAGGAGTTCACAGCCGTCTGGGTACTGTTATACAGGCCATGGGGGCAAAAGCAGCCTGTAGAAGTTGTTGCTTTTCTAATAAGTGTTGCAGATATCAAGAGTCCAGAGGAAGAGGAAGAGCAATTTATATATATATATTTATATCACATAACAGATTTCAAAGTTATATGAATCCTCATACCCACTGAATCATTACAGGTACCACACTCTCCATATTGCAGGACAGCATTTTAAAGTTAAGCACACAGACTCTGGGTTCAGATTCTGACTGCATCTTACTAGCTCTGTGATCCTGGGCATCTCAACCTCTCAAAAGCTCAGCTTCCTCACTGGTATCGTGGGCATGGGGTGAGGGTTACTTGGAGTCGTGCATGTGGTACCTGGCAAATTGCTGACGTGCTAAGTATGAGCTATTATTATTTTGTAGAGGTGAGAGAGGTGGGGGTTCAGGGGAGTGCCACACTCGCTCACAGCTCCGGGAGCTTGGATTTGGAACTCAGGTCTATACTGGTTAGTGGCTGTTTAGGACACATGCTTAATTGCTGCAAAATTCTTTTTTTTTTTCACAGTTGAAGTAAATTTTATTACTACATTTTAAACACAAACAAAAACAAGTATTTAAAATAATAATAACACCATTGACTATATGCTTTTATTACTACATCAAGTGCAAAACAGATTATAGAACTTTTTAGTTCTTTTTTTCCTCTTGGTTTTATTGAGATATAATATAGCCCTGTATACGTTTAAGGTCTGCAGCATAATGTTTTGGTTTACAAATATCATGAAGTGATTATCACGGTAAGTTTAGTGGATACCCCTCATCTCGTATAGATACAGAATTAAAGAAATAGAAAAAATTAATTAAAAAATAAAAAATTTTCTCTCATGCTAACAACTCTTAGGATTTAGTCTCTTAACTCTCATGCAGAACCTACAGCAGTGTCAGCTATCTTTGTCATGGGGTACATGGCATCTCTAGTCTCTGTCTGTCTTATAACTGGAAGTGTGTGCCTTTGCCTGCCTTTATCCAGTTCCCCTCCTCCCACCCTCTGCCACAAATCTGGTCTTTTCCCATGAGTTGGTTTATTTATTTGTTTTTGAAGTAGAATTTACCTACAACACTATGTTAGTTCCTGTTGCAGAACACAGAGATTTGATGTTTCTGTACATTTTGAAAACGATCACGACGATGTCTAGTTACCATCTGTCACCATACAGTGACTATGCGATGTCTTTGCATGGGGACGTTGTAGCTAGACTTAATTGCTACCGAATCCTTGGCCTCCTTTTTTCAGATAGAGAAATGGACCCAGGGTGGGGGCGCTGGCCTGCCCTCCCCCCACCGGCGGCAGAGCCCCTAGTTTTCCTGAGCCGCCCTGGCCCGTGTGGGGCCGCGGCACTTACGAGGTGCGGATGCTCTTGAGGCGGCCCCTGCGGAAGGTGATGGTGGCGTTGCGGCAGCAGCGGCTCTCATAGTAGTAGCACTCGAGGTTGCTGCTGGCCGTGCAGCAGCACTTACAGTTGGGGTCATTGGCCCAGGAGCAGCAGCACCAGTGACAGTTGGGGTTCTCGGAGCAGGTGCAGTGGCAGCACTGGCAGTTCCGCTCATCCTTGTAAGGGCAAGGGAAGCAGGTGCAGTTCCGCTCGGAGGTGAAGAGGAACTTGCAGCACAGACAGGAGCATAGTCGAGGACAGCATCTCTGCCATGTACAACATGGAGAGCAGACACACATGGCGGTCTCCATGGCGCCTACATGATGGACACCCGCCCGCTGGGGCCCTTGATGCCTCCTCTACCCGAATCCTGCTGTCCCTTCTCCTGTGGAGGGGTCCCTCCTCCCCCTGATGAAGCCGTCAGCTTGGAGGTGGCAAGAGGTTGGCTGTTATGAGGCCTTCACAGGTGGTGTCTCTGCTAGGAAGCTCATGGGCTGGCATTTACATAGATCAGCCTGAAGCCATTTGCTTATGTCACAATCCCTGTCTCCCCACCATATCCCACCATACTGGGTCGGAGGGAGGGTAGGATCTGGGGGGTGGTGGCAGGTGGGCTGATAGATACTCCATGTTTCTGCAGGAGTGTCAGTGCAAAGAGCATCCTAGAGGTTTAGCTGTGCCTGGTCACTTCAGGTTATGGGGTGGATTTCAGAAGCTCTTTCTCTTTGCTTGGTGCTTTCCCTGCAACTTGGGCAAGTTGATTTCAGGGTATGTCTGAAAGGCCTGGGTGTAAATTAATTGGAAAAGTGGACATGATGTTCTTCTTCTTGGGCTTTTTTTTTTTTTTTTTTTTTTTGCATTAGTACAACTCTTAAGCTGATGAACAAAGCACTGTTTACAAATAATAATGCCATATATAAAAGGAATTACTATTTGGAGAAAGAAATAAAGGGAAAGAGAGATATAGGTTTTTTAAGGCAGTTTTTAGTAGTCATTGAGTTTGTCCGTTACTGCATAGTCACTGCTGATTTTCACAAGGCTTCAGGCATAAGTCATTGACTATTTCTTGGCATTTTTTGCAGCCTCCTGAGGTTTGGGTGAGGCTCAAGCTCCATTTCCTCCCACCTTCCCACCTCCCCTCCCATCCCACTGTATCCCTTTTATCAAGAGGCTGGAACTCTACATGAGCATCTTTAACTCTTCTTTCAGTGCATGCTCAGTATGTCTAGAAATGACCTTCTATTTCAGGGCAGAATTTTGCTTTCTATTTTGTACAGCTTGCAAAGCTTAAAAGAGCAGAAATTTCATAATCATACCATAATATGGCATAAACACTGTCTTATTTTTTTCCAAAAAGAAGCAGAAGTGGGAGCTGATTTTGGCTGCAGGAGTTTATTGCCTAATATATTATCTTTCCCTATGATTATCACCTTTATAATAAGAAAGAACATTCACTGAGTGCTAACTGTTCCAGCCACATGTTGGTTTTAGATCCCTACAAATGAAAATTCTGGATTGTAGGCTTAAGTGCTTTATTTATTTATTTATTTATTTGTAATTACTAAATTGCTTACTTAAATAAATATGCCGTTTCATACTGACACCAATGCTGTATGAGAGACACTTCCCCGCCACATGTTTTTCCAAACTGAGTTTTATTGAGATTATTCTCTATTCTGCATGCACAGAGTTTTTTGAGTTTCATTCCTGAATGTATTTTCATCATTAATCTGTGCAAGTCTTCCTCTTTTTAAAAAAAATTAAAATTTTTATTGAGATATAGTCACTAACCATTAAACTTACTGTTTTAAAGTGAATAATTCAGTGGTTTTTAGTGTGTTCACAAGATGGTGGAACTCTCACCACTATCTAATTCCAGAACATTTTCATCACTCCAGAAAGCCATCTGTACTCAGTAGCTGTCACTCTCTATACTTCTTCCCCACAGCCCCTGGCAACTATTAATTGACTTTCTGTGTCTATAGATTGTCTATTCTGGACATTTCATATAAATGGAATTATATAATATGTAGTCTTTTGAATCTGGTTTGTTTCACTTAGCATAATGTTTTCAAGGTTTGTGCATGCATCAATATTTTGCTTTTTTATGGCTGAATAATATTGTATGGATATACCTCATTTTGTTTCTCCATTATCCATTGATGAACATTTGGATTGTTTCCACTTTTTGGCTAATATGAATGATGTTGCTGTGAACATTTGTGTACAAGCTATTGTTTGAACACATGTTTTAAATTCTCTTGAGTATATACCTAGGAGTGGAATTGCTGGGTCACATGGTAGCTCTGTTTAACTTTTTGAGGAAATGCCAGACTGTTTCTGAAACAGCTGCACCATTTTACATTTTTGCATTCCTACCAACAATGTTATGAGGGTTACAGTTTCTCGACATCCTTACCAAAACTTGTTTTTTAGAAAAAAATTATTAGAGCCATCTAATAAGTGGTTTAGACTTGAATTTCCCTGAAGACTAAGGATGTTGAGAACCTTTTGATGTGCTTATTGACCATTTATAGATCTTCTTTGGAGAAATGTCTATTGGAATGCTTTGTCCATTTAAAAATTGAGTTATATGTCTTTTTTATTGTTGAGTTGTAAAGTGCTTTGTATAATATGGAAACTACACCCTTATCACATATATCATTGGCAAATATTTTTTTCCATTCTGTGGTTAGTCCTTTCACTTTTTTTTGACAGTGTCCTTTGAAATACAAAAATTTTAATTTTGATGAAATCAATTTATCTATATTTTTGTTGTTATTGCTTGCTATGTTGGTGTCATTTAAGAAACCTTTGCCTAATCCAGGATCGTGGAGATTTATACCTGTGTTCTCTCCTAATACTTTATAGTTTGAGCTATTAGATCTTTGATCCATTTTTAATTTTTTTTATTTCATGTGAGAAAATCAGTTGATTGTAGATGTATAGCTTACTACTGGACTCTATTCTAGTCCTTTGATCTACATATCTATTCTTCTGTCAAACACAGTATCTTCATACTACAGCTTTGTAGTAATTTTTAAAATTTGGGAATGTGTGTTCTCTACTTTTTTTCTTATAAAGTGTATCTTGGACATTCTGAGCCTCTTGTATTTCAATATAACTTTTAGGATCAGCTCTTCTGTTTTTTCACAAAAGGCCATTAGAATCGTAATAGGGGTTGCATTAAATCTATAAATCACGTTGGGGAGTATGCTATCTTAACAGTATTAAGTTTTCCAATCCATGAGCAAAAGATACCCTTCCATTTATTTAGGTCTTTTAAAATTTATGTCAATAATGTTTTTTAATTTTCAGTGCACAAATCTGGCACTTCTATGGTTAAATTTATTCCTAAATATTTTTTTTTGGATACTGTTGTAAAAAAACGTTTCTTATTATTTTTTGAATTATTCATTGTTGGTATATAGAAATATAACTGATTTTGCTATATTGGTCTTTTATCCTGCAACTTTGATGAACTCATTATTAGCTCTAAGCTTTTTTTTTAATTTTAAAAGGAGGTAGATATATGCATATAAAAGGGTGTATGTATGTATACATACATATATACATATATATAAAACTTTATGTAATCTGTGAATAGAGATCCTTTTATATGATTTTGTTTTTCTTTGGATATGACACCAAAAGAACAGGCAACAAAAGCAGAAATAGACAAGTGGGACTACACCAAACTAAAAAGCTTCTGCACAGCAAAGTAAACAGTCAGTAGAGTGAAGAAGCAATCTATGAAATGGGAGAAAATATTTGCAAGCCATATATTTGATAAGGGGTTAATTTCTAAAGTATCTGAAGAACTTGTACAACTCAAGAGCAAAAAACCAGATAATCCAACTATAAATTGGGCAAAAGACCTGAATAGACATTTTTTTTTTCAAAGAGGACATACAAATGGTCTACAGGTACACAGAAAGGTGCTCAGCATCACTGATTATCAGGGAAAGGCAAATTAAATCCACAATGAGATGTCACCTCACATCGGTTAGAATGGTTGTTGTCGAAAAGACAAGAGATAACAACTGTTGTGTAGGACGTGGTGAAAGTGTACAGCACTGTCGATGGGAATGCAAAATGATATAGCCACTGGGGAAACAGTATGGAAGTTGCTAAAAAAACTAAAAATAGAACACATGATCCAGAAATCCCACTTCTAGATTTATGGCTGAAGGAAATTAAATCAGTATCTTGAAGAGATGTCTGCAATCCCATGTTCACTGCAGCATTATTCACAATAGTCAAGATGTGGAAACAACTTAAGTGCCCATCGACAGATGAGTGGATAAAGAAAATGTCATACACACACACAGACACGCAAACCCCCCCACACTGACTCTCACAATGGAATAGCATTCAGCCATAAAAAAGGAAATCCTGCCATTTGTGTAACAACATGGGCAAATCTTCAGGACATTATGCTAAGTGAAATAAGAGACAGAGAAGAATAGTTATTGTATGATTTCACTTATATGTGGAATCTAAAAAAAAAAGACCAAGTCATAGAAAACAGCAGAATAGTGGTTTCCAGGGACTGGGGTGGGGTGGGGGATATGGGCAGATGTTGACTAGGAGTACAACTTCTTTTTATGAGATGTATAAGTTCTGGGGCTCTAATGTAGAGTATAGTGACTATAGTTAATAATGTTGTATTATATACTTGAAATTTGCTAAGAGAGTAGATCTCTAACATTCTCATCACACCAAAGATTATGGGTGTATTAATTAACTGGATTATAGTCATCATTTCACAGTTTTTATGTGTATCAAGTCATCACGTTGTATACTTCAAAAATACTCAATTTTACTTCTCAATTATTCCTCAGTGTAGTTGGATAAAAAAACAAATTCAACATACAAAAATCAATGACCTTCATATAAACAAACAAAAACAGATGTAAAAGTAAAGAATACCCAATTTACATTCACAAACACAAGCAAAAAACAAAGAAAATACATAGATATAAACTTGACCAGGAAAGTTCAAAGCCTCTATCAGGAAAGCTCTAAAACACCCTTGAAAGATTTAAATATAGACTTGAGCAAAAGGAAATATGTACCATAATTATGAATAGGAAAACAGCATCACAAAGATGCCAGTTTCCCTAAGTTAATTAACAAATTCAAAGCAATTCTAATAAAGATATCAGATTTCTTTCTGAAGCTAGGAATGTTGATTATATTGTTTATTTGAAAGAACAAATAAGCAAGAACAGCCAGGAAAACTCTGATGGAGAATAGACATAAAGAGGTCTACTTGTACTAAATATTTTAAAGATATTTTAAGGCCTCTATAATTGAAACAGTATTAGTGCTGATGAAGAAATTGACTGACACTGAAAGAGAAATAGAAAAATCCAAATAGACCAAATTGCATGTAGAAATTTAATATGTACCGGAGGTACCATCTCAGGTCAATGGGGAAAAGACAAGGTATTTAAAATATGTGGTTAGGAGGACTGGATAGTCTTATGTAAAAATATAAAATTGAATCCATTCCTCACATCAAAGTAAATGCTGAATGGATCAGAGATTTAAATGTGGTGAAAAATGAAGTTATACAAATATTAAAAGAAAATATGAATTAATAGTGTTATAACTTGGGAGTGGGGAAAACCTTCCTGAATGTGACAAAAATGAACAAGCAACAAAGGAAAAAAATTGATAAATGTGATTCCATGAATAAAAATATTTTAAAGGATTAAAAGAAAATACAAACAAAAAAATAAAACAAAATCCCCGCAAAAATACCAGACCCATCAACCATGAGCAAAATAGAAAGACAATGACAGATTGAAAACAATGTGTAACCTATGGGCAAAGATTTGATACCCTAAACATCTAAAGAGCTTCTAAAAATTTTAGATGGAAAATATCGTTTCCTTCAGAAAAATGAGCTAAAAATATAAAGTTTATAGAAAAAATGTTAATAGCCTTTAATTATATATAAAATTTCTTACTTTTGCTCATAATAAGTGAAATGCAAAGTAAGTCAACACTGAGATACCATTTCCATCCATCAGATTACCAGAATCCCCAGAAATTGAGAACATACTCTCTTAGCAAAGCTCTTGGGGGAACAGGAGCTCTCAAATATTATTGGTGGGAATGGTATAAATGACACGGACACTGTGGAGGGGAATTGGACATAACTCTCAAAATTAAATTTACCTCTTGACTCAGCAATTCCAGTTCTAAGACTCTCTCCCAAAGATATACTGACAAAAATACAAAAAAGATTCGTTCACGGTGTTATTACAGCACTATTTGTAATAGCACAAAAATGTCCATCAACAGGGAACTGATTATAAAATAAAATACATCCACACAATGGTGTCTAATGCAGTTACATAAAAAAATAAGGAAGACTTCGGTTGACTGTTTCAAAATGATTTCTAAAATATATTATTGAGTGCAAAATCCAGGTGTAGAAATGTACATATAATATGCTACCATTCATCTCAGAAAAGGCCTTAAGTCATTGGGTTATCTTGATATATGAGACAGAAAGAAAAACCCAAAGTTTAGATTTCAGGGAAATCTAGGGACGAAGTTGAGGGGGACTGTATATCTTAGTTTATAGGGCTGATTTAGAAACCACTTAAATACTTTACATAATTATAAAACAAAATTAAACTAAAAAGAGAAATCCTAAAACTTAAGGCGAAAAGAAAAAAACTGAACCTGTGACTTGAGTTGGTGGCACAACCATACAAAGAGGAATTGTTTTAAGTTAGTTTAAAACATGGTAATTTGATTGTCCATCCCTAGTGGGTTTTATCCCCAAGTAGAAACAAAACAAAACAAAACAAACAAAAAGAAATCTTATATTCTTTCAGTAATCCTGCTGTTAATGATCTTGTTGATATTGTCATTCTGGAAGTGTTGTGTGTATATTTTTCAATAAAATAAATGAGGAATTATGTTGATGTTAATGAGAATCACAATTTTGGGCATGGGAGAAACACAGATGGATGACTGCTAAAGTTAAGAAAATGTGGTATTCCTGATTTGAATTAAAAATATCAGTATCAACTCATGATGTATTTTACCTGAAAAAAATGTTTTTTAACTCTAACCACTGAAAAGGCCCAGAAATCATGACTTACCCAGTAATAGTGAGCCCCTTGTCTCCTAGACTGTGGTGTCTGAGTATCAGCAAAAAGAACCAGGGCTCTTGGGAGAAATGGGGGATCCCAGGTCTAGGGCAGGAAAGGTACAAGACAAATGTGGGTTTAGATCTACATTTTTCAAAACTCAACAGTTTATTTAGCTTTGCTAGAGGATATAGGACAAAAAGAAGAGCATGCCAGGGAGGGGTGGGGCAGGTGTGATGGCTCAGGTGTGCAGGAATGAGACCAAATGTGTGCATTTGGTGATGCTGTGGTGCACCGCCCAGGTGTCCTTGTAAGGACTGAGAGAGTTGTTCCTTCAGTTGTCTGGACTGTTGGTGACTCACAGTTCACACCTGAATCTTTCTCTGGGAATTTCTGTCAGTGGAGGGGAGCTGCCTTGCCCAAGATTACACTTATTCAGGGAGCAGTTCTGCCAAAATCGGGACTACTTTAAAGGGCCATCCAAGCTACTGAGGAAGTCCTACTGGATTGGCTGAGGTTTACAATTACAACTATATTGTAGTTTAGCTTTTCCAGCTGCACCGTCTTTTTCCCCTCACTCCCAGAGAGCCCTTCCCGGTAAACCTCTTGTGCATAAATCTCCATCTCATAGTCTGTTTCCTGGGAAATCCAGCCCACGTGAATGGGTGTGGGAGTCATTAGGGCTTATAAGTTCCATTCCCCATATAAGCCAATATGTTTTATTTCCTCCCACGGGAATAGCTTCCCGGGGTCCCAGCAAGGGACATGCACAGTTACAAGAATGCACTGCATTCAGAGAAGCTCAAACCATGCATCTCTGCCTAGATATTTATAGTTAATTCACAGTCCTCCCAGGCCAGGTGTAGTTTACTAATTGGAAGTCATTTTTATCACAAGCAGTGTTGCCTGGTAACACGGTCGACATTTCACCTTTATTATGTTTCCAGGGGAACAGAGAAAGTTAAGGTCATTTTTTCCCCATGGAGAAAGAATGCGTTTGTTAATCCTTTATTCACATTTAAAAACCTATGAATTTATAAAGATGCAAAACAAATATCCCCAAACCACTCATTTAGAGGATACTAGGAAACTAACTTGTTATTTTGAAACCTGGTAAATAAAAGGAGAGAATAATTTGTCTAGACTTTGTATGAACTGTGCTTCAAGACAATGAGTTGTTAAGGGTAATTTTCTCTGATAGATGTATCCCAGCTGATAAATGAAGAAGGATGGGATTGAGATAGCATCCGTTTGCAGCTCCTACTGAAGAGATAAATCGAGGCAGTGTCATTAGGGACTGCTCAGGGTGCCAAAGAGAGACAGCCAGACATGGTGAGGCCCGGATGGAAGTGTGCAGCCCCACCTGTAAAGCATTCTTGCAAAAGTTCTCACCTGTATCTGATCTGACTTCTAGCTCTAAGTACCAGTTGTTGGGGACAGTTGATATTGTGGTGAAGCAGTTTGCAAAATGCAGACTGTGGAAAACTGTACAGTACGAATGACCTGGTTTCTTCAACAAAGATATTGCAAGGGAGACATACACACATACACAGCTATAAAGGGGGAAATTTGTAAATTAAAAGAGATCTAAGACACTTATTAACCAATTCAAATCTTGAATCTTATTAAGAGCCTGATTTGAACAAACTGTAAAACTATTTATGATTCAGTGGAAGGATTTGAACACTGCCTGAGATTGGATGGTAAGAAGAAATGATTACTTTTTCAGGTTTGATAATGTTATTGTGGTTATGTTATTTAAGAGGGTCCTCAGCTTTCAGAGATACAGATAAATACGTTTATAGATTAAGTGATAAAGTATCTAGTCCCCCCACCTCCCAAATAATCTAGATTGTGGGGAAGTGGGTAAGGGGTAAAATGAAATCAGATTGGCCATGACTTGATAACTGCTGAAGCTGGGTGATAGGTTTATGGGGATTCATTGTACTATTTCCATTACTTTTTATGTTTGAAATTTTTCTTGATAATAGGTAGAAGTATATATACATTTTCTTTTTAATGTAATCATCTTACTCCTGGGATTCTATTGGTAGATATTATCTACCTAAGGATGTTTAATGTAGCAACACCAACAAAAGAAAAAATCCTGGAAAAAAATGGAATAACTAACAATGACATATGGTTAAATAAATTGTGATACCAAACAGTCATTAAAAAGAATGATTTCGAGCCAAATCAGTTCACCTGGAGGTGTTTTCAGGAATATTGTTGAATGAGAAGAGCAAGATGCACACATGAATGTATAAGACCTCAGTTTTTGGGGGGGTGGGGAGTGGAAAGAGGCAGAAACTCTCTATGTGCATATTTGTCTACTATGTGTATATGAGTGGGGTTCAGCGGGGTGTGAACCTGAGTTCTTTGGGGTGTTTTGGGTGGAGAGGGGAGAGATGAGGCTGCTGAAAAACTCTGGTAACATTAAGAGGAAGCTGTGATGTGGTCCGTGTCTGCTGGCAGGGTGAGCTCTGTGGGTGGAGTGCGGGCTGTAGGGTTAGGCTGTGTTTTGGTCCAGCTTTGCCATTTACCAGTAGAGTCACCGTGAGAGTTTGGCAATGTATGTGGAACACATCCTGTGTGCCCAGGTGTCCTAGGATCTTGTGAGATGGCGGTGAAGATGCTGCTACTGCCCCTTGGAAGCTGCTGTGCTAATGAGGGAAGGAGGAAGGTCAAGATGCCCAAGTGTTTTAGGCACAGGTTGCTATGGGCGTAATGCTTGACTTTTATGAACCTCAGTTTCCTTATCCATAAAATGGGATTATAATGACATCTGCTTCACAGGGTTACTATGAGGGTTAAACATATGCACCATAAAGTTAACTGCACCCTCTTGGGCCACACTCTTTTCACTGTAAGGCCCTAGCAACCTGCTGTTATTGTTTCCAGGGGCAGGAAGACCAGTGCTGAGAGTCTGTAAGCAAGGGAGGGGTATTGTCCAGGGAGAGTCAGTCTGAGAGCTAAGACAGAAAAGTGAGGTAGAATTTGATGGTTTCTTGAGAACACAGAAGAAGGGAGATAAATGTGTTTCATTTATTCCTTTACTTGAAGCAATTCACTTAATGCTTACTATGTTATACATCGGTGAACAAAACAGACCAAGATCTGGGCCCTTTCAGAGGTAATCCAGAAAAGGGAGACAGACAAGAGACATTAAAGGAATAAATGAGTAAATTATGTGATACATTAATGTTCCATGGAAAAGAGGGAAAGCCAAGCAGGGAAAGTTTATTAGTTAGCTAGGGCTGCTGTAACAAAGTATCGCAGACTGGGTGGCATGAATAACAGAAATGGTTGTCTCACAGGTCTGGGATCAAGGCCATGTTCCCTCTGCAGGTTCTAGGGGAGGATCTGTTCCAGGCACCTCTCCTGGCTTCTGTTAGTTCCTTGGCTTGTGGCAGCTTAACTTCAGTCTTTACATAGCATCCTCCCTCTATGCATGTTTGTCTCAGTGTCCAAAATTACCCTTTTTATAAGGACACCAGGTGTATTGGATTAGGGGCCACCCTACTCCAGTATGGCCTCATCTTAACTAATTACATTGGCAATTACTCAATTTCCAAATAAGGTCACATTTGGATCTACTGGGGATTAGGACTTCAACATGACTTTACATAGTGGGAAAGGAGATTGAAGTGCCCAAGGGGGTGGGCAGCCTGCGGTGTTAAACAGGGAGACTTTTTGAGAAGGGGACATTGGAGAGAAGGCTTGAAGGAAGTAGGGACTGGGCCACGTGGATATCTGGAGAAGAGTACCCCAGGGAGAGGGGACAACCAGTGTAAAGGCACCTTGGCAGGAGTGTACTTGAGATTTTCCAGGAGCAACAGGAAGGCAGTGTGGCTGCAGCAGAGAGTGTGCAGGGGTGAACCAGGAGGTGAGGTCCGGTGGGATCAGGCCCAGATCGTGAGGCCCTTGAAGGCTCGTGAAGGACTTGGGCTTTTACTTGAAGCATAACTCTCGGTGGTTCTGGGCAGTGTGGCTATGACGATAGGACACTGTGGATAGGTGGGGAGGCAGTTGGGAAGCCATGACTGTGATCCTGGTGCGAGATGACTGAGACAGGGGAGAGTTGTTGAAACAATGTCCTGAGTAGAGAAGTGGAGATGCGTCTGGTGCAAAAGTAGAGGGATTGGCATGGGTATTGGGTCTTGGTACATATGTATAATTTAAATACTTTTCCCTTATTGCATATTTAAAGAATCTAATAAAGTACATGGTGGACAGAAGTCTCTCAATAACAGTTAGTTTCTCTTTCCTCTCCCTTCCATCCAGAGTCTGGCCTCTTCTGTGCTCACTCTACTGTTCTCCATTCCCCATCACTCATCTAGATCTCTGTTGGTTCTTTTATATATAAATATATATATAAAATAAATAAATAAATATTCTCCCTAAACGGAGGCACTGAAGATTGAACCCAGGACCCTGTGCATGCCAAGCACGTGCCTTACCACTGAGCTATACCCCCACCCCCCTCTATTGGTTCTTAAAGAGTGTGAGCTGGTATTGGTTTAAAGAAATGTTTTGAATGGTCTTCTGATGAATCCTAGGTTTTGGAGGCAGTACCCTAGGGGTCTTATGAGGGTGAAGAAAATAAAAGAAATCCTAAATGGTATGAAGAACTCCCAGGTATGAGGAACTTCCAGGTATCCCATTCCCCCTGCCTCTTCTCCATTCCCCATTTCATCCAGAAAATTCAGTAACTATGGTTTGTATAGAAAGGCTGATTAAAGAATTTTATTTAAAAGCAAGAAGATTCCTGCTTCTTAAAAATAATCCATTAGGTCTTGAAGTGTGTCTCCTGTTTGAGATATTTTAAAACCCTCTAAAACCAAAGAAATGAATCTCTAATGGTGAAATTTTAAATCTTGGTTCTGCTTTTTTATTACAGATAGATTTTCTGACTTCATCAAATAATAATGATGATAATAATGATAGCTAATATTAGTTAAGGGCTAAACTTGCCCTTATTTAAAATTCTGCTGAGGAATTATAAAGAATGGAGCTATTCATAGTCAAAATCATAGACTCATGAAGCCATTCACATTGGACCTTGGATAGCTCTTAACAATATTCTAGTTTTGACCCTCTCATTTTATTAACAAGTAACTGAAAGAAATATTGACTTGGTCAAGGTCATCCAAGAACAGCTGTGTCTAGAATCCAAGTTACCTATGTCCCAGGTCCCCAATTTTCCCATTACATCCTACTGGAAGGCAGGTGTCCTCAGACTAGGATAAGGAGTGCCATATCACAGCTGTTGAAACAAAGGGTAGACAGGAAATGTGTACTGAAGACGTTTGATGTGACATTTATCGTCCCTGGGAGTTCAGGTTTATAAGCTTCTCCACATTTAAGAGCCTTTTATAGTCTCTAATTGCTCATTTGTCTGATGTTACAAAAACAGTCTCCACAGATACAAACTGACAGGTAAATAGCTTGTTGAGAATTTAGTTAAAATGATAAACTAACATAATGCATCTTCTCTTGAGAGAATTATCAAAAGCACAGGATTGCAATACACTGTGTAGTAATATTTCTTCTGTAGTCATTATTGGCTGTGGCCTCCTAATTTTCTCAAGGAATATTTCATTACTTGATCCATGAACTACTGCACTATAAATAAACCTGCCAGTTCTCGTGGGGACAAGTGGATCAGAGCAACCTGGTGAAGGGTGAAAAAGAAAGTTTGGGGGTTGGCCAGATCTGGGTGTGGGTCCTGCCCCTGCCTCTTAGATCTGCCTTACTGGGGTAAGCACTTTAGCTCTTGATGCCTCAACTTCCTCTTTGGTAAAATGGGAATTATAGTAATATCTACCTCATAGGCTGGTTGTGGGGATTAAGGGAGTAGAGTCTAGAGGGCATCTTGTGCATGCCTGGCTGTGGTAGGTGCTAAATAGTAAACCACCACTGGCAGGGAGAACCGAGATGTGCCTTGCAGGCCAAGTGTCACCCCTGGACCAGTGGCATCAGCACACCTCAGTTTGGGGGCTTTGGGGTCAGTCTGGTTGGGTTCAAATTTCAGTGTGGTTGCTAATTAGCTGTGTCGCTTTGGATGAAATCACTTTCTCAAAGTTGAGCAGTTTGTTCATCTGTGAAATGGGAAGGATGACCACAGGAGTACCTGCATTAGGGGTCATTTTTATATATCACTGAGTTGCTGCAGAGTCTCTCACCACACCTGGCTTGCAAGGAGTCACTATTAGGATTTTTTAGAGACTGCCATCCAGAAGCAGCAAGCCTGTGGTAAATAAAACTAATGTGGCATTTTAGGATAAAGAAAGAGATTTCTGTGCGCCTGCCTCAAAGCATAGTATTAGCTGGATCTTTGGTTTCCAGACCACAACCTACCACCCATTTGTCTCAGTACTAAATCTTATTAGTAATTTAGTACATTTTGGGAGCCTTTGGGGAAGAGGTGGGGAGAGGAGAGGAGAGGGCTGGCAGTTGGCTTGGGGCATACAATGAGAGACTCATACCAGCAGGACTGGAAGGGACTTCAGTGGTCCAGAAACACTCCCCCAACATCCCGGACTCAGTCTCCCTCAGCTTCTCCTCGTAGTCCCCTGGTGTCCGGGAGATTCTTCCTTCTGCCCGAGGAAGCCCGTTTCAGTTCAGTTTGGGAGCTCTCTAGTTGTTGGGATGCTCTTGAGTTGCGTTACTATGTAGCAAGGCTCAAGGAAACAGAGTCAATTTGGAACTGCTATAGACTGAATGTTTGTGTCCTCACCCATATCCATGTGTTGAAACCTAATCTCCAGTGTGATGGTATTTGAAGGTGGAGTCTTTGGGAGGTGATTAGGTTATGAGAGTGGAGCTCTCATGAATGGGATTACTGCCCTTAAAAAAGAGACCTCAAAGAACTCCTTGCCCCTTCTGCCACGTGAGGACACAGCAAAAGGCTGCTGTTGCTAAATGCGGAATGGATCCTCAGCAGATCCAAACTGTGTGCCTTAATCTTGGACTTCCCATCCTGCAGAGCTGTGACAGATAAATGTTTGTTGTTTAAACCTCTCTGACTGTGACATTTTTGTTATAGCAGGATGAATGGACTAAAACGGGAACTGTATCTCAGGGTTGGAAACTAGGTTCTTCAATGTATTGCGTTCTTCTTATGAAATCATTTTGGTTGATTTTTATTCATTAACCAGTTTTGGAGACATTTAGACTCCCAAATTGTGAGTCGCATTTTTTTTCTATGACATATACACATGCTTAATTTGCAATAAAAGGTTTTTTGAATTCCACATGAAAAAAAGTAGTTTCTTGATTGAATTAAGTAAACAACCTGTTTACTTTGTATTAGCTCCAAGCTATACTCAAAACCTCAGGTTTCCGTTGTGCTAATTATATGAAAGAGAACATTAACCTTATTATTCAGAACCCTCATTCTGTGACAGCCCTGAGTTAGCTTAACAATAACTGGTCTATGTCATTTACTGGAACTATCTATCTAAATCCTTGCCAGTCCTGCAAAACCTGTCTTTATTGGGTAGAGAGGACTCAATACTTGGGTTCCAGGCATTGATATTTGTGTCTGTGTGATTGCTCACTCTGCATTTTGTACCCATTTTTAGAGATCCATCCACATACTTTCCTCCAAGATCTCCTGGTCACAAGTTCTTTTCTTTCCAAACACTGACCAGTATTAGCCAAACCATTAGCCACTGCCTGTGAATCAGTGTAGGCTCTAACATTCTGTAAGGGGATTCGTCAGGCATCTTTCTGCCTGATCTAGAGTGTTTGCAGCTATATAGATAATTTTAATTCTTTGGTAGATTTTCAACCTCTTTCCTTCCAAGGGATGCTTGATCAATTACCCATTGCCAAAAGTCCCCTAGAGTCAGAACATTGGTTACCACCTCATCTCAGTTTTCCAGTATGGTGATTACACCAACCTTACTTCTGGTGATTCAGTTCTACCACTTGGCCTCTCTGCTGCTTCCAGGTCCTGTTATTTCCATTAAAATAATGGAACTATTAAAATGCCAGTGGTATTGTACATCCAATGTTAAATTTATTCCTAAAGGATGTTTGCTGACTGCGTTGTAATTGAAAATTTTAATTTCATTTTCCAGTTGTTTTCTTCTGTACTTGATTTTAGTATATTGAATTTGTATGCTATGAACTTGCTAAATTCACTTATCAATTTCATTGTAGATGTCTTAAGATTTTCTACACAATCACATCATCTGTGCATAAATATTTTACTTTTTTCTTTTCATTTTTTTTCTTTCTTACTGGACTGGCTGTGACTTCTAGTGCAATGTTGAACAGAGGTCATGATAGTGGACATGCTTGCCTTGTTTTCAATCTTAGGGGGAGCACGTATTCCATCTTTTTCCCTTGAAAGTGACGTTGACTGTAGTTTTGCTGATGCTGGCTGTAGTTTTTCATTATATTCCTTTTATGAGTTCCTTCTGTTCCTTGTTTAAAAATTATTAATGGATGTTATTTCATCAAATAATTTTCTGTTTTTATTGAGACAATCAAATAGTATTCTTTAAAGATTCTTTTTTTCTTTTTAAAATATATTTATTTTAATTGAAATAGAATCACTTTACAATGTTGTGTCAGTTTCTGGTGTACAGCATAATGTTTCAGTCATACATATACATACATAACATACCTTTCCGTACTCTTTTTTCATTATAGGTTACTACACGATACTGAATACAGTTGCCTGTGATACATACTATGAATTTGTTGTTTGTCTATTTTATATATGGTAGTTAGTATCTGCAAATCTCCAACTCACGTTTTATCCTTCCCACCCTCTCTCTTCCCAGTTAAAAAATTTTTCCTAATTCACAAATAAGACCATCTGTCCTTTGAGTTTTCTTTGCAGGAAAATTTTTTTTTTATTACAAATTCAGTGTGTCTAATAGTTACAGGGCTATTCGTATTCTATATTAAATCTTGTCAGTTTTGGTAGGTTGTGTTTCTAAAGGAATTTATCTATTTTTTCTAATTCGTTGATTACATTGGCATAGTATTCATAATCTCTTATTTTTTAGTATTTACAAGATCTGTAATGATATTTGTGCTTCAATTTCTGATATGGTAATTTGCATTTGAGTCTTTCTTGTCATTCTTAGTAGGGAATTTTAAATTTATTACTATTAAAAAACCAGCTCTTGGTTTTATTGATGTTCTTTATTATTTGTTTTCCATTTATTGATTTCTATTCTTATTTCTTGTTGTATCTTTCTTTCGAGTTGCTTTAGCTTAATTTGCTTGTCTTTTTCTAGCTTCTTAAGGAATCTTAGATTATTCATTTTAAAACTTTCATTTCTAATAATAGCATTTGAAGCTCTAACTTCCTAATAATCACTTCTTCAGCTATATCCCATGAATGTTATCTTGTATTTTCATTATTATTCAGTTTTTTAAACATTTTTTTATTGAGTTATAGTCATTTTACAATGTTGTGTCAAATTCCAGTGTAGAGCACAATTTTTCAATTATACATGAACATACATATGTTCATTGTCACATTTTTTTCACTGTAAGCTACCACAAGATCTTGTATATATTTCCCTGTGCTATACAGTATAATCTTGTTTATCTATTCTGCATATGCCTGTCAGTATCTACAAATTTTGAAATCCCAGTCTGTTCCTTCCCACCCCCTGCCCCCTTGGCAACCACAAGTTTGTATTCTAGGTCTTATGAGTCTGTTTCTGTTTTGTATTTATGTTCTTTTTTTTTTTCGATTCCACATATGAGCAATCTCATATGGTATTTTTCTTTCTCTTTCTGGCTTACTTTACTTAGAATGACATTCTCCAGGGACGTCCATGTTGCTGCAAATGGCATTATGTTGTCGGTTTTTATGGCTGAATAGTATTCCACTGTATAAATATACCACCTCTTCTTTATCCAGTCATCTCTTGATGGACATTTAGGCTGTTTCCATGTCTTGGCTATTGTAAATAGTGCTGCTATGAACACTGTGCAGGTGTCTTTTTGAAGTAGGATTCCTTCTGGATATATACCCACGAGCAGGATTCCTGGGTCATATGGTAAGTCTATTCCTAGTCTTTTGAGGAATCTCCATACTGTTTTCCACAGTGGCTGCACCAAACTGCCTTCCCACCAGCAGTGTAGGAGGGTTCCCTTTTCTCCACAGCCTGTCTAGCATTTGTCATTTGTGGACTTTTGAATGATGACCATTCTGACTGTGTGAGGTGATGCATCATTGTAGTTTTGATTTGCATTTCTCTGATAATTAGTGATATTGAGCATTTTTTCATGTGCCTATTGATCATTTGTACTTCTTCCTTGGAGGATTGCTTGTTTAGGTCTTCTGCACATTTTTGGATTAGGTTGTTTGTTTTTTTTTCTTATTAAGTTGTATAAGCTGCTTATATATTCTGGAGATCAAGCCTTTGTTGGTTTCATCATTTGCAAAAATTTTCTCCCATTCCGTAGGTTGTCTTTTTGTTTTACTTAAGGTTTCCTTTGCTGTGCAGAAGCTTGCAGGTTTAATTAGATCCCATTTATTTATTCTTGCTTTTATTTCTATTGGTTGGGTAGACTGCCCTAGGAGAACATTTTTGAGATGTATGTCAGATAATGTTTTGCCTATATTTTCTTCTAGGAGGTTTATTGTATCTTGTCTTATGTTTAAGTCTTTGATCCATTTTGAGTTTATTTTTGTGTATGGTGTAAGGGAGTGTTCTAGCTTCATTGATTTACATGCTGCTGTCCAGTTTTCCCAACACCATTTGCTGAAGAGACTGTCTTTATTCCATTGTATATTCTTGCCTCCTTTGTCAAAGATTAGTTGACCAAAAGTTTGTGGGTTCATTTCTGGACTCTCTATTCTGTTCCATTGGTCCATGTGTCTGTTTTTGTACCAATACCATGCTGTCTTGATTACTATAGTTCTATAGTATTGTCTGAAGTCTGGGAGAGTTATTCCTCCAGCCTCTTTCTTTTTCTTCGGTAATGTTTTGGCAATTCTAGGTCTTTTGTGGTTCCATATAAATTTTATTATGATTTCTTCTAGTTCTGGGAAATATGTCCTGGGTAATTGGATAGGGATTGCATTAAATCTGTAGATTTCCTTGGCCAGTGTGACCATTTTGACAATATTGATTCTTCCAATCCAAGAGCATGGGATATCTTTCCATTTTTTAAAGTCTTCTTTAATTTCCTTAATCAGTGTTTTATAGTTCTCCATGTGTAAGTCTTTCACCTCCTTGGTTAGATTTATTCCTAGGTATTTTATTACTTTGGTTGCTATTTTAAAGGGGATTGTTTCTTTACTTTCTTTTCCTGTTGATTCATCGTTAGTGTAAAGAAATGCAACTGATTTTTGTATGTTTATCTTGTAACCTGCTACCTAGCTGAATTCTTCGATTATTTCCAGTAGTTTTTGTGTGGACCTTTTGGGGTTTTCTATATATAGTATCATGTCATCTGCATATAGTGACACTTTTATCTCTTCTTTTCCAATTTGGATCCCTTTTATTTCTCTTTTGCCTGACTGCTGTGGCTAGGACTTCCAAGACTATGTTGGATAGGAGTAGTGATAGTGGGCAACATACGGTCTTGATTGGAGAACATCCCATGTGAGTTCTTCACATGTCTTGTGAATATTGATTAGTCCAAGGCACTTTATAATATTCTTATTATCTGCATTTTTAGTGATTTTTTGGACTATTTCTTCTATAAATTACTCAGAGAGCTGTGTTAAAAATCCCCAACTATGATTATGTTTTAATCTATTTATTTCTTTAGTTCTGTCAGATTTTGCCTTATTTTTGAAGCTCAAATGTTAGGTACATACACATATATGATGGCTATTAGTTCCTAATTAATTGATTCTTTTATCATAATGATAGCCCTCTTTATTTCTATAATAGGTATTTTTAAATACATGATTCTGTCTTACATGAATTAACCACCATTTTTTTTTATGTTCAGTATTTGGTGGAGTGTCTTTTTGCTTTTAACTTATTTTTCCCTTATGTTTAAAGTACATCTCATGTTAACAGCATATAGTTGGTTCTTGCTTTTTTATTCAATCTGACAACCATTGACTTTTTAAAAGTTGAAGTATAGTTGATGTATAATGTTATGTAAGTTACAGGTGTACAATATAGTGGTTCACAATTTTTAAAGGTCACACTCCATTTATAGTTATTACAAAATATTGGCTATATTCCTTAGTATATATTATACAGTATATCCTTGTAGCTAATAGTTTGTACCTCACACCACAGAGTACCAAGAGTTACAACTGATGTATCCTCTGCTCATGTAGTACATGGATGGATGCTGTAGGACCCAGACAAGGGGCACCTCCCCAATCTAGTCTTTCTGAGGAGGTGACACAGGCAACATATAGCCTACATAGAAGATAGCCAGGCAAGTGGCAAGGAATATATGGGCACTCAAGACAAAGAGAATACAGTGATCCCAGGCACGGGGATGGGTATTTATATGTCACAAAGAAGGTAGTTGAGTTTCAAAGGAGTGAAATAATAAGCCCAAGGTAACAGACAGTAGGTAGTAGAATCAAGATTTGAATCCAGGTCTTTCAGACTCCAAAGTCTGTTCTCCGCCCACTCCACTGTACCACTTACCCAAATACCATTTTCCCCTCAGTGATGTCCCGTTTCCTCATCCTCTTCATGATTTATGTGCCTGGTTATCCCACTTTCTTCTCTAGTGACAAAGCTTTTTGGTTCACACAGGAGCAAATGACTGACAGCAGTTTAAAGTCTGAGCTATTTTCTCTTCAAAGAGATCTGTATTTTAATGGGATTAGAGTCAGAAGCTAAAAGAATACAAGTCCAGCAGTGGGATTCCATTCCTTGTTTAGAGAAAGGAGTTTGGGGTCACGTAGGGGTCTTGTCAAAGCCTGAGAAGTTTCACCACTTGAAATGAGCTGAAGACTAACCTCACTCTTGGCATCATTATTTTCTCTGGTTTTCTATTCTTGGTGTTCCTTGGCTTACAGTAAATCCTGGCTCCTTTGTCCAACCCATCTCTTCTGTGACTGAAGCCACAGAAGAGCCCTGGACCTCTGGGGGGAAGGTGGGCTTCAGTGGGTGAGAACAACACTTTACTCAGTTTACAATTTTGTAAAGCTGAACCTGCTAGTTTGTTTCTTCATTTCCAGGTCTTGTGAGAACTCCTTTTTCTTCAAGTCCTGGGCCTTCCCAGTCTGAAAGTGAGGTGGGAAGCCCCATAAAAAGACCAGCAGGACCCCCAAGCAGGGCCACTCCTCTCCTGCCAGCACTATCTGGTTCCCTGGCCCAGAGGCTCTATCTCACTTTTTGCCTCTATCTCACTCTTTGCCTCTGAAACGGCTTACTTACCCCTAAAATTCTATTGGTTCCCTGAGCTCATTTCTGATTCATTATTTCCTTCACTCCTGATTGGTTATTACTCTCACTTCTGATTGGTCCATTTGTAGTACTTCATTTGCATGGAGCTCACTCCTGATTGGTTATCTCTCTCACTCCTGATGGGTCTATTTCTACAAACCTTGTTCCTGGTTGGTCAACTTTTGTTATACTTTACTTACATATGATGTTGCATTGTATAAACTGGCAGCCTATAAAGGTCTATGTAAACCCACAGACGGTGTCCAGAGCTTGGAGTGTTAACTCCTCTGGGCCCGCTGGCATAGTAAACCTGAGTTCTCCAATTCTCCGAGTGCTGTTTGGTCTCTCGCCCGGTTCCAGGTTGTTGTCACAACTGAGCTGAAACACCGAGCTATAACACCGAGCTGTAACACATTTTTCCGCAACAAAAGTAGTTTTGAGTTGCCAAGGATGCTTAACTTATCGGTGTCAGGAGGAAGCCAGCGTCTTCGTGCCGTGGACCTCAAGCTCTGCATGAGTCTCTTTCATAAATTCGTGCTGCCTTTTCCAGCCCACACCCTCACATCCTTTTGAGGTGAGAGGCACTCTGAGGTCCTGAATCTGATCGTTCCCTTCTTCTGCAATGTGGAGGTGCATTTTTTTTTATGTTTGTAATCATTTAACAGATGTTCTAAACATACCTTTCACTGGGTTCCATGTGCATTTCAGGATGATGGAAGCTGAGGAGTCACCCACCAGGCAACTACGTGATTACTTGCAGTTTCCAGAAACCTGGGTACCAACCAGGAAGACTCCATAGGGAGCAATATGATCACTTAGCTAAAGAGGTTCTTTGCGAGTCTTACTCTCCTCCTAAGGACCTTCTCCAGGGTATGGATGCTCAGGTTGGGAGAAGGGAGTAGGGAGGTCCCATCGTACCTGTGCAGAGAGGCGTGCTGAGAACCCCACACTTCAGATGTAGTTTTGATGACGTGCAGGCCCAGGCCTACTAAAGACCTTCCTTTAGGTTTTGTCTATTCTCTGTTTCAGGAAGACAAGTGGCCTTGTCAAGAATCTAGTCAATGAGTGCCTTCTTGCTCACAGGCATTTTATTTTGTGGCTCAGCCTTTCATGAGCTCTGCTCCTTCGACATTGATAGGCAGTTGCATATTTACACTGGAGATTCCAAATTCCAGTGATTGTTGTTTTGAAACCCAGGGATTTCCTGACACTTGACATGAATTATTCTTGACTTTCCTTCTGTGCCCATTCATTCTGTCAGTCTAGCAGACACCACTCACACAACCTTGGGAAGTTAGGGTGTGGCTAGGATGTGCTAAGCTACCTTAGGAAATGTAGAAATACAGGTTCTTTGTTACGTCACTCAGTTTACACTTTTACCTTCACTGAATGTATTTTTCAGACTTTAAAGTAGGGTACATGGTGGGGTACTCAGGATTTTTTGTTTGGTTTGGTTTTGAAATAAAAGAATGCCTAGTCATAACCTGCTTAATCAGAAAAAAGAAAAAGGAAACTTTGTCTCATTTAACTGAACCAACCAGAGTTATAGATGGTTTCAGGCACAGCTGGATTTAAAGATTCAAACAGTGTTGTGTAAGATTCAGTTTCTCGCATCTCAGCTCTGCCTTTCTGTCTTGGCTGTAGTCTCAGGTAACATGATGGTGGCAATAACTCTCAAACTCTTTCCTCCTTACAGTTTAAATCCAGAAATGGAGACACTTGTCTCTCTCCCAGAAGCTCCAGGAGCATCTTGTATCTTACTGGGTCTGGGTGGGTCAAGCCAGTTGCTGTGGCCGGAGGAACACAGCGTACTGACCGGGTTAGCCTAAACTTATGTGTGTTCACCCCTGAGCTGGGCGTGGGCTGTACCTACTCAGAGCACGTGGACTGGGTGTGGGAAGGGGTGGTTCCCCAGAGAAAGACGGAGATGGGTTACCAGCACGATGGGAAACGGATAGTAGGGGGCAAAAGCTACAGATATTCACCACACCTGATCTGAGCAAGAATTTTTGACCTTCCAGGCAAAACCAGATTAGAAGTATGATGCCAGTGTATGGTCATTTCTGGAACATATTTTTTTGTGTAATGACAAGCCTGTCCCAGCATATCAGTGACTTGTGGTCACTGAACTGTTATCTTAATCCTTCTGGTCTTGATAATTATTTGGTAATACCTCCCAGGGGAGACCAACAGAGAGAAAACAGCGTCTCACCCAGTCTAGATATTGTTGGCAATTTTAAGAAAGATTGTTTTGAAAACCTATTTATTATGTGTGCTGAGACCCTATAAATTGCTTTCAACATTTTCCAGAGATGTGTGAAGTGCTCTGAAGGCTGCCAACAAAATGTCAAGTTAGCCCACTGACAGAGAAGGGAAGAGAAGTCTTTGGAAAAGGCATTACTCTTTCCCATTAGCTTTCATTCCGTCTGAATCTGAGCGGCTGACCTGAGGAAGGAGGTAGGAGAGAATAAAGGGATGAAATGCTGAGTAAGCCCTTTACTAATGGTTTCAGTGGGAGAGATGCCACCTTCATCACTGTGATTCTAAGGGAAACACGCATAGCTTCAAAGATACTTGTGTGTCTCTGCTTGCAGAGCAGAACTTTATAGTGTGGTAAAGAGACTGCAGCACAAATTTTTGGGGGCATCTTTTATTAACAAACCAAGCTAACCAACTGATTCCCCCAACGCTCATCAGATTTCCAAGAAGACAAGCAAAATTATTAATCATGAAATATTAATTATTACCATTGCGCATATTTTAGAGGGAACACAGGACAGCAAACTTGTCCCAGGACAGTGATCTGATAGTGTTGAGGAGAGAGAAACGTGCTGCATATACCAGAAAACAGGGCAGTGGGAGGAATGGATATGGGTGGGTAGAAGCCATTCAGTTTGGGAGCTTCTCTGAGAAACTTCCATTCCAGGAGAGGAAGGGTCTCAGTAGAGGGAGGGTCTCTGGTAGAGGGAGGCTAGAGGAAGTATTTGGGCAAACTCATTACAGGTGAAACTCAGGTGAGGGAAGTCATTACAACAGCGCCAGGAGTGGCAACGGAGGACACACAACTAACTCCCTCACTTCTTCAGGGGATGGAGAAGCTCAGGATGGGCCTCTTCTGTTGTCAGTGTGGAGAGGCTTCCTTTGTGAGTTCAGTGGAATCAAAATGAGAGGAGTTTGTGGTGGCACTGGATTTTAAGCTATTTTAGGAATGTGCAAATGGTTCATGATGCTGGGTATAATTATGAACATCAGCAAAGTAACACCTCTGAAGAGACAGGATTGACAGTGCAACAGATCACCTGAACTGTGTAGTTTGACAGTTTGTAGCTTTGGATCTAATCAAGGACACGGCTGCTTTTTTTCCTAATCTGTGGAAGGGCTCCATGGAAGCACCTGGGATCCCATGTCTGTCCCTTACTAGTCTGTCTCAGGGGCTTAAATTTCATTTAAAACTGAAACTTTTTTATTTTTTGTCTGTAAGATGCAGGTTCCTGGGCTTTGTTGATCATATGCTTCAACTCAAGGCATGCTATTGTTTCTTGTTTGGTGCATGGACCCTCTTTCATTTATTTTATTTCTGTTTTTCTCTTTTATCCCACAAGTCCACTTTGAGAATATTTTATATGCATCCATTCAATCCCCCTTCCATGTGTTTATTCAGATAAATCTCTTCTTAAAAAATGAATAGTGTGGTGTGTTTTAATTTATGTCAGTGGCTCTGTGCTATAGATCTCACTTTGTGGTTTACTTTTTCTAGTCAATATGTTTCATAGATTTATTCATATTGCTGTGTTAAAATCAAATCTATTACTTCCTCCTTCTGCATAGCATTTTATCATAGGTAGGTTCCACCATTATTTATCCAGAGGGACAGTTAGGTTGCTTTCTTCTCTTTGCTGTCACAAATAAATGAGTGGTAAACATATTTGCATATTTCTCCTTATATGTGGATTCGTGTAAGAGCTTCTTCCAGAAAAGCATCAAGGTATGGGGCTGCTGCTTGTCACTCAGACCTGCCAGATTGCCCTCAAACATAGTAGCACCAGCTACTCCTCCCAGACAGGCACTAGATAGTAATGGCTTAATTTTTGTCAATAATTGGGTGTTTTTTGGGGGGAAGGGAATGTAGGTTTATTTATTTCTTTTAATGGAGGTACTGGGGATTGAACCCAGGACCTAATGCATGCTAAGCATGTGCTCTACCACTGAGCTACACCCTCCCCCCTCAATAACTGGGTGTTTTATCGTGGCATCAACTCTTGTGTTCCACTGAGAGGGAAGCAACCAGAACTTGTAGTTGTTGAGATCACTGGGTAAGACGTGGTGTTTTCTTATTTTAAAGTGTAATTCTCTGGTTACCAGTGAGATTGAGAATTTCTTCTCTTCAGCAGTTTGGGGTTCCCTTCTTGTGATTTTACCTATATCGTTTGTCTGTATTTTTTAGGTTTCTTACTGTTTTATTGCTCTATCATATGATAGAGAAAATAAGGGAGAGGGTATGCGTAAACCACCATTTGTTTAACAATTGTCGTATTGACGTATGGTCATTTCCAGTTTAGGATAAAGCAGCAGGCTGGTTTGTTATTTTAAATCTCTCAATATAATTTACCATAGTAACAAACACAAAAAAATTATTCATCATAATAGGTACAGAAAAAAACATTTGACAAAATTACAACACATGATAAAAACATTTAGAAAACTGGGAATAAATGGAATTTTCTAAACATGATAGAGAACTTAATGAAAAAAAACTAACATCATACTCAGTGGTGAGAGATTGAATGGTTTCCCCCCTAAGTTTGGGAAACAAAGGAAGCATGACCACTCTTACCATGTCTTTTTAACGTACTAGAAGTCAGAGCCAGTACAATAAGGCAGAAAGAGAAATAAGAAGCACACAGACTGGGAAAGAAGTAAAACTGTCTTTATTCACAGATAAACATAATTCTCTCCATAGAAAATGTTAAGAAATCTATTTTTAAAAACTATTAAACTACTAAGTGATTTTATAGGCTTACAGGACACAAGGTCAACATACAAGAATAAATTGCATTTCTATGTATTAGCAACAAAAGTATCAGAAGTGAAGTAAAAAATGCTATTTAAAATAGCATTAAAAACAAAATTATTTAGGGAAAATAAGAAATAGCGAGGGGAAAATTAAAAAAAAAACAAAATCTGTGTATACTGAATATATTTTCAGCTATGCTGAAAAATTATTGCTGGGAAAACATTTGGAAGACTTAAGAGACTTCTAGTTTCTGGTTCTGCATGTAAGGAGCTTAGAAGTCACCATTCCATCCTAACAACAAGCAAAAAGGTGAACAGACTGAAAAACCAACCACTCTTCTTGAATCAGTAAGAGAGGAAAGGAGTCAAAGCAAACTGCTGCCCCCAAGATTGAAGAGATAGGGGGATGCAGGGCATCATGCCTCACTGGAGCAGAGACCCACGAGCAGAAGCTGCCAAGGAAACCAGTGCTGAGCTAGGAAGATTCCAACTGTAACTGACTAATTGCTGGAGGCTCAGTGTGGACAAGTCTGTGAGTTAGAAACTCTAGAAGAACCGAGTCGTAGGGGGAACCTCGAAATATTGTGAGATTTACTTCCAGGAGCTTGACCAGCTTCCCACAGTAACTATCAGAGAAAATTTCCTTGTGTTTCCTGGAGGAGGAGGGGAAAGAAAACTATTCTGAAATCTGCCAGAGCGTTCTGTTCTTCTTAACAAGGCTTGCACTCAGGGGAAAGTATTTAACCAGAGCTTAAGCTGCTGGGGTGTTTTCAGAGTTTTACTGACTTGGGGGAAGAAATCACAAAGTCAGGCTAGTTCTAGCCCATCCTGTCCCACGTAAGTGGGGAGAAAAAAGCTGAGAAACTCTTTTGATGTTCACAGTCCAGAGATACAGCCTCCCTAAAAGACTGAGACCTAATTATGGGACCACAAAACACTTCCCCTTCCCCCACACCTTCACACCACATCACTAAACGCCTGTTTACTAGAGTTCCTTCTACCCAGTAAATCATGTCCTGTTATCAGGAAAAAGAATCACAAGGCATACAAAAAGGACAAAAAACACAATTTGAAGAGAAAGAGCCAGCCTCAGAACCAGGCATGGCAGGGATGTTGGAATGATCAGACTGGGAATTTAAAACAACTATGACCAATGTACTAAGGGCTCTAATGGATAAAGTAGATAGCATTAAAGAACAATGGGCCATGTATGCAGAGACGGAAATCCTAAGAAAGAGCCAAAAATAAATGCCAGAGATTAAAACCACTGCAACAAAATGTAGGATGCCTTTGACAGGCTTATTAGTAGACTGGACACGACCGAGGAAAGAATCTCTGAGCTAGAGGATATGTCAATAGAATCCCTGAAAACTGAAAAGCAAAGAGAAGAAAACCTGGAAAAGACAGAACAGAATATCCAAGGACTCCGGGACAACTACAAAAGGTGTAGCATATGTGTAGTGGGAATACTTGAAAGAGAAGAGAAGAGGGAACATAAAGAGATATTTGAAACAATAATGACCAGAATTTCCCCAGATTCATGTCAGACACCAAACCATAGATCCAGAAAGCTCAGAGAACAAAATTACACGTCGACATACCATTTTCAAACTATCCCCCCCCCAAAAAAAATCATGAAAAATATCCTGAAAGAAGCCAGAGGGAGGAAAAAAATGTTACCTATAGAGGAACATAGACAAGGAATTACATCTAACTTCTCAGAAGCCATGAAAGAAATAAGAGAGTGGAGAGAAATATTTAAAGTATTGAGAAAAAACCCACCAAACTAGAATTTTGTACCCTGTGAAATTATCCTTCAAAAATGAAGAAGAAATTAAGCCTTTCTCAGACAAATAAAAATTAGTAGAATTTGTAGCCAGTAGTAGACCTACCTTGCAAGAAATGTTAAAAGAAGTTCTTAGAGAGAATACACATAATATAGATCAGTAGCTTGGGTCTACATAAAGTAAGGAGGAGTGTTGAAGAAGGAATATATGAAGGTAAAATAAAAACTTTTATTTTTCTTATTCTTAATATAATAGGTAACAGTTTATGTGAAGTAATACCAACAATATATTTGATTATATATGTTTATGTATGTATCTTATGTGTATATATATGCTTACATATGCTTTAAAAAGACATAAGGAATAGTAGATCTGAAGACCCAATATTGTTAAGATATCAGTTCTCCTGAAATTGATCTATAGATCCAAAAAATCCCAATTGAAATCCTAGCAGGTGCTTTACAGCTTCTTTGAGAAACCGATTGTACAATTTTTATAGAAATGCAAGGAACCTAGAATAGGTTCCTAAATTCCATCTGGTGAAGGCTTAGTGGGCCCAAGAGGAGTTTAAGGAAGTGAAAGGAAAAATAATAATGTTGCTGTGGTGGGGAGAGGACAGGGGTCAGGCCAGGCCAGCACCTGCTTCTCTGATTTGGGCTTTCCCTCTTTTGATGGACTAACTGATTCAGTCATGACTGGCTGAGCACTTTTCAGAACCCTCTGTGATCCAGCAGGGCTCCATTGGGGACTCCCATTGGTCCCTCATTTCAAGATTCTCACAGCCTAGGACGAAAGGCAGACATGGGCACAGATAATGATCATATTGCATTTGGCAGGTGCTATGATGGAAAGATATATTCAGGGGAGCACAGGGGCTGGGACTCTTGTACCGTAACACGTTTGCCTATTAAATGCGAGTACTAACAATAGCAGCCTCCCAAGATCATTGTGAGAAATAAACAAAATACCTAAAAAACCTTTTCAAACCATACATTGTGCATGTGTTATCATGAAGCTGCGTTATCATGAAGCTGCGTTCACAGCATGTTTCTGATCTCTACTAGGCCCGGCTGGCTTAAGGCCCATCGTTACCAAATGGAATATGGCTACTATCTGGATAAACTAATCGTAGTAATAGCTACCAGGTGCTATGCAAACGTTATACAATTTAATCCTCATAAACATCATGCAGGATCTGTACCACTAGCCCCATTTTACCAAGGAGAAAAGCGAGGTTCCTGAAAGTTATAGACTTGTCAAGTCTCCCAGCCAGTGAGCTTTGACTGGTGCAAAGGGCAGTTAGGAAGGCAGGACACTGTGTCTTTTTTTCCTCTTAATTAGTCGTATCTTGTCTTGGTTACCCTCGTGTTGTCATCAAAGATCACAAACCCAAATGCCTTCAGGAGCCAGGTAGGTAAGTGATGTCGAAGAGGGAGACAGCTAGGTGTCAGACTGTTATAAAGGATGGAGTCACGGGGAACACGCCCCATCTAAAGGACCAGCAGCTTCTCAGGTCCAGCCAAGATCTGCCAAGCAGAGGGGGCAGCTCCATGGGGCCAGCTCCTGTGATTTCCCAACAGAAGCAGAAATCTGAATTTAAAGGGAATCTTAAAAGTGAACTATCCTGATTTCTAATTGTTAGTTTGAAAATTAAAAACAATTTTTTTGTGGGCCTAACTAAACATGCTGTGGGTTAGATTTGGCCCCGAGTTTTGCAACATCTGGTCTATATAATTTTCTTTTAATCTAAGATTAAGAACCAAAAAAGGAATTTTGCCATATGCTGTATTCAAAGATCTGGAATAGTGGATTGAATTTTTGAAGAACATGCTACTTTAAACCATCTTAGCTGGTGTATTAGTCAGGATTTTCCAGAGAAACAGAACCAATAGGATGTATGTATATATATGTGTGTGAGTGTGTGTGTGTGTGTGTGTGTGTGTACTTATATATATGGAAAGAGAGATTGAGAGAGATCTTTATTTTAAGGAATTGGCTCATATGATTATGGAGATTCAGAGAAGAACCTATGTTTCAGTTCAAGTCTGAAGGCCATCTGCTGCAGGATTCCTTCTTGCTGGGAAAGGTCAGTCTTTTGTTCCATGCTGGCCTTCAACTGATTGGATGAGGCCCACCGCACCACAGAGGACATTGTGCTTTACTCAGAGTTGACTGATTTAAATGTTACCCTCATCCAAAAACACTCTCACCAAAATATACAGGATGATATTTGGCCAGATATCTGGGTACCATGGCCCAGCCAAGCTGACACAAAATTAACTATCACAGTTGGTAACATGGATAAAGGAGAAGCAATTTTGACAGATAGGGTGGGGCTTCCTTTGAGGTCTGGAGCAGGGATTGATTTGGGCTGTGATCAGCTCTCTTACATTTAGGAACTATGTTCCATACAAGTTGTCTTTAGCACACGACCCGAAAAAAACCTAGGAAGCTGGGAAACAGGGATGACAGAGTGTCATCTAAATGCCTCTGCAGCCTCAATACAATACTTTCAAGGGAAAGTCTGAAGTCCAGCATTTGCTGCTACTTGGAACAACTTCATTAATCTATATAGGCCTCAGGGTTAAAACCCAAGAAGCTGAAGAAATTGAAGGCTAATACTTCGGAGTCAGTGAGTTCCTGCAAGTCTGTTGGAGATGCTTGGCCAGTGGACAGAATGCTTTGATTTGCATGCGTATTATAAGCCAAAGAATCCTTCATTTATTAATTCAGTCTTCAAATGGAAAAAGTAGTTGCCTGGAGAGGTACAGTGATGTGGGAGGGCAAGTCACAGGGCCAGGTTTGGACCCAACCACTAGTGCTCAGAATCTGAGCTGTGTCCCTGTGTGCAGTGTGCAGGTGTCTCTGCTAGATTAGGGACAGGGGCCTGTGCTGAGGGGTTGGAGGTCCAGCTTCCAGCTCTGACCAGTTTCTTAGGTGTTGGGGACATGCAGCAACCGCTCTGGCCCTCAGCATCCTCATCTCATAAATAGGAGATTTTCCTGAGCTTATGTCTGTACAGTTTTGGCTACATACTCTTTGATGGCCTTCTCATATGTCAATAATTTTGTAATACTGTTTACACAGTGAATAAATAGTAATTTAGTCTTTCCTCTAGCATGGTTGATCCAGATTTGCTTTTTAATGCTGACAATTTTAGAAATATTTCTTTCAGTTGAAGGCTTCATTTTTGGAAACATCATGTAAATTTTTAGGGTTGTTGTCACAATTGGGAAATCCAGTTTTTTTTTTTTCATATATGTCTCATCTAATGACATATATGCTTAAATATTTTTGCATAATATCACAAAATTGGACAGTTTGGTCCTTTATGAAATTTCTACATTGTTTGAGGCATCTTTTTTAATGTTGTCTTCTTTAATATTTCAAAGAGTTTTACTAAGTCAAATTGATATGCCCTTAGAGGAATTGACTAAAGCATCCTTAAAATGCTTAAAAATAGACAAAAGAGAAAAATAATGAAAAAATGCTTTAAAGGAGCTGCGCAGACTGCATTGACTGTGAAGAGCTATACATGTGCTAGATCCCTGCCTACCAAAGATGCTCGTTCAGGGGGCTTGCCTGCCTTGGTCAGCTGTGGCTGGCTTGATGGGAGAAGCTACATGGCTAAACTGTGCTCTGTGCTCCAATCTGAGTGCTTCAGAGGCTTCCGTGGGTGACTAGGGAATTGGATCTCTGTGACCTAATGCCTGCCTATCCTTTGGCTCTAACACCGTAGAAATGGTATTGAGGGTGGGAGCAAGAAAGAGCTTGCAGTAGGGTCCTGTATCCCGGAGTTCTGTTTGGAAATGCTTCTCTTTACCAACTCGTACACTTCTGTGTTACGGAAACAATGCTTAGTATACTGAATGTATTTCTCTTTTTTGCTTTAAATGTTTGGAAGCTCCTATCAAACCAGGTGACCTTATGTGGTAGGGTACAGCTCAGTGGTAGAGCGCTTGCTTAGCATGCACGAGGTCCTGGGTTCAATCCCCAGTACCTCCATTAAAATAAGTAAGTAAATAAATAAACCTAAATATCCACCCCTGCAACAAAACAAAACAAAAAGTTTGCAAAACCAGGTGACCTTAATAAATATGAAGGACTCTGTGATGTATATTTTTAGGAATTTTGGCTTCAGTGCTTTATGCTAATAGTAGCTAATCAATTTCTCATTTTTGTCTATTTTATACAGATTTGAAAGGTACCACAAATCCTATTTAGAAAAGTAATAGAGTTATGAATAAAAGAAGGATGAGGTTTTGGAGAGAGAATGGTTGACATGGAATTGAACAAGAGGGGCTATGAATAAAAAAGCTGAGGTCATGAGGGAGATGGGTTTATAATATTGAAGAAACGTGGAAAATGGAATTGGGGAGGAATAGAAAGTTACAGGCAGGATCAAGATCGAGAGGTATTATTAGCAAAGGCAGTGCGCTGAGACAGGAGCAGTGAGGATGGCTCAGGAAGAGCGAGGGGCGCGCCCAGCAAACCCAGGGCAGTCTGATTGTCACATCTTGTTTAGTTAGGAATCTTTCTTTTTTTTTTTTTTTTTTGGTCTGGGTATTTTAAGGATTTTTCACTTTATCTTTTTCACGATAATATGCCTACTTTTTTGGATTAATTTGTGTTTATCTTGCTTTGTGTTCAGAGCAAACTTTTAATTTGCAAACTTACGTGTCTCTTAAATCCTGGGAGCATTCTACTTTTCTCTCTCAAATATTACTTCTTCATTACCCTCCATGTCTCTTAACTGCTCTGATAATTATCTCTGTTAGGTTATTCTCCAGGTCATTTTCTCTGAGAATCCTTTTTATTTTTCTTTTTGAAATTGCAGTTGAAATACAACATTATATCAGTTTTAGGTGTAAATATAGTGATTCAACATTTATATACATTATATATTGATGACCGCAATAAGTCTAATAACCATCTGTCACCATACAAAGTTATTACAATATTATTGAATATATTCTCTATGCTGTAATACATCCCCATGACTTATTTATTTTCCCTCTGAGTCAGTTCCTATATTGTGCCCAGTGTAGAGTGTACTTATATGGAGTTTATTTCAATAAATATATATTTAGGTTTCAAGATTTCAAATTTGTTTTTCAATGGTTTACTATTATTTTAACTTCTGCCTGACTTTACCTCATAATTTCTATCCCTTTTATTGATATTTCTTGTCACTGAGGCTTCTAAACATTTATTTAAATTCATTGTCAGGCCATCTATAATTTTACTTTCATCTGGAATGAATTCATGTTTAATTATTCATTAGTTTGTTTTGTTTTCTGTCTTGTATTGCATTTGATTTCCTCGTGTGTTTTGGAATTTCTGTTTGCAGACTCATCTTAAGAGGGAGGTCTTGTCCCATCTCCTGTGCACACACACACATACCCTATTTCATTTGTGTGAATTCATACCCTATCGCATACCCTAGGATGCATTTGACTTCATGTAAGAGGAGATCCAAACAACATTGGTTAAGCCATATGACATTTATTATTTACTTCAGAAGTACAGAGGCTGGGTGGTCCAGGGTTCACTGAGTGGTCCAGCAATATCAGGATTCCAGGTCATCTCCTTTTCCTCAATAGATGCAAGAGGCTGTTTCAACTTCAGACATCCTGTCTTTGCACAGTAACATCCCAGGTGGGATGGGAGATGTAGACAGAAAATGAAAACTTTTTCCCATGAGTGCTTTATTTGGAAGAAACTTTTTCCTAAGAGTCCTGAGCAGTGAGCTGGCTCAGGTCGCTCACATGGTGTTAACACATATACTTCCCACTCAATCTGTAAGAATGAAACCCTCAGACATCCCAGACTAACCCAGAGTTTAGCAGGACAGCAGTTCTAGCTTCTACTTACTGCTTTGGATTTCTCTTCTGTTTCACACTGATAGAGTCATCCCGATTTTGAACGTGGCTATGGTTTTAGCAGTTTCTTTTTATATTTCATCTGTCATTATTGAATGCTAAGATTGGAGGGAAAAAAGAAGGCTCACAATTCTACCTTGATCCAAGTCCCACTCTTCTTTCTGTTTTAAATTATGGGATGGAAACATGTGTTGGGTATGTGATCAAATTCACACAACTTTAATGGAGATAAAGTTTACTTGATTGGAAGGATGTGGGCTGGAGGGATAAGGAGGGGGCCAGCTTGTGTAACCCTTCTGGATGTGTGAGGCACAGGTGAAGCTCAGAACAAGACACAAGCAAAGAGCCTCCACAACATACTTACTTGAAAGAGGATATAGCTCAGTGGTAGAGCTCATGCTTAACATACATGAGGTCTTAGGTTCAATCCCCAGAACCTCCAATAAAAAAAAAGATACTTACCTGGAAAGGACACTGCTGCTTATTCAGCTTATTAATACTTGAGGGCAGAGTTTGAGTCCAGATATACTTTCCATGTGAACCTAAACTCCAGAACCAGCCACCAAAGCCAGAATTTTTGTTCCTTAAAACTTGAATTAGCTACACTATGGCAGTTGTGGAGAGTATCGATATTTAGTCTAGGTTAATTTTCATTGGAATGTGATTTACTCTTTGGAAATGACAGGGGTCAGATATCAACCCTTGACCCATAAATCCTTCTTCCCTGCCCAAGGGGGTCTTCATATCTACTGCACAAGGCCTAGGGTGGGGAGAGGGTTGGCAGGTGGAGGGAACTGGAGGGTCTCTTCTGTAACTTTCCCCTGGGAGGACATCTTTTACAGATTAAGTTAAAACAGCAAGCAAATAACACTTTCAGTTTTACCTGCACTGATTTGTTTATTATTGGCTTTCCTAGACTGGCTGGGCCAGATCAGGAACAGAGGTAGGGTCGTTTCAAAGACTTTCTTTCAAAGGTCTTATTCTCAGAACTCATTTTCCCCTCTTTCTCTCAAAGGAAAAAAAAAAGGTAGCTCTGTATAGTTTATTTACTAGCAGCTTTTCCAAGGGGATTGAAGTTCAGCATTTCAAAGACCTTGTTTTCAGGATTTTTTTCTTTCTACTTTTTTTTTTTCCCCAAAGATAAAAGGTTAGATCTATACAGTTTACTAACGAAGCTTTTCTAAGGAGACTTGAGGGCAGCTTCTGATAGGGCTCTCTGAAGTGTCCATTGCTGGAATTTTCCCAGCTCCTGGTCTGCTGTGTTCAGGCAGACAGGGGCTTCGGCTGCGACTTTGCGGGGCTGCACCTGCCATCTCTTTACTCCGTCCTCACAACCTGGGCTCCAGCTTCACAGCCGCTCAGCTTCTGACTGCTGCTCAGGCCCCAGCTCAGAGTCTGACCATTTCCACCTTCATGTTCACATCCTGCTGGCCTTGGGGCTGGTTTGGGACCAGCCAAGGGCTGCCTCGGCCCCACACCTCCTCCTCTGTGAGCTCAGTGTGGCACGCCCCGCCTCCTCGCCCCGCCAGCTGGGACTACGCCTTTGAAGCCATCTCTGCGGGATCTGACTCTCAGAGTTGAACCACAGCCCAAAGCTCTAAGGCTCTGTCTCCTGCTGCAACTCATCATCTCCCAGCCTTCCCACTTCCCTTGCCCACTTGTTAGGAGTTCCTGAGGTCTGCAGCCCCTCCGCTGCTGCTCAGGTGAGGGGATGTTTGTGCTCATGCATGTAAACGACAGACCTCACACAGATGGTGGGGAAAACAAACCGGCAGTTTACTTTGCTTTAAGGATGTAGGTACAGGAGGGTAAGAAGTGGCATGTCAGGGTTCTGCAACCACAAGAGTGTCTTTGTCAGAGCAGGGAGCCTGCTGTAGTTTAGGGCAGGGGTTTACGAAATACAGATCATGGGCCAAATTCAGCTTGCCACCTGTTCTCGTAAATGACTGTGATACAGGAAAACGGGGCACGAGAGGATGGTTGTGTCCCACATCTCCTGTGAATCCCTGGGACATGCCCCCGCCAAATGAGAGTCCTTGGCTTTTCACAGGAAAGAATTCAAGACCATGTCATAATTATGTAAAAGTGTATTTATTCAGAGATGCACATTCCACAGACAGTGTAGGCCGCCTCTGAAGGCCAGAGAAGCCATGAGGCATGGGGGGTGTTTAGTTTAAAGTGAAAATAGATACACATTCCATAGAGTGTGGGCTATCTCAGAAGGAGAGAGAGAGAGACAGAGAGTGAGAGGCTGTGGAGCGTGGTGGTGTTAGGTTTTATGGGTTTGGTAACTTCATATGCTAACAAGTAGGAGGATTATTCCAGCTACTTTGGGGAAGGGGCTGGGACTCGCAGGAATTGGACCACCACGCACTTTCTTGACCTTTTATGGTCAACCTTGGAGCTGTAATGGCACCTGTGAGTGTGTCATTCACCATGCTAATGTATTACAGTGAGCGTCTAATGAAACTCAAAGTCTACTGGGAGTCAGATCTTCAATTGCTGTGTCATTCCTTTAATGGCTGTGCCCTACCCCCTTTCCTCTGTCTCAGCTGAACCACAGCCCCAGGCATTTATTTACTTGTGTCTTTCACTACTTTCACACCCACGTCAAATAGTTGCAACAGAGATCATATGGCTCACAGAGCCCAAAATATTTACTATCTGACCCTTTGCACCAAAAGTTTGCCAACTGCTTGTCTTCAGTCTGTTGAGAAGAAACTTGAGGCTTCCACCAAAGCCATGAGAGATTCAGGAAGGCTTCTGGAAGGCCGTCTGGCACCGCATGGTAAGTAAGTGTTCTGGATGTGTGAGGCATGAGTGATGCTTGGCCGTGTACCAAGATAAATCCAACTGCGTGTAACTCTGCCTGTGTACGACAGCCTGAGTGAGGTTCCTGGTTTACGTGTGCCCACCGATCCCCTCTAAGGGATGTTATGTTCATAGGAAAGGACAGAACTAAAGAAGGTACTGTAATATTAGGAACAAAAATATTTGTGATTACTTGCATCTTTGTGAAGGTTTTGGGGTGTTACAGTATTTGCCTGGTGACACCATACTAGATATAAATATACTATCTATAATATATTCTATTATAATATGTTATATAATTATGTCAGATATAATGATATGATACCACATGATGATTAGGTATTATATAATTATATAATAACTACATTCTATAATTAATATAATATATATTTTATATAACATAATAAATATCAAAGGCCATAAATCTTTTGACTACTCATCCAAACCCATTTGCATGAGCTCAAACCCCCTTGCTGACCTCAAGGTCAAGGAGCACAGCAGAGCTGTGGGCTGCCAGAGTCTGAGACAATTTACCAAAGCCACCACCTCGGGAGAATGAGCTGTGCCTTCCTCCTCGTTGGGGTTTCTGCTCATTCATCCCCGGCTGGGGTGGAACAGCTGAGGCAACACGGTGCACAAAACTGGTGGTTTATTTACACTGGGTGACCACACCAGCGGGAGTGTCACCAGGTCTATGGTACCTAAGAAGTTCCTGAGCACGCAGATTCAGGACACGGTTTTCCTTTACAACCCAAGACTGTTCTCCACGATTGTGGTGTAGCCCTCAGACGGTGAAGAAAATTTACTTGAAGCTTGAAAATAAGGCCAAAATGTAGGATGTTCTTTTAATAGCTAACAGGCTCAACCAAGGATTACTTAATTATTTACAAGACTGTTCCTGTGTTTGACCTTGCTATTTACTCTTTGTTAGGGTGGAGACATGGCAAAATTGCATGCTGACTTGTAATCCTGTGTGATGGAGGACTGCTCCCCCCTCCCAAATTGTGGTTTTATTGCTATGAAAACAGTAACTAGTTTTAGATCTGTCATAGCAATTGTCTTTAAAAAAATTTTTTCCCCCTAGCAATCTCATTTCCAGCAACTCTTTTTTAAAAAGCCTTATTGCTGATGGACTATACAAACCCTGTTCTTCACATACTCTTGGAAGCAGCTCTACCATTTTACTGGCGTGTAGTTATGGTGAAAGGCATGCCCAAGCCTGTAATTTCAAGCCCCTCCTCCCTTAATGCACTCTTAACATCCCACTGGCCAGAGCAAATCTCATCAAACAAGTATCTAACCTATTATGATGGTTAATTTTATGTATCAACTCCACTGGGCCTTGAGATGCCCAGATTGCTGGTTACACATGGTTTCTGGATGTGTCGACGAGGGTGTTTCTGGATGAGTGTAGCTTTTGAATTGGAGGCCTCCTGTAAAGCAGGTGGCTCTTCCCCCAGTGTGAGTGGGCATCATCCAATCTGTCAAGGGCCTGAATAGAGCAGAAAGGTGCAGGAGGGTTGAGTCCTCTCTCTGCTTGACTGTTTGAGCTGGATGATGATCTTCTGCCCTGGGGCCCCTGGTTCTCAGACCTTTAGGCTGGAACTATAACCTACACCATTGGCTCTCAGGCTCATAGGCTTTTGAACTACACCGCTGGTCTTCCTGGCTTCTCCAGGTTGCTGATGGCCGACTGTGGGACATCTCAGCCTCCGTAATTGCATGAGCCAGTATCATACATCTATCTGGATCTCTGTCAGTATCTGGATCTGTATCTTTCTATATGTCTCCTATTGGATCTGCTTCTCTGGAGAACACTAATATACCTACCACAGGGGATAAACTGGGCATTTCATTAGCAGAACTCATTGCAGTGCACTCATAGATTGTCAGATTCTTAGAACAAATAAAAATGATCACATACGATATAAAATATAAAAGCAGGCAAACTGGTTTCTGAGCAAAAGTGCTGACTGCAAATTGCACCCCCATGAATGCGTATCACAGACTTTGTTGGAGCATATTGGAGATAGTAAGTAAATCCAACCAATTCAAACACTGTATCTATAATCCTGCACTAGTATCATGTACAGAGATTTCCTTTTTTTTTTAAAGAGTGCCGATTGTCACAACTTGGTGGGTAAACAGATATAGCTGATAAAAGCATGTTCATAAAAGGCCAAGGTTACACCCATTGCAAAAACAACTAAGACGGTGAAGAAAATTTGAATTAGAGGTGGGAGACTCTACAGCCCACGGGGCCAATCTAGCCCACCCCCCAGTTTTGTAAATAAAATTTTATTGGAACACTGTTCTGAGCATTCCTTAACATGTGCTCTCATGACTGCTTTTGTGTGACAGGGTATGGTTGAATATTTGCAGTGGAGACACAGGGCCTACAAAATCTAAAATGTTTACCCTTTGGTCCCCTATAGGAAACATTTGCTGACCTTTGATCTAGCATAACACAGGTGTGATTTTTGCCTCTTCTTGAGCTGCCTCTGGATATACCTCGGTCTGTACACCAGCAAGGAAACAGCGAGGTCAGCACGGCAAGCATCGCTAACCCGCCAGCCCCAGAGAACCAGAGCCGCCTCGGAGCTGTGGGGACAGTGGCTGCTAGGGGACCTGTTGAAAGCTTCTCCCTCCCTGCTCGTTTTCGGGCTTTCTAGAAAAAACAAATTCTGAAGGGAAAAATGTTCTGGGTCTCATCATCCCTCAAAGACCGAAAGGTTTACCTCTCTCATACACCTTGAGCAGAAAACAAGAGATATTTATTTGAAACGTGGAAAACTCAATTTGCAGCAGTAGCTACAGTCACGTGCGGTGTCAGGCTGCTCTCTCCCCACTGACATTGCCAGGATTAAAAATAGCCGTTCTGTTTGTCCTTCAGCCCTGTATCGAACCAGAGCCTCTGAGCTGAGTTCTCCTTAGCTTCATGCTTAATGAAGCATAATTTGTATTAATAGCAGCTATTAAATCTAGAGTGCTTAATAAGAATTTAGAGAGGAGGTCCTGAGTCACCAGGCTCCTGAGACACGATCCCCAGAGAGCTGAGCTCAGGCTAGGATGCTGGTGGTGATGAGTCTTGGAGCTGGTGAGGTGAAGCAGCTATGGGCCAGCAGGAGAGAAATAAGGCTCCAGTCTCTCAAATCTCCCATCAGCTGTGGGTTTTCTCAGGTCCCAGGTCCTGTGTGGTGGTCCCTCCATCAGACAGCAGCTGCATTCTAGAACTTGGCGATTTTACAGACCTGCATTCAGATTTGGGTTCTGCTGTGTTGCCTGGCTCTGGTCTCTTAACCTCTCTGAACCTTATTTTTTTGGTTTTTTTTTAACCTGAGAAATCGAGATGATTGAATGGGAATAATATAATAGAATGGGAGTTGCTATGAAGAATAATAGGGAAAGACAGATAGAAATGAAGATTTGATGCTGCTTCTGTACCTCTCTGTTTTCCCATCCTTCTTTAAAACCAGCTCCATCTGAAATGTCACATGGAAGTATTTCTGTAGAAAATGAGTGTGGGAAGCAAAATAGCTCCTTTTTAGACTTGCTTTTGCAAACATTTCCTTACTTGGCCAGCCTTCCATCCATTAACACGCGTTGTGTTTGTATTTTCACTGTTGTAAATCCCCTGCTCAAAGGTGTGTGTCCCTGTGCCCACCACCTCCTGCCCCCTTGAGCTCCTTGAAGGCAGTAGGAGGAGAATATGGTCCTTCCCATCTTGGACCCTCCTGGCATTGCCTTAGCACAGGGTCTGGTACCAAGTAGGTGCGGTTGCTGTCATCACTGTTACTGTACAATTAAGAAAACCATGTTAAGCACAGGGTCTAAGTGTCCTTTGTAATATTATTACAAGCTGTTTGCCCTTGGGCAAATCACTTAGTCCATCTGGGCCTCAATTTCCACATCTGCAATATGAGGTGGATAATAGTACAACTTCACAGGTTGTTGAGATGATTAATTACAAAAAAAGTAAAGCATTTAGGTTGTGCTAGTGCCCTGTCAGGGTTATTGTTTCACTAGAGGTGCCGCATAGTTATTTCTATCAGAGCAGAAAAGGCTGGGGAGCCTTCAGTATGTAGTTTTTTCTGATAGATGCATGCTCGATATGAATGTCCTTTTCTGCCCTGGCTGTGGGGTTGGTCCACAAGGTGGAGGCCTGGTTCCCAGCCCAGCTTTTGCTCAGCCCTTGGGTAGGTGGGAGAAAGCAGCAGAATGGGAACCTTCAAAGGAATGATCAAGTTGGCAGCCTCCCTTCAGAAGGCAGTGACTGAAGCAAGTCATTGCAACAGTGTCCCGGGACCATTTACAAGTACCCAGGAGAAAACGCCTTTAACAGTCTTCTGAAGCCCTGATGCAGGAGGAATCGTAACAGCTCTGGGCTTGGACTCAGGCAGCCAAGAGGAAAACGGCTGTGAAGACCTGGCCAGATGGGAGCCTGAGCGTCCTCCCTGAGCAGCCCTTTCTGAGGCGCCCACAGGAGAAGAGGAGGAGGCTGCTCGCTGCTCTGCTGTTTTAGAGATCAGTGAGAAGCTCTCAGTTTCACGAACCTATAACTGTCCACCAAGTGGGAACATGGTCTAGGGGATTGTATTTCGGGGGATTATTTATTTCTGTAACGTTAGCGTAACTTCAATGACCCAATCACAGAGATGGGACTCTGCTAGACCTTGTAGACTGTGGAGTGCAGGCTGCTTCTGCAGGGTTGATGAGCTGGCAGGAGTCTTGGCAGATCACCCAGCTCCAGATAATTCAGCCCTTGGGACAAGAAGGGATTCCACATTTGCAGAGGAATAAACTGTGGCAAGACTTGGGGAGTCACAGGGGTAGGGAAGTAGTAATAGAACCAGCTTACAAGCTTGTGCTTCTTTTCTTCACTGGGCAAGTGCTGAGGTGCCAGGCACAAGCTAAGACAGTGGATATGAGGCAGGCTGGGACCTGGGACCCAGGACCCTTCAGTGCAGTGCTTGCACTTGGACAAACATCTCCTTGAGCAACAGAATACAAAGAAACTGTAAGAGACTAAATATAACTGTATGCATGCTGTAGCACGAGTCCCACTAAAGCCTTGCCAGAATTCCTCGTTTGGCCTCTTATCAATTTTTATTTTTATTGAAGTATAGTTGATTTACAATGTTGTGTTAATTTCTGTTGCATAGTGATCCAGTTACACACACACATACAGACACATATATTCTTTTTCATTATAGGTTGTTCCAAAATATTGAATGTAGTTCCCTGTGCTATACAGTAGAATTTTGTTGTTTATCTATTTTATATATAGTAGTTTGTATTTTCTTATCCAAGACTCCTAATTCATCCCTCCCAACCCCTTTCCCCTTGTAACCATAAGTTTGTTTTCTATGTGTGTGAGTCTCTTTCTGTTTTGTAAATAAATTCATTTATGTTATTTTTTTTTAGATTCTATATGTAAGTGGTATCATAATGATACCTGTCTTTGTCTGTCTTACTTCACTTAGTATGACAATCTTTAGGTCTATCCATGTTGCTGCAAATGGCATTATTAAATTCTTTTTCATGGCTGAGTAGTATTCCATTGTATAAATATACCACAACTTCTTTATCCAGTCATCTGTCAATGGACATTTAGGTTGTTTCCGTGTCTTGGCTATTGTAAATAGTGCTGCTGTGAACATTGGGGTTCATGTATCTTTTTGAGTTAGAATTTTCTCTGGATATGTGCCCAGGAGTGGGGTTGCTGGATCATAGGGTAACTTTATTTTTAATTTTTAAAGGGATCTCCATGTTGTTTTCTATAGTGGCTGCACCAAATTACAGTCCCACCAAAAAAAGTCCAAGGATCCAGGTCAGTATTAAGGGAGTTCCCCCATCAGAGAGTGGACTCAACTTCTGCTTGCTCTTTATTGATCATGACTACAAAATGAGTAGATATTTACTTACAATAAGAAAGAAATTATATCAAATTTCATATGTTTAAAAGCTGACAAGACCAGAAAAATAATATTGTGCTTGAATCAACAGTCAGACACAGCTCTATAACTGTGTTAATATTTTACTAACTTATTTTGATAACTTATTCTTTGATCATCTCTTCATGTGGTAACAATTTTATGTTATCTTCTAGGGAGGGCAGAGAGATGTTTCAGTCATTCCTTTTGCATAGTTTGTCCAAAATTGCTTTGTATTATTTGTAGATGAGGAAAGTTTCTTTCATCCTCATGTATCTTCAGAGTAATGTAAGAATTGTAAATCTGGAAAAAACTTCTCTCTCCAGTATGTAGATCATATATTCTTTTCTTCTTGCTCTTTTGTTTCTTGTTTGGTAGTGTCTGATTCTCATAATCTCTTTCATCTCTCCTGTTGTTTCATTATCTATACTTTTTAGCTAATATGATTCCTTCCTTATCTTCGCCTGGATGAGCAGCATTTTAGTCTAGTGTGATGTAAGAGGTTTAGACATTTGGAAGCCTTTATTAGTCTGTTGTTCAGTTGATATTTTTGGCTTCCCCTAGGATAATTTCCTCCTGTCGTATTTTAGTTTTAGAGTGATCATTAATTCTGAAAATTATACAAAATTGATCTACAATTAAGAATTATACAAAGGAAATTCACATATCCTTTTGAATGCCAGTACTTTGTATTCAATTGCATAATTGTGAAATCACAATTCACAAAACACACAATTACGAAATTTCAACAGACAGATTTCTTCAGATCATTTTCCTGCATCAGTGGTAATTTGTATACAGTTTTATCTGAAACTTCCAGATTTTTTGGAGGACAAATTGCATCAGCTGCACTCAGCTATGTCCTGATACATGGGGCATTTAAAACACGCTATTTCCCACACAGACATATTCTCTGTTTGCAGTATTGCTACAGGTTTGTGCTCTATAGCATAAGAATCATGATCAAGTTTACTGTTCCAGAGATATGGATGTACGTACAGTCCGGGGACGCACAAGTAGTTTGAGCTGAAGCTCAGAGTATCAGGAGAGGAGTGGAGAGAAAAGAGCCTCAATAAAGACGCAGAGATGTGGTCACAAAGGGCCTGGAGTACCATGCTAAAAGGACTCTGCCCTGGCTGATGGGGAAGCCAAAGCGGCAGGTGAGATCTGCTTTTTGAAAGTTCACTTGAAGTCATGTTGAATTAGATAGGAGTGGGGGTAATTAAGATGGGAGCTGGTGCAGCAGTATGGCTAAGAGTAGCTGTCTGTGAGAAGAGAGAAGGTCCAGATATTGGGGGAAAAATAAGAAATAGAGAAAAAAAGGACTGCATGAATGGGGATTTTCAGGGATCATGCTTCAGGTGTCTGGGTTGATGTGATGTTGAGAGAGGGGACAGAGGAAGAGAAGCAGGTTTGTTGGGGAGGGATGATAAGCTGTTTGAGGTTCTGGCAGGACATCTCAGTGCCGTTGTGCCGTGAAGGGGACCAGATGCATCCATGGTGCTGGAGAGGGATCTGCCATAGAAGAGACTTTTGGAAGTCAGTGAAGCCACAGGCATGCACGAGCTCTTCAAAGGAGAGAGCATGACATGGAAAGAGTTGAGGACATAGCACCAAACTGTGAAATGTAACACTGAAGGCAAGAAGTGGAGGAATATGCATAGGACATGGTGAAGAAATGGTCAAAATGTAGAAGGCAGATCAGTCTCCAGGGACGTTTTTCCTAAATTTGGGCATGATCCTAGAACAGGCTAGGATCAGACAGAGCTTCCAAGGAACCTCTGATTGTTGGGGAAGCCTCCAAAATGGCAAGCATGATTTCCTTTTTACAGTTCCAGGTAATTTTTCCACTTTGGCATCATCTGGCTATTGTACTAGTAATTTGAAGGAGAAAACAACTTCCACTTTATTTTAATTTTTCCTCAGGGGGACTGGAGGAAATATAAAACCATTGGGTTCTCAGTATTTGAGATAGATATTCCATGCAATTAGTAGAGAATGTAGACAAATACAAGATAATTGATTTTGTGTTGCATTCTATTTAGATGAATACAGTTATTCCTTCTTTCAGTTAGTTACCCAGAATAATGCTATGTAGCTTAACACAAGAAAGGCTTATTTCCCACTCATACTTCATGTCCACCATGGGCCAGTGGGAGTTCTGCTCCACACGGTTACTTGGGATCCAGGCTGACAGAGTCTACCATCTTGAAGCTACACCATCTAGAACATTTGGCTTCTGCAGTCACTTTAGCAGGGAAGAAGAGAGCTGATTTGTCATGTGCTGGCTTTCCAGTGCTTTGCCCTAGAAGCGATATGAACCGCTTTGATTCACAGCCCTGATTCGTGCAGCCCCATCTAACTGCATGGGCTTTAGGAATGCAGAGGAGTACATCTCTACAGTATGGTGCCCAGTACCTGTCTCTGCCCGTGCTCAACACTGTACTCATCCGAAGTCCCCAGAGTGAATTTATGTCATGAAATACAAGCAAAACAATAATAAAATACCTGACAATTGATATTAACAAGTATCAGTGAAACACTTTTATTGAAAATTGTCTAGACAAATATAAATGGAAATGCATCTATGTGTGGTTTCACTGGTAGCAATTTACTTTTTAAAAACCCTCATTGTTTAGATGTTGACATATACTTGTAACATTATGACACTGATACTACGTTTATATATTTTCCAGTATTAACTTAATTAAGAGTAGCTAGAGTATTTTTTACTATGGTTGTTTTTATATGAAGATAAGTATAGGAAATTCAAAAAATTATAGTCATGAAAAGTCTTAGCTATTTTGCCTTTGCTGTAAAACCTAATCTCTGTATGATTTAAATGTGCCATGATATGTTTCTGTCTTTGCTTTCTGTAGTAAGTGCTCAAATACTACAGAGATAAAACACACAGTCACTTGTAAAGAATTGAGTGCCAACAAAAACTTAATTCACCAATAGATTTTCTTTTCATCTCAATTTATAAGAAAATTATTAGATTATGAAATGTTAGATTTCCCTGTTTTATTTTCCAGTATATTTGGAACTAAAAGCACTCAATACAAAGTTCCCAAGTTTGGGATTCCCAGTTATTTGGAGGAGATAAAGCTCATATGTAAGATTTTTTTTTTTTTTTTTTTTTTTTTAAGAAAAGTCAAGGGATAGATTCATTTCCTTTTCTTGTCCTGGACACCACCATTTCATAGGCCGAGATTGAAAGTAACACTTTTTCTTCATTTTTTAAAAAAGCAGCTTTTAGCCTTGTGTAAAGAAAAATACTCTCCGTTTCCCCTTTACTCAAACACTCACCATACTTCTGACAACAGATAAGTGGGTTTTCCACGCAGCAAGCAACTTTCTGTGACACCAGTTGGATGTCCTTTAATTCACTTCAATTCTGACACAGTCTACCTGGATTCAGCATCAGAGCCACAAATTAAGGGTTCAGTTCCATGAGACTGCCCCACTTCAGGCGTCGAACGCAAAGTCTCAGGTTGTGGCCTGTACTTCTGACTGATCGGGCAGAAACTGGGATTCTCACAACCCCTTCCTTGGGCCCCATAATTTGCTGGAATGGCTCACAGAACTCAGGGAAACACTTCTGTTCACTGGTTTATTATAAGGAATATAACTATAAAGGATGTAAATGAAAAGATACAGGGTCTGGAAGGATCCTGAACATAGGAGCTCCTATCCCCACGGGGTTGGGGTGTGCTCCTCTCCCGGCATATTAGAGGTGTTTACCAACCCAGAAGCTCTCTGAAGCTCATACTATTGGGGTTTTTATGGAGGCTTCATCACATAGGCAAGATCAATCATTAACTCAGTCTCCAGCCTCTCTCCCCTTCCCAGAAGATAGGGATGGGGTGGGGTTAAAAGTTCCAAGCATCTAATCACAGCATGATCTCTCTGGTGACTGGCCCTCATCCTGGAGCCCACCAAGAGTCACCTCATTAGAACAAAAGACACTCCTGTATCCCAGGAAATATCAAGGGTCTTAGGAGCCCTATGTCAGGGCTCCAATATATATATATAAATATATATATATATATATATATATATATATATATATATATATATATTGGTCTCTATTATTTTTTCTAATATTTTTTCTATTATTTCACACCTTGAAGAAATTATCATATTATTTTATGTTTATCTTAAGCTCATCTTATTATATCTCAAAATAATTTTGGAATGTTACCAGTTTTCATAGCATATAAATCACTTTCTTATTGAAAGGTTATATTTAAAAATAAAATTAGTAATTAAAACGAGTTTAATTATAATAACATCTTATTTTTTGATTTGAATTTACCTTGAAATTTATAGAAGTTATTTGCAGCTCTTTATAAACACTTGCATATATGTCATTTTTTTTTTCTGGTCAGAACATATTTATTTCTGAAGAAGACATTTTAAAAGAAGTTTTTAAAAAACAATTTTATAAATGGGGTTTTAGATTTTCAATTACGTTTTTTATATTGGATATTTAAGAAACATCTTTACTTACCAGATAATTTCTCTCTCTCTTTCTCACTCTTTCTCTCTGAGACTTCCAATGTATGAATATCATTTTTAAAGCTATAAGTTACTTTACAGAATATTTGTATAAATTTATAGAACCCTAAGTTCACCACTCTTCTTTCTAAAGACCAAAGTCTTCATATTTGAAAATGAGAAGAAAGATGAATATATGGTATCAGGAATCCATTTGTTTGCAAATAAGAGAAACCCAACAAACTTCGGCTTAACAGCTAATTGGGGTGGGGAAGAGGCGGGAGGGGTCCAGGATGTTACTCTGGCTTAGCGAAGCCGCCAGGAGCCCTTTGCATCTCCCTGCAGTGTCACCCTCAGCACGCCTACCTTCTGCCTCCGGCTTATTGTCAGATGGTTACGAGGTGGCTGCTGCTCCTTCCTGTCCTCTCATCCATGTTCCTGGCAGGAATAAGGAAGAAGAGGGAGGGCAAAGGCTACCTCCTAACAAAGCCTTGCCTTTCAATTCAGGCAAGAACATCTCCCTCAGCGTCTCCCACCTACTTATTGGCCAGAGCTGAGTGAAGTGGCCAGGCTTAGCTGCAAGGGCACCAGGAGACTCGTAGCTGTAACTGTTCTGTTCATAAGCAGGAAGTGGGAATAGATACTGAACAGGCCATTATCAGGGTTTGCTGAAATCACCTGGGTTAAAATAAAGGCACTTATGTATTTAAATACTTAACATGTACATGTTTATTTGACAAGTGGATGAGTAACATTCAACATTATTTGTAATTGGCCTCCCTTTACGATTTCCTTCCTGTAAAGAGCATCTTCTCAGAGAATTTCTCAGCTCCATTCTTATAACCTTCTGTGTCTGACACCTGGGCATTTACCCCTTTTTTGTTTTTAAATAAAAGGATCTTTGGTTATTTTAAAAATAAAGTGAGGAGGACTCTTTTGGTTAATTCATGAGCTAACCAAGCCAACGGAAACCTAAGTAAGGAAATGCTAGAAGCTTTAACACACAAACCAAATGTATATGATTACCAGACTGTGATATGCCACATTTCCCAGCTTTCTTCTACAGTGTGCTCTGATTCCTTTTGAACTTGCCTCACGTAAAGTCCAGGGCAAGTGTTCCTGATCAGCGGGCATCTCTGCCTTAAGTGGCCCATCTGCTGGTCCTGCCGTCATTGACCATTGCTCCCAAGGATACACGTTGACCTGTGCCCAAAGTCAGTAGGGAAAGAGCCTGGAGGACTGACTGTTTATAGGAAGTTTCTAAGGTCAGGCTTGGAGTGACTGCTGTCACTTCCATGCACGTGCCATTGGCTAGAATGTCATCACAGGACCACGCCCAGTGTAGCCCTGTAGCAAGGAGGAGGCCTGGGAATTGCTCGCCAGGAAGAAAAGCAAGGGAATTTGAGAAAGAGAGAGCTGGTCCCTGCCATGCGGCTGGTTTGGCTGTTCAGCAATTACCCTGGGGCCAGTCCTAGTTGAATCTGGCAATCAGAGGTTGGTGGGGCTGTATTTCTCCCCTCCACAGTTTTACTGCAGAAGAACAGCAGAAACATGTTCTAAATTCAATTCTGAGAAAGGTACAAGAAGTCACAAAACAGTTGCACGAGCTCTGCTTGTAGACAAGGAAGTCCTCACTCCATCCTGAGTGACTGCTATGAATGCCTTGAATGAAAGGTTCACTCCCGGGCAGACCCAAAGCTATTCAAGGCATTCTGATCGTAGGACCAGCCAGCTATAAAGCTGGGGGATGGATGGATGTGGGGGCTCCCAGGGCCAGTGGAGCTCCAGACCCCAGTGTTAGTCTGATGGAAGCAGGCTGCCATGATTGCTTTTTTCTTGTTCTTAATACAAGAGCCATGGAGACCCCAGCCATCTCTGCAGGCAACCACATATCCTGAACCACCCCGCATTTCATCAATTCAAATTATTTTATTGTTATTATTAGTGGTAGTACTAATCTGGACCTCAGGTGGAAGAAACTTGACTCAGTGAACCCTTCATGTCATGCTGTCATCATTGGTCTTTGTTCAAGGCCCCCTTCCCACTCCTGCTCTGTCCTCCCTTGCATGGGTAATCCATGTCATGTAGGTTCTTTTATCTGTAGGTGTTCTTGAAAAAGTGTATAGTTTTGTGTCCATCCCTTGTTAATTTATATTGATTCTATTGGGCTACAGATCTCACTCTGACTTTTTTTTTCCTTTCATTATCACTGCTTTATATGATCTACTCATGTTCCTATGTGTGTTAGGTTGGATTTCTCAGGAAACAGACTCTGAGATAGAGATTAGCATGAAGGAAGTTTACTGGGAATGTTCTGTGCTTCAGGATCAACCCCGGAGAGAGAGGGAGGGGACGAGGGAGAGAAGCAGGACTGGGCAGTGGCAGAAACTGCCCTGTAATGCGGATGACAGGGACCTCATAGGGAGCCCTGGAGCTGGGGCAGCCAGTGTTGTCCTGATTTAGGGCAATGGGCCTGGCTTCAAGGCATCAACCATTTATTGGACATGGGCTTCCCTGGAACTGTGACTGGGGTGAGGACTTGCTCTGACTGAGAGCAATTCTTGGAGAGGGGTGTAGGTAAGAGCTCAGTGGCCAACAGTTCCGGGGGCTGGAGGAATAATGCTTCCGTTCTGACGGGGTGGGGAGCACACACTACTACCTGCTACTCAACGCCTTAAGTCCCATCTTCTGTTTCTCAACCCTGCTTCACATCCCACTGTGTTTACTTACATGTCTTTAGATGGCCTCAACTCCTGGGTACCACAGATGATGTTGCAACAAACATCCCACTTACCTGGTGGATCCAAGAGAGCTTCTCTGCGGATTGTCAGAATGGAGGCCTGGGTCCTGGGTGGTGGAGCTGCTTGCTCCCCAGAGGGGCTGTCTCTGCCTGTGTTCCCACCAGCGGTGCACGAGGGTGTTTGGGCTCCAGTAACTTTTGATACTATCCAGCTCTCTAATTTTTGCCAGTTTGATATCTGATTTTGGTTCAAATTTGCATTTCTATCAGTGCTAATGGGTTTGAGAATATTTTTATATGCATTTTAGCCACTTGAGTTTCCTCTTCTTTGAATTGTCTGTTCATATTCTTTGTCCATTTTCCTCTTGGGTTCTGAAAAATATTTATGATCTTTCTTTAGTTAGTAAACAAACCTCCTGTATAGATTTTAATACTGATATCTAAAGAATTTAAACACCCCTCCCTGGAGTGCAGATTCCTGTTCAGAATATTTCCAGTGTTAACCATTCTTTCTCTCTCTGTTTCTCTCTGTCGCACACACACACACACAAACACGCACACACACACAATGCTGTTTATTATGAAGTATTTTTGAAGAAATTATCGCTTCAATTATGATTATATAACAATTGTCTAGTTATTATTAACTGAGGATTTCTTTGGCGTAGCTGATTATGTGTGTTTTTTTTTTAATGCCTACTATTAATCCTTTGACATCTAAATCTACAAAAACTTATAATATTTTCTGCCATTTTGGGGCTAGAACTCATCTTACAGTCAGTGGAATCTATAAAGGAGCCGAGGGGTAGAAAGGCTGATTTTCTTACTTCTCCCTCCCTCCCTCCCTCCTAATGTCCCTCCCTTTCTCCTCTCTCTTTCTCAGGTGTATTAGTCAAAACAAGAGTCCTGGAAGCCCTGAGTTCTATGACTTTGGGGATGTTTTTAAGGTGCATGATTTTGTCTAAAACAGAATAGCCCATTTGAGGGAAATGCTTTTCATCCAGAAGAATATAAATCCCTCATAGCCATGTGATGTGCACACGAGCTGTGCCACCATCCTGGGCGCGCACGTCCCAGGCCTCTCCTTCCATACCTCCCCTCTCTCCCGGGACAGAAACGCCCTCAGGCTGGTCTGCTTTAGCTTTCCCTGGGGGAAGTTTATGTCAGTGGAAGGTTACATTCACACCGACCTATGTCGAATATACAGTTTCACTGTGTACAGACTGAATCCTCCTGGGGTCCTTACTGCAGAAACCCAGGTTGCCATCCAGATGGGCTGAAGGTGCGGAATGAGCGTGTTACCCTACCCTCGGGAAAATTCAGAGGTTCCACACCAGCTAGCGCACAGTTCCGAAACTGGTACCTTAAGTTTATTTTCTCAGCTAGAAGCGGCTATTCTTCAATGCACTTCATTGACACCACCTTTATCCTTGTGCCTGGATACCATATTTCCTCTTGTGTGAAGGAGTTGGGGAACACTGGCAGCACAGCTGGTGTAGGTAAGCTAGACATGCAGCCAAGTTGCCCATCTCTGAAAACCCTCGCAAGAGTTCCTGGTGGTGCGCAGACTGTCCCACTGCCCCTCTGTCAGACCCGCTCTAAGCCTGAGATACCTGATAGTGAAAGAAGCCTGTTTCAGAATCTGCTAGAACCAGACTGTTTTCTGGAGGGGGGAGCGGTGAGGGGAGGAGGTAATTAGGTTTGTTTGTTTTTTGTTTATACAGGCACTGGGGGTTGAACCCAGGACCTCCTGCATGCTAAGCATGCGCTCTACTCCTGGCCCCCTCCCTCCCCCCGCGCCCCCCACCCCCACCCCCGACTTTCATGCTAACTATCCAGCTATTGTTGAGAGATGGAGAAGCACCAGCGGGCCTTTTTAATCAAAGTGCTCTCCCGCCTAGTGACAGAGTTGACATATTTTTGTAAAGTGAAGAGTTACTTTATCATTTATTCACAGAAGGAAATGAGACAATGCAGTTTTTCAATTTTCAAGCAGGTCATGTCTGAGAGGGCTTGCCGTTGTCCATCGCCAGGGTTGCAGATAAATAGCCACTTTTTCAGAAAGCAGCCTGCTCCTTGAGATCACTGCAGGATCCCCAGCCACCTTACCCCATGCTGAGCTAAGTCTGATGGGCACGTGGATGAGTTCTGGATTGCAGGATTTCGCACAGGAGGAGTGGTGAGGGTGTGTCTGTTATAAGTAAGTAGGTGGTGGCCAGCTCATTAACCATATCATGAGCCATGCAGCGGTTTCACTCTGTCTTGAGGTTATAGGAGTCTCTTGGTGGATTTTGAGCAACGGGAGTAGCATAATCTTAATGGACAAAATCTGAGCCCATTTGGATTAGAGAAGCCCCGTGCCTACTCTACTCACTGACTCTCCATCAGGGTGTGCATCCTGGCTGAGATGTGGTGTTTCAGGAAGTGGAACCACAGGGAGTTTTGGAGTGAGTCCTAGGGGAGGAAATGGAGAGAGAAAAGCAAGATGGAAATCCTTCCAGATCCTCAGCCCATATCTGTGCTCAGGCCTCGGTTCATTTCTGCTGGGGAAGGCACTACTGGGAGGTGTTTCTGGAAGCTCAGATTCTCTCATCTTCCCAATGTTCATAAATGTCTGCTGCCTTCAATTACCTAAAGGTTAACTTCCTCATTTGCAGCTGAGAACCTTGACCAGTACACTTCCCATTTCTGCCTCTTCTATCAACTTAATCATCACTTCTTTAGGGAATATTTGGCCTTCTGATGATGGCAATTCACCCTATTATAGATACTCTTAGCTCCAGAGGTACCTCCTTTGCAGTGCTTGTAAGTGCAATTGTATCCTTATCTATGGGGTGATTTAATAATTATTTCTGTCCTCCACTCGACTAGACACTGAGCAAAGGTGGGGAGCTGGTATTGCTGTTGACCCGGTGCCTTGCACAGTGTATGGCTCACAAGAGGCACTGAGTAAGGACTGTGGAACATCTTTGGGCAACGAATAGACAAATGAATGAATGAAGACTCCAGGTTGCTCTCAGGATCATCACAGATTCCAGGACACAGAGGTCAACAGAGACCTGGGGGATGACTTGCTGGCGTTATTGCTCTGGGAGAGGAGACCCATTTGCCCTTGTTTCTAAGTTTGTATTTCCACATAGTTTGCTCTCCTGTTGACTTTTAGACTCTCCCTGGTTTATATGATTTTTTAGCACGCATTTTATTTTTGGAACTGTAGTTGTCCGACCAGGATTTCACAGTACCTATCTGCTGTGTGCTTTGGGATTGGTTGTAGCCCAAGGCACTAAAAAGGAAAACAGTATTTGTCACTGGGCTCTGGAACCGGCACACTTATGTTGTTTCTTCAAAGGCAGCGTTTCACTCTTGAAGGCTGGTTATTTCCTAGCCATGTAGGCAGACGCTTGGTTCAGTAGCACAAGCACCGTGTTCAGAATCCCACATCGGTGAGGCTCTGCCGCTCACCAGCTGTATGACCTTGACAGGAGACAATCTCTCTTGAACTCAGTTCCTTTATTTATAAAATGAAGATGAAGATGTTCTCCACAAGGGACAGCTGGCAGGATTAAGTTAGAAAAGGCCAGTGAAGGAAGTGCCTGGCCAAAGCAAGCGTCTCCCTGCTCTTTCCCCTTCCCCTCTTTCTGAAAACCCCACATTGAGGAGATAACAAGGAGGCCACCCATGGAGAGTGTTGTCCAGGCTGGACCCCAGAACCGCTGAATGAGTGAGTGAGTGAGTGAGTGGATGAAGGAAGGACTGGATGAATGGGGAGGGGGAACACTATGACTAGTGGGTATTGGTCGTAGCTGTGTTGACACTGATTATTTAGTGAATGCCTAAAGGACTGGGCATGGTGGCAGACTCTTTATGGAAATTATCTCATTTAATTATCACAAGAGTCCTTTAAGAAAGGTACCATGATCACCATTTCATGAATGAGGAAGTGAGAGCTCAGGGAGATGCTCACGTAACAGTGGAACCGTGACTAGTAAGTGGTTTTACAAGGCATCGTGAGAATGTGTGTGTGCATAGGGGTATGTGCAGGTGTGTGTAGTGTTTAACTTCATCCCAAGAAAGTGGTAGGCGCTTATGACTTGATTGTGCAGCTATTAAGTGACTGTAATCATTTGTGGTAATTAAAAGGGGAAAGGCAGATAAAGTGAAGAGTAGAACAGGAATAATGGTTTGACAATGTGACCTTGAAGAAGGGAACTCAAGGTCAATTCACAGAAGGCTTCTGGGGCTACCTTCCTGGCTTTTAGAGAGGAGAGAACTGGGCTGAAGGCCCTGACTGAGGTCAGAGGACTGTGTTTGTAGAACTTGGGAGCCAAGGCCGAGGGCCTATGTCCAGCAAAGGTACTGGTGAAGTTCACAGGCACGTAGGGAAGTCTTTGCAATGTGACCAATGTGTGTTAGCACCCAATCTTGCCCTCATAAAGGTCTCCAAGTAGCTCTGTGGTTGTAATTATGCTGGGACCCACTTTGGGACTGATATATGAGTTAAAAGCACCAGTTTGAGCCTGGGCGATCCTGAACTTGGGCATCACGTTGCCTCAGATAATTCACTTAGCCTTTTTGCACTTTGTAAATGGAGATATAAATCTAATAAAAATTTTGTGAGGTTAAAATAAAATAATGCATCTAAAGCACATCACAGTTCCAGGCACCTAGTTAGTACTTAATAAAATACATGTATTAATAGTGATTCCCCTGACAAAATTTGTTAAAAGGGAAAAGATTTTTAGATTTTAACATTTCTTAAACATTTTAAGATCATGACAGAGACCCAGAGAGGCTCTTTGGAAGGTCTGTCCCTTGGTTTGCTTTGCTAAATGTTCTGGCCCCAGCTGGATGGGATGGACCCAGAGTGAGTTTCAAGCCAGGCTGTTAACTCAGTGAATAACCAGCAGAGAGGAGAAGGTTTCCCGGGGATGCCATGCGCCGCCCATGGTACTCGGCTTGGAAGACAACGTTGGACCCTTTATCTTTTCCACTTCCCTTTGGCAACCCAGCCTCTCAGTGTGCAGGACAGCAGCCAGCTCCAGCCTGTAGGTGTCACCACTCTGCTGGCCAGTCACTGAGGGCATCACACCCACGCTCTGGCACCCTCTGTCTGGGGCCGTCTCTGCATGCTTGGGCGCCACCGCTTTTCTTGGCCTTGGAAGATGGCTGAACCTCTGAGGTCTTGCCTTCGTGCCCAAGATCATGGGGAGACAAACCGGAAACTGAAGGCGTGATACTAAGTGGGCCGTTGGACTGGATGGGCCTAGAGCGAAATGGAGCAGGGTCTCAGAAGTGTCACGCCTAGGATGAAGTTAACTGCTTGGTTCGAGAGGGTTCTTCTGGAAGAGGCACTAACAAAGTGACTTTAAAAAAAGACATTAAAAACCATTCATTTTTATTAATTAATGTATATTAAGTACACATATATTCTAAATAAAGCCTTTCAAAGTCCACTGTATGATCCCCAATCAAAATACAGATTACAAGCATTCAGAAACATTCTTGTTCTTCTGATACAAGGATACAAGAATTGTGGTTTCTATAGCTTACAAAACTGAGGCTGATCATTTAGTAAACATGGACGTAAATTAATTTTATGACCTTTTAGTGAAAGGTTACCTATACTTTTCTTGGATATCTGTGAAAAGATTTATTTTTTAACCATATCAACTAATATTCATGACTTCTATCTATTGCTGTTATGAAGATACATCATGACTTTAATAAACTACAAGCTTTTTATCCTTAAAAAGAGGCTCCAGGTTCTTATCTCAGACTGAGGCGAACATTTCCCAAAGTGAATGCTGGTCACAAGGATGCTTTATGAGGTCAAGTGTACCATAGTCAGATCAGTCTGAGAAACACTCTTTTCCTATATTCTCTTCTAGATGGTTCCCAATGCATGTTCTGAAAATTCCTGGCCCACCCAAGGTCATGGTTGAAGGTGCTCCTGGGTTGCTCTTGGTAGCCGACCTGTGAACAGTGGTGTGCCAGAGCTGGCTGGAAAAAGCCCGCTGGCAGCATGTCTTCCCAACTCGGAGTTCACTGACGTCACATTGGTGGCTTAAAATCAGCCATGTGGGAGTATTTCCATCCTGGGAATCAGCAAATGCTACAAATTAGACCTCCTCCCCCCAAAGCTGCTTGTTAGCCATTCACTAAGGCACCGCTGCCCAGCAGCCTGCTCCCCCTGGTCATGCCTTTGAATACCGACGTGGCTGACCTCTGCTCCTCTCAGCCCTGCTCCCTCTGCCGCCCTCGCAGTGCCGTTTGTGAGCAGCCAGGACCCACAGGACCAAACCATCTGAATCCAGGGTGTTATGATGATCTCGCTTTTATGATTAGTCAGGCTCACCTGGTCCACACTCATACAGTCTAGGGCAGAGGTCACAAAACGGCCACCTGTGCGCTGAAGTCAGCCTGCTGGTTCGTTTTTGGGGGAGTCCACATGGCATTTGGTAAAACATATGAATTAGTTGCCAGGATTTAAAATCTGGTAGATTTCACATGAAAACCCGGGATTTCTGACTGTGTTGAAAGACAAATCAGAAGATCTGGCAAATAATGGGCAAACATCCTTGCACTGAAACACTTGGCTGGGGCAGCTGCCCCCCTGGACTTGCCTGCGTTTTTCTTTTCACCCAAAGCCCCATCCAGGTAGCTGTGCTCACTTACACTACCCAGCTTTACCTCCGTGGGCATTCGAGTTCGGCTTAGAGCAAGCCTTGTGCCCTGTTCCTCCCACCGCCCGCTTGGGGCACTTCACAGCAGGGCAGGCCCTGCTCCAGGAAGATGGTAGGACTACATTCCACTGGGGAAATCAGGGATGGCACCCCTGATCAAGAGCTCTGGAGCTCAGGAGTGGAACTTCCTATGAGAGAGAAGACTTCCAGGGTCTCAGGTACGAGAGGAAGGAGGCATTCCAGGTAGCAGGGCCAGTAGAGCAAAAGCATGGCGATGGGAGTGTTCACCACGTGCTTTGGGAATACCAAGACCTAGGATTCATGCCAAGCAGTGGAGCAATGTAAAGGTGAACATCTACACCCTTATGTTGCTACCTGGGCCGGGCCATTGAGCATCTTGGATTTGAGGTTGAATTCAGTTCAGTTGCATAAATTCTCTCTGACCCCTTTGTATCCCAGGTTCTCCACTAGAGCATGAACACAGGTATGATTAAGATGAAACCTCTGCCCGGCACTTTTATCAATAGTTTGGTCATTTATAACTTCGTTTTGGTTGGTGTTTGTTACTTTTTGCCATGGACCTAATGTAAAACCCTATATTCAAACCTGGTAAACCAGGACTTTTCCAGGTTAAAGAATCTAGCTCATTTGCTCCAAGGGGCTGGGGAATCCCTGAGATCCAGGGGCCTTGTATGTGAACGGTGAGTTCCTGAAAGTCTCTGGAGGCTGTCAGCCTGGAAGGGCACCTCCCAGAGGAGCTTCCGCCTTGTAGTGGGCACAGAGCCAGAGAGGGAGGCCAGGAGAAGGCCACTACGGAGGCTGAGTGATGAGGGGATGCTTTTGAAAGAGAGGAGAGGGAAGAGGCACAGAAAGAAAATGAAGAATCTATTTATCGGACAGCAAGAACATGAGCCTGATTGGGGAAGAAGGGAATGGTGAGACCTGTCAGGGATCTGCTATGCTGGGCTCCAGAGAAAGCCAAGGATGTGTGTGTGTGTGTGTGTGTGTGTGTGTGTGTGTGTGTGTGTGTGTATGTGTAAGTTATCAAGGTGAAGACGGAAAGACCCCCAGACAAAGACTTCTTGGGCTGCCTCTCGCCTCTCTGAGACATAATAGAAAAAATATAGTTCTGTGTGATAAACATGCTGTCTTAACATCAGGCAGAACAACCCCTCTTCCAGTGTGAAGGATCTGCCCTTGGGAGACGATCATGATGAACTGCCTGAAGTAGAAGAGTGGGTGTGGGTTTTGGCTGGAAACCAGTGAATGAAGAAAACATGACAAAGCTTCTCTTCAAAGAGAAAAAGAAGGGAGGTTTTTTTTTGTTTGTTTGTTTTGTTTGTTTGTTTGTTTGTTTTTTTACCTCCGAGATGGGGACAGATGAGCAGGGGGAGGGAAGGAAAGGGTAGAGAGGGCAGGCAGAGGGCCCGCGGCAGGGGAGGGGAGCCAGAGGAGTTTAAATAATGACAACACCTATATGTGGCGTTTGCTGTGTGCCATGCACTGCTATCCCCTCCATGACCCCAGAGCTTCCAAGGATACTTTGAATTTTCCCTACTTCTCCCTGGAAGCAAAAGGTAAAACTTAACCCCTGGATGGGTCCAATATGAATCAAGAGGGAATAGAAGCTGTATCTGCAGCTCACAGATGCCCAGGGCAGTGCTTGGATCTCCACTCGCTTTGGATGGGGAGGCAGCCCGTCTTCAGTGGGCTTCAGGGGCAAGGTGGCCCCGGGTGGCACCTGGGTGTAGGGGAAGGCCAGTGTGAAAGAGCAGGAAGGAACAGGTGAGGAGAGAGACCTGTGCTCAGTGGCCCCACCCTCCACAGTGCCCCCAGCTCCTCCAGGTGTCATCTTCTTCATCTTAATTAAAATCACACACATCGTAAGTGCTCAGTAAATGCATTAGGATTGCCTTTGTATCGGTCTCAGCAACAGTGCTGCTGAGTTCAGCCCCGGGGGTAACAGGATGCCCTGATGGAGGCCTGAGAGGGGTCAGTTTGCCATGCCACCACTTCTCACATCCTTCATCCCTCTCTTCTCCTTGCATGGGTTTAGGACAGAGCCCCAGAGAATATTGACCCAGCCGAAGCTGTTCTTGGTGTCTCACCTCATCAAATAGTCTGAAAAAATAAAAAACTCTCCAAGGTCGACTTTACTGTGAAATTCTAAAATCGTATTTATTCACCAATTCACCGGAAGTGCCGTAATGACCACCAACATGAATTGGTTTGTAGGCATTTACAGGCCAAGGCTGAAAATAAATATCTGTGTTAAATCAGCATTTAACACATTACTTGGAAACCGCAAGAATCTTAGTTGTTAGAAATTTACAGTTTGTGATTCAAAGATGGGTAAGATCACAGTCATGGCAAGAAGCCCAGCAGATTCCTATGATGGTCACCTTCTTCCTATAGCTTTATATACATACAGGTTCTCGGTGCCGCTCACTCTGTCAGCCTGGAGTGGCTGGGACAGCACAATCAGGCAGGGGAGGGGTGCTGAGAGAGGGTACGGGGAGGTGAAAGGGCATTTTCTCTGCATCCCTGTGACTGGGCAACCTTGTTTGTTGAGCAAGATGACAGTGTGCTCTCCTGCAATTAGATTCAACATCCTGTAAATGTACCCCATCCTTCTAACGAGAGAGTCCAGAGTTTGCGTTGTATCACACTCACACACACACAGTAGTATCTTTAGCAAATAAACACATTTTCTGAATTAAAGGAACTCACTCTGTGGCAACTGGAAGATCTCAGAAATCTGACACGTGTCAGGTGCACACTGGCCCACCTGCAGAGATGCAGTTGGCCGCCGCCAGAGGCGTTCTGGCCAGCCCAGCAGTAACTGCCCAGACAGTAACAGTGATCGAAGGTGATTCCATAAAATGACACTGCTGGTCCTTTGTCCGTAGTGTCAACACTGCAGAGATTTTGAGGAGAGAAAGCTCACCGGACCTTTCCCCTTGTCACTGAGGTTGAGTAGCTGGGAATAAACAGCCATCTAAGGCTCTAAACGGTGGTGACAGCTCCTGATAAGAGAGAAGGGAAAGTCTGGGAGAAGAAATCGCTAGACCTTTTGGACCAGCTGAGCCCCAGATCTGTACATTTATTTCCAAGACTGCCTAAAGTTGGCCAAGTTCAACAGCACTTCACCGAGGGTTCAGGAAACGGCAGAAGCCGTAGGAGGGGGGCCCCCAGCCCTGTTCCCTGTAGAAATAGCTTGCTGGGAGGTTTAACAGATACAGTTTAAGTGGTACCAACTCACTGAATGCAACATCCCACCACTGATCACCACCAGAGAGCCAGTCCCAGGACCTGCGGTTGGCTGAACTCAGCACTGAAGCTGTGAATTCACAAAGGCTTCTCCTCAGCCAATTGTGATGATCTACCGGGGGTGGGGGTGTGTGTGTGGCTGACCTGCTTCTCTGCAGCTCATTTCACTTGGGGTATAGTGACATGACTGGGTGTCTACCTAGAGGTGACAAGCTGGACCTTCAGTTTCTCAGTGCTTCCAAGTTCCTACTATGTGCCAGGCACTCTTCCCAGTGCTTTGAGGGCTAGAAGTAAACAAGAAGAAAAAGTGTAACATCCAAACCAGTGCTTGCGAGGAATTTAAAATGTGCCAGGACCATAGACATCTTCATTCTCTGTCTCACTTATTTCTGTATTATAGATATGTATGTGACACCTATATTTAGCTGTCCTTAGCTGCTTGTCTCTGATCATTTATATTTAGCACATTAATTTTCCAAATGCATGTCCCACCAAATCATTCTGGCCCTTGCCTTACTGACATTGCAATGTCCTGGCCAATAACATAACACACCCACTTTCATACCTACTGACTTCTCTGAAAACAGGCCATTTCTTTTCCAAACCCACCGTCTGTTTTTTTCAATCTCCTTTCAAGCCTGCCCAGCTCAGGCCACCAACAACCCGTTCCGGAAGCCACTGAGCTCAGGTGGATTGATCCATCACCACTGGTTCACTCAAGAACTGAAGTCACCTTCAAAGAGCTCTGACTTTGGAAGCTATTGATTTGCCTGCCTCTGTGGTCACATGACCAGACTCACCCATAGTCGGCTGACACCTGGATACAGCTCTCAACACAGAACAGTCCTCTGGCTTCCCAAGTGAGGGCTGCCCCTATTACTGTCCCTCCTACCCAGCCTCACCTCTTCCCTCTCCAACTCTGAGTCACCTTTCCCCTCAGTCTCTTCTCTTGCTTTTTAAGTGATCAGCCCTGGGTACCAGGTCTAGCTTCCTGACCTCCAAAAAGCTTCTGCTCTATTTCCACCACTTGAAATTGACTAGTGAAGGCGGGCATGACCTCTTCCGAACCTCACATGTCAGCATTCCCTCTGTAGCCGTGTAAGGGAGCTGGGCGTGGGGGGTGGGCTCCGGATCCTCGATTTCCCTGTCGACAAGGACCAATGCAGTTTTGTCTCTGGGGGTGGATGTGCACTTTATGTTCACATCTGTGGCCCCCAGGCATGAGTGGGACCCTCATCACAGTGCCGTTAAAGAACCCTTCCCAAGGGTCGGTGTTTCCTCATCCCCTTCACTGCCTTTTCCATCGGGGGCTGGTGCCTGTAGCTGAGACGTGTGGTCGATTCTCTGCTTCTGCAAATAGACACAATCTGTGGGCTCATTTCTCTGATAGCTGTTTCCTTTGGGGAAAAGAACCCTCCACATTTGTGTGTGCGCGTGTGTGTCCCATTTCTGTTCTGAAATGCTCAGGAAAAAGGGTCTGGGCAGAAGATAAAAGCGAACAGACATTAAAGCCGACGTGTTTCTGTTGCCTGTGATTAATACACACCGTCTGCATTTTTGCTCTTCTCACGTCTGTTGCCCTCTTTTCATTAGTCTGTTGGGAACTGAGCTTCATCTTGATGAATCTCCTCTGCACTGAATCTGATAAAAGAGACTGGAGAGCAGCACAGGGCTGGGGGTGCCAGCAGAGCGGGGCTCCCTCTTCTCAGCTGGGACGCTGCCTGTGACCTCTGCGGTGGAGCACATGGGCTCACCGATGCCCACCTGTGCCTGCTCCTGGCCTAGGGGCTCATTTTACTGGTTGTAGCTGGGAGAGGGTCCCTCTCCAAACAACCTCACTCTCTTCTTTTTCCACTGGGGGCAGCAAGAGTGTTGTCCTTCCTCTGCTGCACTTCCACTCCTCCTGCAGCTGGTTTTATAAAAGACCTCAACTTCTCCATTAAGAGAAAAGATAGAAGCTGTCTTCCTCCATTGGAGCATCCTAATTTTTCAACCCCCACGTGTTCATGGAGGTTAAGTGATCTCTGGTGTTCCATTTACTTCAGCATTTAGGGAGCGCGTGCTGTGGGCCAGGCGCTGTGCTGGACACCCAGGGTGCTGTGATAGGTGAGTTACTCTTCTTTGCTTCGGGAGGAGGCCTCTGACAGCACAGGAGGCAAGAGTTGGGGCCTAGCTTCACACAATGATGTTTTCCAGGGTCCTGGTCAGACACCCAGTCAGGGGCCTGGGAAGTGAGGGCTGTGGTCCTTTTCACTCAACTGCAAGTTCCCACGGAGTGGAACCCTGACTCTGGATATGTGTCACCCTGGTGGTCCAGAGGTACCAGCTCCTCCCTGCTCCTCAGAATGGGAGGAACTAGCCTGTGTTGGGACACGGTTCTCTTGTTTCTGACAAGCGTTAAGTGGTTGGTGTGTCCTGCCCAGTGACACACTGTGTCTCACCTGTGCCCAGGTTTCCCAGCTAGCACGCCCCCTTATGCACTCACTTTACACAGAGCTCCTCACCCTGAGTCCGTAACGTGTCCCTGTCCTGCTTGACTGGACACAGGTCCGGGCCTGTCAGCGAGAACGAAGCCCACCCTGTTTCCAGAACAAAGGCCTCTCCATCGCCTTTCTGCCATCCCATTCCTTGTCCTTTGGTCCCACAGAAGCCTTTGTGCTAAGTGACTAACCTTAGGGAAACACATAAAATTGCCTTAAGGTCTTGGGAGAGAAGTGCTTCAGAAGATAATTCACAAAGAGAGGCCAGGCTGTAAAGAAGAGCTCTTCTGGATCTAAGGGACTTGAAGAAACCTTGGCCTTACCCGCCGGGGTCTGTCCGGTTCTCCCCACTCTGTCTCCCCAGCACGCAGCTGGCCAGCCTTAGTTGTTCTTGTTAGTTGATTCTAATCTATTAGAGGTGAGTTATTCCCGATATGATCTCTGTGGTCTCAGGAGACTGCGTTTAATCAGAAGACCTTTTCCAAGCTGGGCTGGAGATACAGGTGTGTCCTGTAGGGCATTTGGGAGGACTCAGCCAGGAGAGGACCAGGATGTATCTGGTCAGGAGGCGACTGGAGTTTGTAGGAACTGAAAAGCAGGTGCTGGATCACCCAGGACATATTTCTGGGCTCCTTTCCAGCCCATTTCTCCTCTGTGCTTCCACCCCAAGGCCCAGCACCCCAGTCCTCTGACTCCCGGTCTCAGAAATCCTTATATGAGAACAGATTCTGTACCCCACAGCTAGGTGTAAATGATTGATAGGACACCAACTAGTTCCTTCCAAAGATTTGTAGACCTTCACAGAGTTTAAGCCATAGATCAAAAAGCAAAATCAATCTTGGACCTCAGGGATCAGGTTGATGGAGAAAAAGGGCACTGGTGGAGCCTGGCACCTTTGTGGGTCTTAGAAATTTGAGGGCCAAGACACTGTCTCTAGGGAGGCTGCAGGTTTGTTTCTGGTTTTGGTTTTCTACTTTCAGGAACATCCAGAGTGAGTTACTGCCCTTTCAAGAAAAGCCATTCATTCCCCATCCAATTAAGTGCCTGCATTGTGACGCTGCGGGCCCCATCCCATTACAAATGGAGCGATGCTGCAGTAACCTGGCAACGCCCTTAAATGACCTGGCTCTGCTCTCTCCCGTGCCCCAGGCGGCTCCACCGGCATAGAGGCTGTGTGGAGACCAGTCCTCCTGAAGCTGCAGGGCCACTGCTGCAGGTCAATTGCTTCCTCTTAAAATACAGCCATGGAAGAGGCTGCTCACTTTATAGGAGCCTGGAAGATGGCCTCCCAAAGGATGTGTGGCCTCACTCCAGCTTCTCCGGGGCTGTGTCTTTCTCCAGGATGATCCAGAACAGACCAGCAGGAAGTGGCTCATGCCCGAGAGAAGGAGTGGAATTGGGACTAGGACCAGGGTTCCCTGAAACCACTGCTTCAGGGAGTGTGGGTGGGAGCCTGGAGGGCCTGGGAGTTGGGTGGGGCAGTCTGCTTTTGTCCGCTCTCATCATGACACAATTATTTTTGATTATGTCTTGTTAACAGTCATCTCCTCCCAATGCCAGCTTAAATCCTGCTCCTCATCCTCTACATCAGCAGTTCTCAGACTCTGGACCCCGCCCAAAGTTCCTGGTTCAGCAGGTCATAGGTGGGGCCCGAGAATTTGCATTTCTCACTTGTCTCCAGGTGATGCGGCTGCTCTGGTCCAAGGACACTTGAGAAGCTGGGCTCCACAGGGTCGGGTGTGAACCTGCGGCAGGTCCTCCAGAGTCAGCCCTTCCTCCCTCTTCAGCTCCGACCCAGGGCCTCCCAGGGGTTCTTTTTACATCAGGCTGTCCTGTGGCTGTGGGCCTTGGCTCATGTTGGCCCCTGGACCTGGGTTACCCTTTCTAACTTCCGACGTCTGGCTGTCTGTTGTTTATAATTAAGAACTTGCTTTGGCTGGTTTCCACTGAATCTCAGCCATCCGCCATGTTATTTCTGCCCACTAGGCAGGGTGATGGGCTTCTATCTACAAGGGAACTGGGGTGGAATGAGAAACATGTAGAGAAGCATTGCCTGCTTCCCTAGAGATCTCTCCACGTGGCCTCAGAAATGTGTGGCAGGGCTCCCAGAATCACACCTACCACCTGACTTAGAGCAGAGAGCTGCCCAATGAAGTTATCCCCCCACTCCCAACCCCAGACTTCTGCCCCCACAGTCCTGACTGCTCATGGACAGCCTCCAACAGGGCAAAGGAAACATCCCAGCAGCTTGCAAGACCAGGAGATATTCACGGGCAGGGCCACGTCTCATCCATCCTCCCTCTCCTGTTCCTGGCACGAGGCCTGGTACACCACGGGCGCTGAGCAAGGGTTTGCTGCATTCCATGGAACAGAGCTGCAAACACAGAATCCCATCTGTTCACGAATGGCATACAGGGGGTGTCTGATTGCTTTCTGGGTCGCTGGTGGTGGTAACATTTTCTGTCTCTTTTTGTCTCTCCGGGAGAGCCAAGTTTGGCTTCTAACCCATAGCCCTTAGCAAGCCAACTCTTCTTTCCAGTTGGTGCCAAAGGAAAACTAGAGCCAGATCTATAAAGAAGGCGCAGAATGAATTTATAAAGTAAAGCAAATCAAAGCAGGGAAATGAAGGTGCTGGAGTAGACTTCAAAACTTTCACTACACATTTCCCTTGCCTACAGCTGGACAACAGAAAGTGGTTACATGAAAATTAAATTGTGCCCAGGGCTTTGGCTTGTCAGCCTCGATAAATGTCCGATGCAGATAGAGGATGGTGGAGTATCTATAGCCTACCAGAGCACATCGCAGGAGGCTTTCGGGATCCCCCAAAGGCCTCAGAATGATCTGACCTGAGAAGCATCTACTTTGCACCAAATTCTTTCAAAGGATTAGACCAGCTCCCTTACTTTTTTTTTTCTTGGTAAAATCGATTTGGTTAATTTAAATGAGGGAATGGTTAAAAAGAAAGTCCTCTTCTTCCTCTGGCTAACATTGAATCGCATGGCCAAGGAGATTGCTAATTTTGAAGTATGCGGGGTCGGGCTTTCTACTGATTACGTTGCTATCGATTCAAACAGTCACAAGTCTTTATGATCATTTTTAGAGCAGCGGCACGAGCAGGACTGAATGGAAATCAGTCTGAGATAATGAACGTTCCTGCTTAGAAATCATTACGGGCTGAGGTATTGGGGGCCAGTGTGAGCCCTGGGAGCTGGCCCTCAGCTCAGTGGCGTTTGTGCTCAGTGATCAGCCAGTTCCTCGACCCAAGGCTTTTAGCTCTTGAAGAATGCTTGCCTGCATTTGAGTCAATTCAGCAAGGGACAAAGATTTTGGGGGGTTTTGTTTCTGTTTTCCACTTTGAACATAGATTTTTAAAACAGTTTAATTAAGCACTGTGGAGTTGTTTGCTGTTCATTTGGGAGGCAAAGACCACTGGGTTGTGGATGAGCGGGCCTACGGTAGTAATCTGCTTTCCCTTGTCAGATAGAAGGCTGCTTTCCACGCATGCATGGTTGAGAGGTGCAAACTGTAGCCCACAGGCCAGCTCTGGTCGGCTGCTAGTTTTTGTAAGTCCTGTGGGCTCAGAAAGGTTTCTCTGTTTTTAAATGCCTGAAAATAAAAATCAGAAGAATAATAACATTTTGTGACATGTGACAATAATCTGAATTTGAATTGCCTGCTTTTTTTAAGTGGTCATGAATAAAGTTTTGAGGGGATGCAGCCATACCCATTTATTTAAGTATATTGTCTGCGGCTGGTTTCATGCTGCAGTGGTCAAGTCAAATACTTGCAAGAGACCACGTGGTCTGCAAAGGCCCTCTGCAGGTGAAGTTTGCCAGTCCCTGAGCCCTGCCATATGTGTAGGAATGGAGGACGCTGCCTTCCCTCCAGGAGCCCTCTCCCTGCAGAGTCCGGGGCCACCGGGCACAGCCCTTGCTACATGCAAAGAAGTGTGGGCTAAGCCCTGCTTGATAGGATGATTGCTTACGTTCAAGAAAGAGCTAGTGAAATCAGAACCCACTGACATCACATTTTTGGTAACTAGATGAATTGGGGCGTTGCTCAGATTTATAGCATTTGATTAAGCCTACAAGAATACACTTGTAGTATTTCTTTAAGACAGATAACCAACTAGCTGATTGCTTTCCTCCACTAGGGCAACTCATTCTGTCCTGATCTTCTCCATCTCCTCCTCCTCTTTCTCTTCCTCCCGGTCACCTGAGTCATGTGAGAGATTTCAGCCTATCTATTTCAGCCTGCAGAGAGCAGGATCTGGTCATCCACTTGGCAAGATAAGCAATGGTCTGGCCTGCGGCCAAACCGATCAGCTGTGCCTCCCGGGTACAAATCTGCATCTGCTGCTGCTGCTGTCTAGGTGAGAGACCACTGGGTATCTGGCCATGTGGGGAATTTTGGTTCCCAGATACCAGCAGATGGAGCCTGGAAAACATTGGGCTGATTAATGACGTTTTTCACCTGTGGTTAGAATCCCCGCTAGAGAGCAAGTGACATTACTCACTGCTCACCTGGAGGCTCCCCCAAAGCTTCTGCTACTTGTGCATCACCGCCCCTTCTTGTTCTCACCCACAGTGATGAGGAGGCTGTTGGAACACTCTACGTGCCCACTGACCCAGCAGCAACATTTCAAGTGCTTCGTCCTCGGGGCTGGCATGCAGAGTGACCACCCTGGCAGGAGCTGATGGGGAGGGCTCTGACTTGACTCCGTTGTCTCTCTATGTATGAGTCCAGTCACAAATGAGGCAACTCTGCTGTCCTGGCCACATGCCACTGCCACCTGCTCCCTACCCCCTCCAAACCCCCACAACATAAAATGATTTCACATGCCCCAAACAGCTCACTCAGCCGTGACTGTGATGCAGCCGTCGGAGGCAGCAGAGGGCTCGAGGACCACTTCCCATGCCCAGCCAAACCGAAAGAAAGACCTAGCAGAAGAAAAATCTCTCATGCATACCAGACTTAAATATTTTAAATCAAAATCCAACTCAAAAAGAATTGGCTTTTAAACATATAAAGAAAATATTCATTTTACTGCCATAATTTTGGGAGAATTCTGGATTTTGATTTAAAATATTTAAGTCAGTCTAAATGACTGAAGAATCTCTTTTTATTTAACTAAGGGGATTGTGAGGACTAAAAATTCAAGATTTTCTCCTTGTAAATGTGCAGACACAGCCTGAGAGAAAAGAGCTATTTGATTGGGAAAATTCACAGAAGTGTCTATTTCCATTCAATGGATATGAAACCCCAAACTTCAGCTGGTGTTTTTTCTTAAGAAGGGGAAAGTAAGAGCATGGGTTGGGATTGTGAACAGATCCCCTTTCTTCCTGTGACCTCTCCTCTCTCTCCCTCTGCATCTGTCTCTTGTATAATTTCTATGCCTGATCGTTTCTCCTCGGCAACTAGCAAGTCCCCTTGCCCACAGCTGCTGGTAGAGCGCTTAGCACATAGTAGGTCTTCAGCAATACCTGTGAGCTGCATGAATAGGAAAGTAGGTAGATTCAGGCTGGTGGGCCCTGGGCCAGGAGTGGATGGTGGGGAGTCTGGTCTTGTCTATACCTTGGAATGACTCTGATCAAGATGTTGAATCTTTAGCCTCAGTTGACTCATCATAACAGTAGATGTCCCAGCTACCTCACGGGATTATTGTGAGGCTCAAAGGAACGAATGGGGCAAATAACACTTCAGGTGATGGAAAAAGCTGCACAAGGTGGTCTCCTCGAATCAGAAGGCTGCAAAGGCCTGTCGTGGATGCTCATTTGGTGGAGATCAGACCAGAGGACATTGACAGCAGTCCCCCTGCTTAAAGTCTCACTGATTCAGTGACTCACGGAGTAGAATGAACTGATTCTGAACTTTCTTTTGAATCTGAATGCCTGGGACCAGCTCTGTGCCTGTGTGGAGCCAGTGTGGGAGGGGCTCGGACAGACCATACATCCTGAGGACAAAGCCCAAGACATTCGAAACAAAGATGTTCTTGGCGCCTCATGGGAGCCCTATAGTGGCCCTAATTCTTGCCTGCTATTCTCTTGACCACAAAAGACCACAGACCAGTTACCATAGCAACAATTCTCCTCCCGAAGTATCCATGTTAAGATGGAGACGGAAAAGATTTCCTTACTAAAAAAGAAGAAAGGAAGGAAAGAAGGAAGGAAGGAAGGAAAGAAGGAAGGAAGGAAGAAACTAGGTTTTTGGATATATTTACCCTCCACTCAAAGCATTGCTCCTTTTATGAGAAGAGGAAGCTGTTATGGCAAATATGCTTCTAATGTCTAGCAGTTAAATCTCCAAACTCATTATCTTAGACTCGTCGAAGTTCACACTTATTTCGATACATCCAAGAGGAATGTATCTTCTCAAGAAGCAAAACTGTGAAATGGGGGATGAAAGACCCAGCCTTGTCAGCCCCGGAACCGCCCTCTGGTCCTGGGGACACCCAGCCATCCCTGTCACCCAGTCTGCAGTCTGCCACGGAGCCTGGCCGTGTCATGCCATCAGCCTCTCCTTCTGATCCCTGGCTGTCAGTTTGTCAGGGCTACGGCCCTGGGCAGCGTCTGTGTGGAGTGCTTCCTGGCCCCCGTGGTGTCATGGGGTGGGAGCCCCCAGCAGGGCAGCCACACGGGTCTCAGCCGCTGCCAGGAAGGCAGGTTCTCAGAGAGCTTTGGCCAGAACCAGGCCCTGCTGTAGCCAAGGACCTAGTCTTGGTTTTGGACTTTTCATATAAGCTTCTGTGGCCTCAGAAAGACAAAGGGAAAGGCTCTCCAAGATGGGAGAGTGCGTGCGTGAGTGTGTGTGCGTGCGTGCATATGTGCGTGTGTGTGTGTGTGTGTGTAGCCCACGTGAACCTTCCCCTGTAAACAGGTCTGCCTTGGTAAGGTCATTCTTTTGAAGTGCTGAGGATGTGGACCTGCGTGTGTGGAGTCTGACCACCCTGCCTGTAGGAAGCAGCCTGGAGAGCCAGGTAAGGAGGACCTGGCGGTCTGTGGGGAGAGGTGACTGAGTCAGGTGCACACACAGTGGGTTGGAACCTAAGGGCCTGGGAATGTGGAGCCTGGGCAGGCGAGCGACAGAAAGGCTGACCTTCTCCCCCGCAGGGAAGAGCGAAGGCAGAACTCCACAGATCTGCTGCCACGATGCTGGGTGAGCCCAGGGCAGGAGAAGTGGGGGCTACAGGACGAAGTCCACCCTGAAGTCCCCACCGATGCTGCCGCTGGGCTTCTTGGAACCACCCCAGGGCTGGGACACGGGGTATGCCCACGGCATTAAGGGTGGGCCCCAGGACACTGGGGAGGGCCTGCCCAGACCTGTCACAGAAATCAGAGGCGATTATGTGATAGACAGACATCGGGGTGGGGCTTACAAAAGGGACAGGTGGGTGGGCGCAGACGCCGGGCACTAGTAGGGGAGGGTGGAGTCGTCCCACTCCAGCTGGGCTTGCCTGGCTCCGCTCTGCCCGCGTCTGCCCCTGCCCACCCCTTCCTCCTCCTCCTCCTCGTCGCTGTCGTCAGAGTCGCTGCTACCGGAGCTCACGTCTTCCTCTACTTCCTCCTCCTCCTCCTCAGTCTCCTCGTCCCCACGCCCTGGGGCTCCGTGTTTCTGGATGTCAGGGAGAGAAGGGGGGCGTTCATCAGGGGCCAAGCAGGGGCCACTTGGGAGTTTATGCTTCTCCCCCATGAAGGAAACATTTAGGGCCCCGGGGAACTCCTTCCCTTAATGCTAAGCCCTTGGGCCGGGAGATGGGCTTTCTGGAAGAGAAGTCCTCCAGTGAGAGACAAATCAGAGGGCTAAGGACAGAGAAAAGAAATAGCAAATTCCAAGACACGAACTTAAGGCAAATTGCTGTGTTTTAAATACTGGATATTGAAGCCATCCCCATCCATCATCCAGTGGGCCTCTCAGGCCAAGGCTTTGTTCTCTGGCATTTCTGGAACCTGTCTATATGGCACTTTCCAAGCCTTAAGTGAGTTGCTTCTCAGTGAGGGAAAAGGCATTTAAGCTTGTCCCCTTTTCCAGGGGGAGAATGACATCTTTGGGGAGCAGAAGGTCTTCTCAGCCAAGACTCAGGTGTGCTGCCCCTCAGATTATTCCTTTGGGAAGCACACAGTTCATTGTCCTCATTTTGCATACCTGTTCCTCACCCCCGACTTATGTCCTTAAACTCTTCTTCACGCTTTTCCAGTCCCTTCCCCTCACGCCAGCTTTCTGATGATTCCGGCCAAATCGTATTTCTGGATTTATGTTTTGAGTCGATGAATCAGCCATAAAAGATGTGTGCCCACGCTTGGCTGCGTGCCCTCTGTGGAGTGTTTTCTCTTCTACCTTTGCCTCCCCCAAATCCTACCCATTCTTCAAGGCCTCCCTTAGGTAACAAGAAATCTTCCCCAGACACTCAAGCCCCAAAGGCTCTCCCTGCTCCTGCTTCCCTGACCTCTGGCATCACCAGGTGAGCCCTCAGTAGGCACACTCTGGCCAGGTACACAGACCGCTCCAAGCACCACAATCTTGCTTCCCACACCCAAGGCTCAGCAGTTTGAGGGTGGAAATTCTGGAGTCCCCACAGTGGTGTGCTCAGCACTATACCTACAGCAGAGGGTGGGAGGAACTGAGATGCCTCCACACGCTGGCTCTGAAATGGGAGCATGGGGCCAGGTGAGGGCTGGGGATTGGCTGGGATAATCTTCTTGTCATTCCTCAGTGGCGCCTCCTGCTGGCCAATGTCCCTTTGCTTTCCTGGTCCTGCCCCTACTTACCCCAGCACCCATGGGCGGACCAAAGGGCAAGATGGAAGTGGCTTTCTTGATATTTGTATGTCCAGATCAGGGGTCTTGGACACTCATGGGTGGATCTGGGCGGCTGGTGGCTAACTGGGAAGATAAGAACTTTGGAATCAGACAGCCATGAGTTTGGATATCGGTGCTGCCACTACCAGCTACATAAGTTTGAACACGTTACTTTCCCTCTCTGAGCTGGCCCTGCCTTGGTACATGAGGGTGGTGACTCCCACTTCACAGGTTGCTGAGAAGATCAAATGAGGTGGTGTATACTGAGCATCCTGGGCGGCCTGGCATAATGGGGGCTCAAGAAATGGCACGTGTTACTTCTGTATTTTTGTATTAACCTATCCTGAGCCTTTAAGTGAGCTCCGCAGGCAGACGGAGCAAAGCCATCTCATTTATACTGTTAGTTAATCAAAAATTCAATAGCGAGTCCCTAAGTGTGAGTCAGCTCTGAGCTAAATCCAACGGGGGAGGCAAGGGACAGACACCACATGGCTGCTTGACTTAAGAAATGTTTGGTTCTGTTTGTTGGGTGAGAGCAATTCACACATTTTTAATCTGTGAATGCAGTTGGTGGGAAAGAATGATCCATTCAGGTTGAGAGGGCTAGAGGAGCCCAGGGGAGGGAGGGAAGGAGCGGTGGGGCTGGGCTAGCTGGGCAGGGCTTCCGGCACAGGAAGGATGGAGCCAAGTGGAGGAGAGGCATCCCGTGTCAAGCTCCCAGCCCCTGCGGGAGGATCACCTCCATGGGGTTGACTGTGATAGTGAGCGCAGAGTCGTCCCAATCCATCTCGGCTTCCTTGGCAGCCTCAGCCTCCTGGGTGAAGTGCTGGTGGGCGATCCGGACCCGGTACACGCCCATGGCCACGACAAACACTAGCATGCACACGGAGATGATGATGACCACTGTGGCGATGCTTGGGACTACTGGAACGAGAAAGGAATTCACATGATGTGGTGAGCAAAGGACTCGCTCACTTGGGATGGAGCATGCATGAAACATCCACGTGTAGGTTAACATCTGCCCTGCACTTCCCAGCTGGAGAACTCTGGGTCAGCGCCTTCCTCTGTCGGGGCTCCACTCTTGTCACCTATATAATAGACTTAATCGTTCCTATCCCATGGGTAGTTGTGAGTAAATGAAATCATCTATGTGAATTTCCCCAAAGGCACATAGTAGGTGCTCAATAAATGCACAATTTTTATCTCTTGCTTTTTTCATCAAAGTATGAAAAGCTTTGCCCCTCTCACTCCCCCCTCCACAAGAGTTCCCTCCACTCCTCCGAGAACCAGGAACTGTGAAGTCCAGTCAGGACAGACAGAAGTGCCCGCCAGACGGTAAGACAACATGGCAAGTGCTGGAACAGAAGTAAAGGTAGGAGGCTGCCATACGGTGCATATGAGTGTGTGAGCATCTGTGAGGGGTTCGGCTCCGTACAGCATGGAGCTTTGAGTCGGGCCTAAAACGACTTGCAAAATTTTACCCCAGCCCTTTGTACGACCATCTGTTATTATGTACTGCCTGTAACTTCCCATGGACTTGACTGGCTCCCTCCCTAGGCTGTGATTGCCTCAGAGCCAGGCTTGCCTGGCACCTCCCTCAGTCCTGGGCCCCTATGGCTCCTGCACCCTAATTGTTTAGTGGATGGTCTTGAGTCACAGTGACCATCTGACGTCCTGAGGTCCCTCCTTCCAGGTGACCTACCTGAACTACGCTGGATGCTACTCTGGGATTCAGGGTGGTGGACCGACTGGAGGAAGGGTGGCTGCACGATAAGGTGGCTGACGTGTTCCTTGTCTGAGACTCTGACCTCATGGAGGACGCCAACCTGGGAAGAGCAGGGAGAGGTGCCGTTGACCGGGAGCGGCAGGGGGACCCGTGGCGGCAATCCTCCTGCATAAATGAGGGAAGGAATGGGTGAGCCGGGGCTTCCCTTGCAACCTCAGGGCTCACTCACCTCCACGTTGAACTCATTGCTGGTGTAGCGCCCGTTGAGTTCCGAGCACTTGATCCTGAACCGCCGGGCCTCGAGGGCAGCCGGACGCCAGTTGCGGTAGCGGATGTGATGCAGCACCTGCTCATAGCGGCTCATGGAGCCCACACCTGTGCCAAGAGACCACACCTGCCATAAGAAGGCAGAAGAGGAGGAGGGGAAACAGGCTGCTGGGGCTTGTGGGTCTCCTGAATTCGGCCAGGGCGAGAGCTCAAGGTGTTTAGACAATACGCCGAGGCAGAAGTCCTAAGGAGCCAGTTAAACTGATGCACAGAATTTTCACATAGATTGAGCTCTGACCAGGATGTTTGGCCTCAATCTGCCAAATGTTTCTGTAGTACTAGCTGAGATCAAACATAAGAGCAGGCATCCACTTTGTTTCTACAGACGATTTGCCCAGGAGTGGAACAGAAGCCAAGTCCTCAGGATGCAGGAACAGCTCACCAAAAGAGGGGCTAGAGGCCCATGCTTCGAGGTCAACGGTTCCCTCCTGACCCACCTCCATGGGAGATGGGGCTGCCGTCACACTCCTGATGCCCTGGGTGCGACCACAACGAGAGAGGACCACCGGGTGGAGGGCTGAGCACGGCCTTACCATAGATGGAGTAGCCCGCGGTGGAGTTGGTGGCGTCCAGGTGTCGCTGGTGGAGCTCACTGTGGTTGAGCTCCAGGCACTCCTGTCTTGGGTCCAAGTCCCCTCCCAGCACTAAAATGTCACAGAAATCTAAGTTGTGAAGCATTTCTTCTAAAACTGCTGATCTGGGGGCTGCGGGAAGACAGACACGTGGGAAACGCAGGCGTGAGGACAGCTCAGACGGTGGCCCTGGTCCATCCTCCTCCTCCTGTGTGATTGCACCCCAGGCTCAGGGGGAGTCAGGAGAAGAGGCTGTGCGACCCCAAATATCACCTCCACTGCTGGGATGGGTGTGCAGGCATGGGCGGCATGGTTTGTGTGAAGAACGTGAACAGAGTGGTCAGAAGATGTAAATCTGAATACCAGCGCTGCTATGAGAAGCCATATAGTATTCGAGACGCTCCCTACCCATCGATTCCCTCATCCAGACAGAGGTCAAGGGTATTGGGAGGATGGAAAACAGGCCCGTTAACAGGTGCTCAACAAGCAATAGCTCTCATTTGGGACCAGAAATGAGCGCCCCACCCACCAGGCTCTCCTAGCTTTCCCCAGGTCGGAGTGGTCTGTGCATCTGTCGCCCGAGCAGACCCTGAGCTTCTCAAGGGCAGAAGTGCCCTTTTAATGACCGACTCCTCAGTATCTGACCCAGGGGCTGGCCTGGAGCAGTATCACTCCACATTGCTCAAGCGGAGCTGCATAGTTGACATAATTAAAGAATTATGTAAATTCGTTGGTCTAGTTGGCAAGCTGTTGGTTAGTCTAGCTGTCCTTGCCTAATATAATGACCCCAAATTTCCCAAAGGAATATCTGAGTATTTGAATGCTGGCCAGATTGGCAGTCCTAAATTAAAATCCTACCTTAAAATAAAAATGACTGGTGTTTATGGGGTCCTTGTGATGTGCCAGGCACACAGCAACTGAAACCCTAACAGACAGATACCACAGAGGGTGCTATCATTACTCCGTTTTACTGATGGGGGAGTGGAAGGTCCGAGGGGTGGGGTGGGTTGCCGAGGGTTACGCAGACAGCAGCGGAGGACCTGGGACAGCAACCATGACTTTCTGATTCCACAGTGTGTGAAATCTCAACCTTTGGGCCAGTGGTCTTCAAACGGATCTTCCAGCCCTTTATTAAAACATTTGTGAACTGAGATCATAGACATAAGTATATTTATTTATAGAGTGGACGGGTGTATTTTGTGCATAACAAAACATTTATGAAAGCAGAAATTTAAAAAGGATTGACAAAAGATGAGAGCCCTTTTAAATAATTATTTCGTTCAAGTTTTTAGTGATACCAAAAATATTTTTTGCTCTCACTAGAGATAGGTTGTGATAAATAATTTTGTGTGCTTAATTTTTAAAAGCTTGCCAATGTCAATGGCTTTGTGCATTATTGGCAAAATCTGAGAGCACATTAGTATACACTGAACCAGATCTGTCATTAATAATGGTGTATTCAAATGGCCTGGTAGTTTCTGAGTTTTTCGGAGTCATATTCTTGTCAAGTCAGGTTGGGTCATCCTTGCTCCCATGTCCCGAAGTGGCTGACTGATTACTCACACAGGGACAGGGCATGTCAACCCTACCATTTTCCCCTTATTCTCTCTTGCTTACGTCATGGGCAATGTCTTCTACCTGCAGTTTCCCTGATTCCCACTGGGCTGAGGGGGCTGTACCGGGCTCAGGGACACAGAGGCAAATCCACCATAGCTGAGCCCTGGAGAAGCTCCTGGTCTGGTTTAATAAGCAGATAATCACCACCGAGGGCCAGCCAGTGTGTGTTACAGGGAGCGCTGGTGTGGTTGGAGGTATACAGTACCAGTCTGGGGCCAGGGGGACTGGGGGACAATTCCTTCTGGAGGAATTGTTGAAAGTAGATTTCTGTCAGCAATAATGGGGAACGAGATGGAGAGGGACCTTCCTGGCAGAGGGTAGAGCGTGAGCAAGGGTGTAAACTAACACAGAAGTGTGAGGGAGAGAGGGGTCTGCACGTCATTGGTACTGAAACAGCCCAAAGAGTGAATCAATGGGGGGAGGGCAGAAGATGATGCTGGAGAGGGTCCCTGGTGCCAAAAGCCATCAGCCTGCTTGTTGAAGTTCAGAATAATCTTCACGCATCATGATGATGATTCTAACAACGATAAGAGTAAAAATTTAAAAATACCGATAATAGCTCTGGACCCTTGGCTGTGTACATGCACCTCTCACAAACAGAAGGTGACATATGAACCCAGATAATTGCTTATCCCTGAGTTGCCTGTATGCTGATGTCTGCCCTCACAAATCCAGACGCTCTCAGCTCTGGCCTCAATCTCCGCAGTTAGAGGCCCTTCCTTTTTCTGTCTGACTTTAGCCACAAATGCGGGAAAGAGGGACAATGACACGACCTAGTGCACTTTGGAGTGTGACTGGGAGACCTCCCTGCCCGGACAGGTGCAACAACACCGCCTTGCCGGGCACCCCAGTCGCTGGGGACCAGCGTGGTTCAAGGCAGTGGGTGATTAGGATTATTACAGAAGCAGCCTGCAGGGACTCAGGCCCCTGGGCATAGCACATCATTAGCAGCTGCTTTTGGAGGCAGAGAGAGAGAGTGAATGTATTGGTTTAGAGGAGGCAGCAAAGGACAGTTCTCAAACTGGTATTCTGCCATGGATTTGGGCCCCAGGTTTGACCACCCTCCTTCTTTAGCCTTCCGTCCCTCTCCCCCAGGCCAGCTGAATATCCTGTAGCTTTCAGTGTGACTGTATTTCTTCCTGGCAGATAATTCGAATTACTTTTACTGAACAGCCCTCTCCCCAGTCAAACTGTTGGAAAGAACAACTGTCAAGTTTCCTGAGAGTTGAGGGTAACATTATCGCATGAGACTTTTACAATGTGTATATTGAGACGCAGCTGTATTTTTTCCCTAGTGCTTCTGTAGCTTTTCTTCTGATTATCCAGATAATGCATGCTCACTCTAGAACATATTGCAGTTGTACAAAAGTGAAGGGGAGCAGAAACAAATTGGCTCCTTCCCTGCTCCTCAAAGAATATCACTGTTAGCATTAAGTATGTTTACTTCCTGGCATTTTTCTATGTTTTTTTTTTTTTCTTTCCAGAATTGAGATCACTCTTCGTGGAGATACTCTGTAATTTGCTTTTCGTTTTTTTTTTTTTTTCTAACTTACCATTTAGCATAAGTGCCTTCGCTCCAAGATCGTCTCTTTTACATGGGCGTACTGCCGTTTGCTAAGCCACTCGCTCCCTTCTATTATACATCTGCCTTGTTTGCAGGAGTTTTTGTTCTGCCATTATAAATTACCCTGCTATGGTGAACGAGACTGTTATCCTGAAGTGTGATGTGTCAAGAATCATACTTTATGGAGAAACTTAAGGCCCTCCCTGCCGCCCCGCTCAGCAGGCACCTGTACCTGTGGTCTTCAAGTCACCTGGGGCCTCGGCTTTGGCGATGGTGCTCACGATCTTGATGTCGGGGAAGAGGATCACCCCTCTGGCGCTTTCAAACTGGGCAGCAGGCCTCCAGAAGCGGTCCGTGCCACGGAGGGTGATCTGGGGCTCGATGGCCTGCAGCACCATCACGTAGGCATCCACGTCGGGGATGCTGATGCACACGTCTTCTCCAAAGCACCTGGGAAAACAGCAGTCACTGAAGAGCAAACCCTGGAATCATCCGTCATCCAGCTGTGGACAAGGAACATCCAGCCGCCTCTAGTCCTCAATGAGACATCCTGGCTGCCCAGGAGTCTCTGAGGATGTCAACAGACATTCAAATTTAAAGCCATGCTGTAGTATAACTACTAGTAATCTAGGGACTTAAAAAGATTGGCTTCTGGGAGAAGTAGGAATTTTCTATACTAGCAACACTAACCATTAAATCTTTCATTATCCTATAACAGAGTCATCAATGGCCATGTTAATTAGACAGCCACTGCTTGCTATGTGCATAATGATTTGGTAAACAAATTGTTGTCTCACCGGTGAGTTACAGCCATCTGACTCAGTGAGACCCAGGGCTAAACTCTCCTGCCGCAGCAGAGTGTGTGTTCTCTCTCTGTGATGGTGTCACCCAAGTGCACCTGTGCCAGGTTTGCCAGTGGACTGCTACTGTGATCACGCTCTTTTTTCCTCATACACTGCCACAAAAGTATCTGGGAGGCAGAATGGTGTGACAACAAGAGCAAAGGCCTGGGAAGTTAGACAGACTAGGGTCCACGCCTGGCTCTGCCACTCCTGGACTGGGAGGCTCTGGGCACAGTGCTTGACTCCTGTGAAACTCAGTCTCTTCATCTATACCGTGGGGATGACCATAGTTAATTACCTTATAATAGAAAGGCTTAAACACAGATGACACACAGAAAAGAAGTTGCTCCAGGGCCTGCATCTCAGTTCAAACTCAGTGAGTGTTGACAAGTCTGATGCTTTCCTCAGACCTCATCAGGCATGTGTATCACTGGAACGCTCTGCTGGTCATTTAGACCGAAGACCAAGGCTACAATGGAGAGCCCTAGGGTCTAGATGGATGCTCTGGGAATGATGGGTGTACTCCAGCTTGTGGCAGCCATCAACTTGCATCCCTTGGCAAAGTCCCTGGAGGAAGGGTAGGCTGTGGGGACTCCACACCAAGCCACTCCGTCCTCTTCTCCAGGCTTGGTGAGGTGTGGAAGTAGTGGTAAGCTCCTGCTCCCAGCTTCCTTTGGCCTTTACGGCACCAGCCTCACCATTTATAGAGGACAGCCCTCCCCTTCCTAGTTTATGGACACCTGGTCCCCAAGCTGGAGGCTGGTCAGTCTGGAGACTCAGTCTGGTCCCTCTTCTTCACTGCAGTATGGAGCTGAGCTGGAAGTGTCTCCTCTCTACTGCAGGCTCCCAGGGGTGGTCTTTAGTGTGGAGGTGGGAGCACTTTCTGCATCACTAGAGGTACTGAATATAATTGCTATCTGTGGGTTTTATCCTGGCATCTGTCCCAGGCCCCAGCAACATGGCAGTCAGCAGACCCACCTTTCCTGTCCTTGTTCCTGTCTTTCTGGGTCCTTTTTCTGGCTCCAGGTGCCAGTGACTCCCTTTCTGCTTCTCAGGAATTTTTCTGGGGACCCCTTCCTAGCAGCCATCCCAGGCAGATGTTTGGCTGAGAAACTATTTGATAGGCCAATAAAGGAGTTATCAAAAGGTCGCAGTGATTGTCTGATCTCTTTAATTTAACCCTGATCCTTGGAGACTATCCATGCCCTCCCTTTCTCTTGCATACTCATAGTATTTAGGAGCTCTATCAATGTTCGGTTGGTTAATTTAATTTAATTAATAAACATTTGCTAAGTTTGATACTATATGTAGAAAACCTTAAAGATGCTACCAAAACACTATTAGAACTAATAAATGAGTTCAGTAAATTTTGGGATACAAAATTAATATACAGAAATCTGTTGAATTTTTATACACTGATAACAAATTATCAGAAAGAGAAATTAAGAAAACCCATTTACAATTGCATCAAAAAGAATAAATTACCTAGGAATGAATCTAATCAAGGAGGTAGAAGACCTGTACTTGGAAAACTATGAGACATTGATGAAAGAAATTAAAGACATTACAAACAAACGGAAAGATATATCATGTTAATGGATTGGAAGATTAATATTGTTAAAATGACCATAGTACTGAAGGCAATCTATAGATTCAATGCAATCCCCACCAAAATGCCAATGGCATTTTTCACTGAACTAGAATAAATCTGAAATTTGTATGGAACCATAAAAGTCCTCAAATAGCCAAAACAATCTTGAGAAAAATCAAAGCTGAAGGTACCATACTCCTTGACTTGAGCCTATGCTACAAAGCTAGAGTAATCCAAACAGTATGGTACTGGCACAAAAACAGACACATAGATTAGTGGAACAGAATAGAGAGCCTGGAACTAAACCCATGCATATACAATCAATTAATTTATGACAAAATAAACAAGAATATACAATGCAGAAAAGACAGCTTCTTCAATAAAGTGATGCTGGGGAAACTGGACAGCTACATCCAAAAGAATCAATCTGGATTACTTTCTCACAGTATATACAAAAATAGCCCCAAATCAATTAACAAGTTAATTGTAAGACCTGAAACCATAAAATCCCTAGGAGAAAACATAGGCAGTATGCACTTTGACATCAGTCTTAGCAATATATATATACATATATATATGATCTGTCTCCTTAGGCAAGGGAAACAGAAGCAAAAATAAACACAAGGAACTACATCCAACTCAAAAGTTTTTGTACAGTGAAGGAAACTATCAATGGTATAAAAAGGCAGCCCAATGACTGAGAGAAGAGATTTGCAGATGACCTATATAGTAAGGGATTGATATCCAAAATACACAAAGAACTCATACAACTCAATGTCAAAAAACAGCCAACCCAATTAAAAGATGGGCAAAGGACATGAATAAACATTTTCCCAAAGAAGACATACAGATGGCCAACAGACACATAAAAAGATGTTCAGCATCACTAATGGGAATCAAAACCACAATGAGGCACCACTTCACCCCTGTCAGAAAGACTAACATCAAAAAGAAAACAAATAACAAGTGTTGGCAAAGGTGTGGAGAAAGGGAAACCCCAATGCACTGTTGGTGGGAAGGTAAACTGGTGCAGCCACTATGCAGAACAGCATGGAAGTTCCTCAAAAAATTAAAAATAGAACTGCCATATAATCCAGCAATTTCACTTCTGGGTATTTACCTGCAGAAAATAAAAACATTAATTTGATAAGATACAGGAAAACATTAATTTGATAAGATACCAATGTTCACTGCAGCATTATTTACATTAGGCAAGATACGGAAGTAACCTAACTGTCCAAGGATAGATGGATGATTGTGGGGGGTGTGTGTGTGTGTGTCACACACACAATAGAATATTACTCAGTCATAAGAAAAAAATGAAATCTGGCAATTTGCAACAAAATGGATAGATCTAGAGGGTGTTATGCTAAGTGAAACATGTCAGAAAAAGACTGTGATTTCACTTATATGTGGAATCTAAAAAACGAAACAAAAACAGACTCATAGATACACAGAGCAAATAGGTGATTGCCAGAAGGGAGGGGGATGGGGGTGGGTGAAATAGGTGAAGGAGATTAAGCAGTAAAGACCTCCAGTTATAAAATAAAAACTCCACAGGGATGTAGTATACAGTGTAAGGAATATGATCAATAATGTAGTGACTGTATGGGGACAGATGGTTACCAGACTTACCATGATGATCATTTCATAATGTGTGCAAATGTCACATCACTACGAAGTATACCTGAAACTAACATGATATTGTATGTCAGCTATATTTCATGTGGAAAAAAATAGAAGAAAACAAAAGTAGACCACAAATCCATTGGGACGTCCTCACAGGGACAATGGAGAAGCTGCCAACAGTTGAAGAAGAGGTGAATCCTGTTTTGCAAGAGAACATTCCCCAGGGATCATCCCCAACGCCTTGGCTGGGACCCAGGCTGACCAGCATCTACTCACTGGACTTTGGAAGAGACTTTCAAGCGCCGCACACCTGCGGTTGGGAACTGCCTGGAGTTGATGTAGGAGACCTTCTGGAGGGCATGGTTGATGTTCCCAATGTCGTCACCTTCCATCACCAGGACGGACTGCGAGGGGTTGAAATGATACTGGAAGACAGAAAGGGGTATCATAGGAGCAAATGATCAGTGACATAAGCAGTCCCATGGAGCCCCTCCATCTCCATGAAAAGGCCACCAAGGCCAGCACAGGTATCTCCAAGGCACCTGCAAGTGCAGCATCTGTGTGCCCAGATGACTGTTTCAACCCCTCAAGCAATCCCTGCTTGAGGGGGTGACTGGTGGGCTTCGGGATCCTCCTCTGTAAGATTCCCAGGAATTATAAACTCCTGGTAATACCAACCTGAGCCACAGGATGGAATTCTGAATTCGCATCCTCTGGGCTACTGTGGGGTCCTGCCCAGAAGCTTTCAGCCCTTGGACTGCCCACCCCCTCAGCTGACACCCTGGAAACTTAGGGCTTTGGTTCCTTTTGCTGTCTTGTCTTTGGTCTTGAACTGCTCCTTCATTCACCGTGCACTCCACTTCCTGACTCCTGACCCAATTTTTAACATCCAACCTTAAAGCTCATTTTTCAGCTAATGGCTTTCCTTCTCTTAGCTCTGATTCTCAGTCTTGCCCGCTTGTTGCTAAACTCTGGTTTCCCATAGCTTTTCCTCACTTGCTGTTTTTACACCTGCCGGCTGTCTTAGTTTTGTTATCTATGCACCGCATCCTGAGTCCCTGGTACCCCGTGCTTGGTGAAGGCCCTGGGGACTACGATGCTCCCCACTGAGTCACCTGGGTCCCCAAACCAGATAAACTAGATACAGACTTCTCTCCCATGATGTTCCCAGTAGTTACTCTTTGAATGGCGCATGGAGAATCGCGTTTGCACTGCTCTGAGTTACTGACCTTGACACACTTCTAAGAATTATTAGGAACTGCTATCAATAAAATGTCAGGAACTTATGTGTGGATTCAGGTTATGCATCCAATACTCATGTCATGGGAAAGAGAGACACGGATACATTTTTATGTAGCTACTTGCCAACAATTATTTATTTTTTTTGAATAACACGTGTACATGGTTCAGCTATATATGTGTGCTAGTGTCCACCCCATTCTTCTCTCCTGTTGAACTAACTTCCCCAATCCCATTCCACAAGTAATCACTGTTCCATTAATTTCTAGTGACAAGATTACATTATTGTTCATAATTAGTTGCTCCCTTCCTACCCTCACCCAGTGAGAGGCTTATACATGTCTGCACTCTTGTCAACAGGCTCGATCACGTGACTTCTGTACCTTTCCCTGCAGGGTATACATTTTTGCCCTGTTGCACTCAACAGCGGTCATGTGACTTGCCAACAAAATGGGGACAGAATTATTGTTTGGTTCATAACCATGTGGGAGATTTAACAGCCAGTTCATAGTTTGCCATGTCACTTTCCCTCTCATGAAACATGCAAAGCCTGGGTCTCACAGTGAGGGGGTTATGGGTAAGAGCTGCCACCAAACTATGGTTACCAGGGGGAAAGGGGGAGGGGGAGGGATAGATTAAGAGTTTGAGATTAACAGATACATATTACTATATATTAGAACAGATAAACAACAAGGACCTACTATGTAGCACAAGGAACTATATTCAATTTATTATAATGAGCCATAATGGAAAAGAAACTGAAAATACATATATGTACATACCTATATGTATAACTGAATCGCTTTGCTGTACTCCTGAAACTAACACAGTAAACTGACTACACTTCAATAAAAAATAAGAATTAAAAAAACACATAATGAGAAAAAGAGCTGCAGCCAATCTTTAATGACTTGAAGTGTTATCAATAAAAAAAAATTTCTGTATAATCTACAGAAATTTTAAAGTCATTTGTTACTGCAGCATAACCTCACCTATCCTGACAGTTGCTACTTAAGCATTTTATGAATATATAATCAATAAATATAGATTCCCATTTTTCTCCTTTCTTACAGCAAAGATAGCTTATTACATACTATACTGTACTTTGCTTTTTTCCATTTAGCTTGTGTCTTGGAGATCTTTTCTTTTTTTTTTTAAAGTTGTATGATACAATTTAACATTAAATCAATTATTTAACCAGTCTCCTAATATGAAGACTTGGGTTGTTTCCAATCTTCTACTAATAATGCTTCAATGAATAACCTGTACATATAATATTTCATTAACATTTCATAAATGTGTAAATGTATCTGTAGAATAAAGCCCTACAAGTGAAATTGTTAGGTCAAAGAGTGTATGCCCTTTAAATTTTGACAAATGTTGCCAAATTTCTCATTGCTAGGGATTACATCAATATATACTCCCTCTCACAGTGTATGATAAAGCTTCTTTTCTCAAGACCTCAACAACAGAGCATGCTATCAAACTTTGGGATTTTTGTCAATCTGATAGGTGATAATACTATCTTAATGTGGTTTTATTTTACATTTCTCTTTCCATGAAGTAGGTTGAGTATGCTTTCAAGAGTTTAAGAAAAAATCTATCTATATTGGCTTTTCTCTGCTATGACTCAGATGTCTTTATAAGAGTTCCTTGTTCTGTGTCTGGACCCTATCAGGAGGTGGGTGTCTCACGAGCACTGTGGTGCCATTGTCCCATGTAATAATCCCTTGTATTGTGGCCCTTAGTCAACTTTTAGCTCAATCTTTGTCTCTCTTAACTATCATGTGAGCATTTCACTGATACCTCTTCCAAGCCTCCCCAGTTTCCCTCACTTAGGTCCCCAATGAGCTCCTACAGTGCTTATGCAATGGTAGTATAATTATTACAGTGCAGTGACCATGAGCTCCCTGAGGACAGGGGCTCCAACTCTTATCCCTGAATCCCAGAACTTCATCCTAGGGCTCTGGAAGCCCCTGTTTGATGAATGACTGAGTGGTCCCCCAGCCCACATTTTACTCAGTATCATCTCCTGTTATTCCCCCAAAGGACTCTTTCTTTCAGTCATGTCTTTTCAGTCAAGCTTTGGTGCGAGTCATTATCAGTGCTCACAAAACCCTGTTCTCCTGTCCTTCCTAGGCTTCCTGGAGATAACGTATCCACATGGTTCAACTATATATGTGTGCTAAGTGTCCACGCCATTTTCCAGCTGCCTTGATCTACCTGTGGGTGGGTCATGTGGCTGCATCCAGCCAATGGGATATGAGAGGAAGTGATACTGGTGCTCTAGGCTGAAGCAGTGAAGGGCCCTGCTGGACACACCACCCTTTTTTCTTTGCCCTAGTGGTCTGTGGCATTCCTCACTTCCCCAGCTTAGTGTGAGAGAGAAATAAACTTGTAAGCATTAAGCAATAGACATTTTGGGGTCATTGGCTATTGCAATTGCTTGGACCACTGGAAGAATTCAACCTTTCCTTCCTGGGCATGAGTCTCACTTCCCCAAATCTATGTAGCATCTCTGAAAGGCTGTGTGGACTGCCACAACCCAGTCCCAGCACAAGCTACAGAGTACGGCTTTGGACAATTTCCTTTCTCTTTCTGGACTTTATTTCCTCATTTAAAATAACGGAGATATTAATATCTACCTGTCTGGAGCTTAAATGAGATAATGTATATAAAGTCTCTAGCACTTAAAAAGGTGTTCAATCTATAATCGCTTTTATTATCACTCTTAATAATGTAATTACTTCTGCGCCAAGTCTTTGCCTGTGCTGGGAACACTGCCTTGGCTGTTCTTCTTTCCCTGCAGTTCAGTTCCCTCCTGTCCTCAAAGCCGAAGCAGGGTCTCTCTGAGCTGTGACGTCTGGTCACAAGCACTGTCCCCCGCGCTGGATTCAGGAGCCCCTGGGCACATGCACAGGTGATGCCACAGTCGGCCTCTGGTTGGCTTAGCTTCTCTCCTGCTGTGGCTGACTCACTAGCTAAGCATGTCTGTCTGTCTGCCCCCTCCCCCAATAGATTGTGAGGAGCCTGAGGACAGCATTACCACGGGGTCCAGCACATGACAAGCATGAGGTAAGATGGTGCCCCCTGCCGAGAAGGCCGATCTCTGAGCTCTGCATGAGGGCTGAACAGAAAAACCAAGCAGGTTCTCCCAGAGGGACTGATTGGCAGCAAGCCGTGGCATGCCCACTGCAGCCCCTAGGGAGAGGATGGGTTAGAGAATGTGTCGGATCTGTAGTGAATACCCTAGTCTGCTTGCCAGAGCATCCCCAAATGGCCACAGTGCTTGAGGTGAGCACTGGCTTAGCCATCAATATAGTACCTGCAGGATCAATAAAATCCTTCACTAAAGTAGGTTTTGTTTGTATGGTTGTTTTTTTTTGTGTGTGTGTGTAGGGGGGCATCGACTGATGGTCGGTCTCTGGTATTGCAGGATATAGGGTGGTACTGGCATGACCACAGGGGCAGGAGATGGCTTCCTGGGGACCTGGCAAAGGGTGACAGTATTCATTCTCCCTGGGAAGCCACCACAGTGGTTCCTTTCTCTGAGCCAAGAAAGCAGTTAGACAGATGGCCTTTGCAGAATGGTCAGCACTGTTGGAGGGTCGGCCAATGTCGCCAGCCACCTACCAGGCTGAGACATCGGTGAGGCCCCTGCCCAAGGCCCTGGCTTGTTCTTCGAGGACCAGCTGGCTATGTCACCCCAGGCCCCTTGCCCTTCCTTTGGACACCTGCTAGCCCCTCTGGGCTGGGCCAGATGAAGATTTGCCACAATAGAGGCTCTTCTGTCACAACTGTCACCCAGGCTTACTTTTCAAAAAAGAAGTGGCAGCAGCAATGCCAAGTGCAAGGTCAGCCCAGCAGGAGAAGGGAACTGTGATTTGTTGAGAGCCTGTTTTCTAGGGGAGATCTGTACCTATATCCATCTGTATGCATATATATCATCTATATCTTTATCTGCACATCTGTCTGTGTGAATGCATATCTTTGCTATATCTGATATATATATATGAGGATGTATAAAAATATATATAATTCAATTCTTACATAACTACAAAGTAATATTAAGTCCTTTTTACACATGAGGGAACTGGGGCTTAAAAGATTAAAGTATGTTGCCCAAGGTCACCCAACTCATACACATCCGTACTGTGCTTTGAACCTAGGAGTGTTTTGTTCCCAGTGTCTTGCTCTTTCCCACCCTTTCCGCACCGTGGAGGTTGGCGGGGATCGTCCTATAAAAATCAGAAGTGGGCATTCCTCAGGAATGTGGCTGTTCCACCACGTCTGGTGTGGATACATAACCATAACCACCTGGACCATTTAATGACTCCAGACGTGCTGGAGAAGTATCCAGAAATACGCAGGACCCAGGGGGAAACAAGGGAGAAGAGGACCTCGTGTGGGGCCCTGTGAGGGGGTGCAACGCTTCCGCAGTCATGAGAGGCCCTCAGTTCTCTGCACCAGCCAGAGAGGATGGAGAAGGCCAGGAGCCAGTGGAGAAACTGCTAGTCATCATTCAAAAACGAAATGAGGGCTAGAGGAGGGAGGCGGGGGAGGAAGTGGTTTTAACAGTATTCAAGAATGCCTTCTCATCTGAGTTGCTAGCACAGAGGAAAGAGCATAGACTTATTTTGGACAAGTCCCTGGGCCCCGATCTCCTTATTTCTGAAATGGGGTCATGATATTTAATTCGTTGTGAGGAGTGGGGATAATGAACTTAAAATAGCCCCCAGTGGGTGCACCGCAAATTGTGTGTCTTATCATTAACTTCTCACTCTGCGGTCTGGTTCTTGCCAGCCGCGCCCTCAGGATGGAAAAGGATCATTTGCAGAGCCTGGTTATGAGCAGGTGGTATCCTAAAAAGTCAGATTAGCTTCCTCCACCCCCCACCGCTTTCGGGGTCACTTGATTTCGCGCTTCCTCTTTCACAGGCTAGGACTGCTATGTAGGAATTGCTGTGGTTCTTAATTTATAATTCTAAGAACGTGTGGCTTTTCAGTTCAGCATCTTTGGTTTATTTGTTCTATAGGGCTTGGAATCCTGAAGCTGTGGCCCCGTGAGATGGTCCAGGGCAGAGGAGATCCATTTAGAGACAGGGGGCAAATCCAGAATCAGAGAGGGGAGGGTTAGAAGGACAAATTTCTGCATCGCTGGTGTGGCAAAACACTAAGGAAACAGTACAAACAGTAGGTCAAGGACCAAACCTCAGGCTCTGCTCGTGACGGTATCTGTATAAAATGTGCCAAGAGGGTCTTCCGTGGGCCAGCTGCCATGAAAAAGACTGGTGGAAAGCCCGCCTTTCCAATAGAGACAGTGTTGTGAGTTTCCTTCAGTGACAGGTGGTTAGCTATTGAGAGTACCTGGGTGTATGTAGGTGTGTGTATGTGTGTGTATGTTTGTGCATGTGTGTGTGTTTCACACATGTTAAACAAGGCTCTGGAAAGCCATTCTTGCTTTACCCTGACTTTGTAATCCTCTCATCTTCCCCATCTGACCCAGGCTCCATTCGGAACCCCACAGCTGTCTAGATCATGCTCCCTTGCAATGGAGCCCTTTAATGCTGCTTGTTGCCAACAGAAAACAAAACAAACAAAACAAAACAAAACAAAACAAAACAAAACAGTAAACACCTAGACATTAACAAGGCCCTGGACATGGCTTTTGCCTCCTGCCTCTCTGGTCACACTTTCTACTTTTCCTTCTGCAGTTTGGGCACTTGTCACACTGGCCTTCTGCCTAGAGTGACTGCCTTGCCCTGACCCCCGCCACTGCCTGTCTTCTTGCTGGTTGGTTCTTACCCTGAAACATTCTGCTCAGACTCTGCCTCCTCCAAAGAGCCTTCCCTGAACTACTGTTCCCCAGGTTCTGAAGCTCTGAACTGACTGGGTTCACATTCTGGCTCCATTCATTACCATCTTTGGGATCCTTGGCAAGTTTCCTTTCTTTTCCAGGCTTCAATTCCTCATGAGCAAAATGGGAATATTCATGGTCCTTTTATCATAGGGTTGTTCTGGGGCTTAAATGAGTTAAACTCTTAGAACACTTTTAGAACAGTGCCTGGCACGTGGGAGACCCTCAGTAAATGTTCATGCTCGTAATCATTGTAGCAGTTACTGCGCTGGATTACAGGCATCTGCTTGGGCCACTGGGTTCCCCAAAGACAATAAGCCTGGAATATTCATTCTGTGCCCCTCTACTCAGCCCAGAACTGAATTACATGGCTGTCCATGGAATGTATGTGGAAGTGATTGTGACTTAAAGAAAAGCATGATGTGTCCAGATCACTGGCCCCTCCAAGGCTACCCAAGGTCAGAGCCCCTACAAGCTTCTGACAGCATAAACAAGAGGGCTCTCTGTTGGAGGGGTGACTCCCCATCCTGGGGCTGGGGCTGGGGCAGGGAGGCAGGGGGAGCTCCATGGGCAGCACTGAGTGTGGACGGGAGGCGGTGGGAAACCTCTGTTCTGGTCATTCCCTCCTTGGGAAAACTTCACAGCCGCTGGACCCTCACGGGTCTGTCCAGTGTTCCTGGAGGCAGAGGGTGGGCCGCCCTGACTTCCAGAGAGGAGGCCTCGGGGCTGCCTGTTCTCGGTGGGGTCCACGATGATTGAGTGGAGGCTGCAGCGATGCTTACCTTGCTCTTTGCTCAGGACCCCGAGGCCTTGGTCCAGGTGAGGCCAGAGCCATCCCTGCCAGTCAGGGAGGTGCTTGATGAGGCCATTACCCACATCCTGCCCCCTCCAGAGGAGCTTTTCTCAAAATGTAGCTTGGATTCCCTTGGATGACTGGAATATTTTTATTTTGCATGGATGATAAAAATAATAAATCCGCTCATAGTCCCTTTGACTGCAGACACTGCCTGGAGCCCAGTCTGTGCCTCAGTGTCACCACGTCAGACCCAGGGACCTCCGCATCTGCTTTCTAATTCCACCCTACTCCGGATTGGTCTTTTCTAATTAGCATTTTCCACGGTCCAAACTTTTAATTCTACTTTTTTGTATTTGTGAAATGTGTTCTTGGGCGCTACTTCAATTCCTTTAGGCCAGTAGACAACAGATCACCCTCCCAACCCAGGAAAAAAAATGAAATATAACAGCTCCCTCCAGGTAGACACTGAGCACGTGCCTGCTTTTGTGCACTGAACTCATTATACACAAGGGCTTCATCCTGGGAATTTGAGGAGACGCACAAGTCTGTCGTGGAGTCACAGTCACGAATCTCCCTGCTGTAGCAGCACCTGTGTGGTGGTACCAGCCTTGTGCGACGTGGCGGGAAATGACTCCACTGCCAGGAGGACACTGGGTGCTGGGCAGCCACCGACTCATGAAGCAACGTCTGACTGGGGGCCATGCCGGCTCCTTCCTTACCTTTATTCCTTGGCCCAGGCTCTCCAGGGAGTTGATATCCAGCCCTTCCTTGCAGGCCTGCAGGCAGGAAATCACCTTCTGACTGTCCATTTTCCCCGGGCGGATGGTGAGGCTGGCCAGGCTGCCGTGGAAGAATTGAGCAAAGCGCGGTTTGGTGACTTCTCCTCCTACAAGACAGAGACACATCGTTATTTGCCCTGCGGAGACTGGGTGGGAAACACCACTTCCAGGCGCCATCTGGTGGGAGGCAAGAACACAGTGGCTGCGTCCCCTAGACCCGAGCTTCTCCTTGCAGAGCTGCGGGGCCAGAATCTCAAGAGGATGTTATTTGCCGCCAAGACCTTGGCACTCCCCAGCTGCACCCATTTAGGAATCTGGGCTTCTTGAATTTTAAAACATTTACTTTCAGAGGCACAAACTGTCTTAGAAGACAGGGAGGGCCTACAGGGTAAAAGCAGGAGCGAGAAAGACGCTACCAGTGCTGAAAGCTGTGCTGTGTGCCACGCTGACTGCTGGGGACTTCATCTGAGTGAGCCTGCAAAGAAGGGGTCATTGTTTCCAAGGGACAGATGATGAGGAACCCTGGGACTCAGAAAGGTTGAGGGACTTGCCTCAGGGACACACAGCTAAAAGCAGAGCTGGGGCTCTAGTCCAGGTCTGTCTGGCTGCAGAGCTGGCATTTGCTCTCTTGTATTCCTCTGAGGGGCTGGCATGCAGTTGAGGGGACCTGGAAACGCCATGTCCGTGGGCTCTGGCTCTCTCGTGGTGAGTTGATTTTACATCCACTCAAATTCAGGTTCTTTGTCATGCAAGGGCTTCCTCGATTCTGTTCTACCTTGGACTTTCTTCTTATCGCCTTCTCATCAGCAGTTTTCTACTGTTCGCTCTGCTGGCTGAGCTGAGTCTGTCTGAGCCCGACTTGGCTTTTCCGCTTGTGAAATTGTTCGACGTGACTCCTGTGGCAAGGCCAGACTGAAAGCCACCTCCTCTCATTTTCTCCCTCATTTACTTAAAATAAAAGCTCCCCCAAGGTCCACTGGATGCCTCACCTCCACCAGGAGGCCTTCCCCACTGACTTTATGAGCACAGACCCCTTCCATCCCTGGGCAGCCTACGTCGTCAATCCTAGCCTTGATCTTGCACTTCTGTTTGTACAGAGAGGTATACAGGGAAGATGGACCTGGGTGGAACTCTAGCTTTGCTAATTCCCTGGAGGGGTTTTGGAGCCTCTCTGAGCCTCTGCTTGCTTGTAGGGGACACTCCTGGGTCTTGCCTCCTTGCTTTCCTGGCTCTTAGCAGCTTCCCCAGTGGCCAGCTCCCACGGGCACAGCCGGCACCTACCCCTGCAGTGTGCTGCATGAGAACCCCACCCCGTGAACCACTTTCCCCAGCATCCTGGAGGGCAGTTTTCTGGCAGGTTCTGCCAAAGTAAAAACAACTGTGACTTCTCTGCTCTTCAGTGAGCCACACTGTGTCGACTAAGTCTGGACCCCAGCCTGGGGGGCAGAGGGCTCTCCATGGGGTGCTCTGTTTCAGCTTTGGGGGAGAAGATGTTCCTGACTCTGCATTCCTATAGTCTTCTGAGTTCCCCTGATTTAGTCACTAATCCTTTATTATCCCAATCCTCTGTGATAGTATTGTTTTATATTTCCTTGTTTAAATTACTGTTGTTTCTCTCTCCTGATTGGGTCCAGAACTGATACACCCTCTATGTTTGCACACACACCTTTGCTCACACCCATTCCTCCTCACACTGAGATACCAGATCAAGCAGATCTCACTGGTCCTTCGAGGGCCCTTAAGCACCCTGCCCACTGTTCCTTCTTCCTGCCCTGAGCCTTGGAAAGAAGATAGTTTTTTTTAAAGTGCCCCTCACAACTTGGCATTGTTGAGTGATGGTTTACATGTATGTGTTTTCTGTCTTCAGTAGCCTAGAATGGGTGATACTCAACCTTGGCTGCATATTTTAATCACTGAGGGAGTCTTTAAAAAATAAACTGATCCTGGTGCTGGCTGGGTCCCACGCAGAGAGATTGTGACCTAACTGGTCTGGGGAGTTTTAAGAACTCCTTTGGGTGAATCAAACATGAAGTCAAGGTGAAGAACCCCTAGGCTGTGAAATTTCTAGCCAGGCTTCTGCATACTCCTTACGTGATCTCTCTCCTTTACGACAGACACCTGCAGGTTTAGCTTGCCTCTCTTTGCAGGCTGCTGGAATTTATTTGTTGAAGTCTGTCTGCTGCATGGCAGGGAGCACACATGCATGATTCATTTTAGTGAAGACAATACTGAGCAGGTATTAGGGGCTGAGGGCTGCCCCAGGCATCTTGCATAAGCTGGCTCATTTATCCCTCTCAACAATGCCGGCCCCTGCCCCTGTGTCATGGGACATCCTCCACCCTGCCTGGCACACAGCAGACACTTCATAACTGTTTGCTGAATTGTAGGAGATGATCCAGCAGAGTCGTGGACACTGTGTCTCTGACATCTACCTCACTCCTGCCTTCTTGCAAGGCAGCCCTGAGGTTTGGGGGGTTGACCTGAGTTCCAGGGATGGACTCTATTTAGTCAAAGCTAATGAGGTGATCCTGTCTCCAGGGCTCCAGTGACTGAAGCAGCCATGGACTTGGGACCCCGTACCAGGATGAAGTCACCCGGCACCTGGCATCCAAAAAGCCACAGGGGTTGGTCCAGGGATAATCATGAGACCAAATTCAGGCCGATGAAATGAGCGGAGAAATTGACATGCAGCCTCTGGGAAAAGAGCTTCTATTTTCTCTGTAGAAAGTTTCTGGAACCTACTCTTGCTCTCTTTCCCTGGAGACCATTATGTGAAGGTAGAAGGCTCGGGGCTGTGGTAGTCACCCTGCAAGCAGACCGAGGACGACCGGGCAATGCCTGGAGGAGGGCGGGGCCAGGGGAGCACAGCGGGCTGAGCGACCCCTGAGTGGCCGGCCTCCCTGCTTTCCAGCGGGACATCCTCAGCTGTGGGAGCCAATCAGCCACCTTTACGGTTCAAGTCGTTTTGCCTCACACTGTTGTTACTTGCCCTTCAAAGCATCCTCACATGGAAGAAATAAAAGGAGAAGGCTCTATGGAAGTGCTCAGTCCACAGATGTGGCTTCGAGAGGTAATCTGAGGTTGCCATGGCTTTGGGTAGCCAATATGGAACCTTTGGATTTTGGCCTTTAAAGCCCTCATGGTTAAGGTGCCTCTCACAGCCATTAGCATGCTCCTACTCTAGCAAATGGACACTCCAGCTGACCTGCAATAAGAAGGGTGTGAGCCTGGGTCTGGATGGTGGAGCTGCCACCCTCCAGGGCATCCTGGTGCTCATCTCTCCCATGCCTGGTCCCCGACTTAGAGCAGGAGATCCAACAACAACTCTCATTTGCTGGGCTTGAACTATGAGCCCAGCACTGTGTCATGCCCTCAACATACGCCATCTTACTGAATCTTCATCAAACACTTAGGAGGTAGGTACTTACTCTCTAGTAACAGAGGAGCAAACTCAGGCTTAGGGATAAGAAAGTGACCAAGGCACACGAGTATGAAGTAGTGCAATGTGCGCTTCTGCAGAGTGAGGGCGTCCATCCGTGCCCAGGACCTGCTGGGCATCTGAGTGGTCCTGGGCAGCCCAGCCTAGAGCCCAGCTGAGAGGGGCCACTGTGTTCTGTGGTCCAGGCCCTTTCAGCTGCTCCCTCAGCAGCTCCACCCTTAAAGGCCACACCTTATGACTCTCCTGGATGCCGGGATGTTTTCCTACACACTCTTTTCGCTCAGCAGAACATGTATATTTTGTATTTTTGACTCAAGAATTCCAGATCTGTGACACCCTCTATTCGCGATGCAGCTCCAGGGAAGAAATTCAATTAGCATTTTGCAATAGGAGGCCAGCAAAGATTTGAAATATATTTGCACTAGAAGTGGTTGTGATGCAGGATTTAGAAAAATAATGGAAATCTCTTTCTTTTAATATCTAGGATGTCTGCGTATGCCACACGGCTCCTCTGTTAACTTTCAGACATACACATGCTCACAAATTATTTTAGGTAAAAAAAAAAAAAAAAACAACCACCATGATTTCTAACACAAAGAACCTTCTCTAAATATTTGCAAACACAATTTTGGATTCCTGAGGCTAGATCTGTGCACATTTTTAAAGTGTTTGCTGTATGCCTAGCCTTCTGTTTGATTCAATTGATTGTTAAGATGTGGACCGTGCTCTCCAGGAGTTTACATTTAGTTGGTAGAATAAAATATAGACATTGGAAAAGTAAAATAAAAATGTAAGAGTAAATTGCCAGTACAATAGTATTTTAAGGCAGTGCCTGATTAATTTCCAAAACGAATGATACAGATAATATGTCCTATTGATCAAAGGGGAAAAAATAATAGCCATGATTTACTAGGTCCTTAAAACCTGGCAAATTCTTTCATATGCTATTTAATTTAATGTGTAAGTGGCAGGATCATACTTTTGAGATCTTAACTTCTCCTCTTACCCTCCGTTTAAACACCTCTGGCTTGTGCTCATTGCCGTGAGGGTTGTGATGGGGGGAGAGCAGATGGGGCTTGAAGCCAGTCTCTTCCTTAGTTTTCTTTCCAGAATCCTAAACCTTTAGGAGGGTGGGGAGGATGTGGGTATCTTCACCATGTGGGGAAAACATCGAGGAAGAAAACCTGGCTTCCCCTAGCTTAGGAAGTGATACCCCAGACTGGAGGGGAGGGTGACAGAGAAAAGGTTGGGGAATCAGATGACAGAGATGCAGAATGAGGGCACCTGAAGCCTGCCGTCTGGGCTGAGTCCTGGAAGGGGTGTGTGATGCCGGGCAGAATGCCAGCCTGGCACATCTGGACAGATGGACCATGGATGGTCCTATACAGAGCATGAAATGCAGCAGAGGTATTTCTGTGCCCCTAAGGCAAGGAAATGCTGACTGCACTGATGGCTCTGAAGGACCATTAATGACTAAAGAGGTGAGCACCATTTCAGTGGAAAGATGACTGGAGGCCCCCTCAAAACCCTAGCACCATAGACACCCCCCAGAAATCAGCTGGCACTCTAAAGAAATGGGAGAATTCCACATTTGCTGGGGTTAATCTCTCCACTCAGATGGAGGAGGAGCTTGACATGAAACTGAGATGGATGTGGAAAAACTACTTGTTAAAAGCTACTTTTGTGAATGCAGATTCTCACCTGCTAAATGTCCAACTCTTTTTCACAGATGATGTTTTCAAAGTTGGATGACCTGCCCAAGGCCCCACAGGCAGAAACGCGCGAAGCCCAAATTCAAATGCAGGTCTTGTTTGCTCCCAAGCCTTTGACCTGCAAGCCATACAATGAGATGTGGCTGGGAGGGTTCAAGGAGGCGTTCTTGCAGGATGTCAAAACTGGGCTGCTTCATAAAGATGGGAGCAGGTTGGGACTGACACAGTGCTGGGGGAGAATGTCCAATTATCCTGGGTTGTGTAGACATGGAACTCCCAATGATTTGTGTCAAGATTGCTGGGGAACACAGTTGTCTTGCAAAATAACAGTATTTGGCAAATGTGGTTTAACGTAGCCTGTGTTATTCTGAGCCTAAGTTTGCATTGGGAATAAATCCTCCCTCAGCTTTCTTTCCACTGAGAGGTGGGGCCCACTCACTATACACATAGCTTTCAAGTCAATAATGTTCACTTTCCTTTGAGAAAAGATCTGTGTTGTGTGAATGTACTAAGTCTCTTCCCTTTGCAAAGTGAGTGCGGGATGCTGCTGGTCTCCCCCCCCCCCCCGCCCCCCGCTGTCATTCTCACAGCTATTTAGTCTGAAAAACACATGGAAAGGAGTGGGGGCCACATTCCCTCTGGCCTGAGTTGGATGCTGCTCTGTGCCTGGCTTGCTGATGGGGACGCCCCTCAGTAAACACAATTTCATGGATGGCTGGGTATCAGTTTTGAGCAATGCAAATGGTGAGACTGTCTGAAATCTTGCTTTCTCTCATTTCTTCATTTCAGTGATGGAGACACCCACGGAAAGCAAAGACTGAGTGAAATATGTAATAGACCCCCATTGGCTGTGCCTTTAAAACTGGCCACCACCGAACCCCAGGGGGGTGAGCTACGGTTGCAGGGACTGGTGGACAAGGATGCTCAGCCACCAGGGCTGGTCCTGACACATTCTCAGCAGGCTACCTCTACCCTTCAGTTTTTACATATTTATCTCTCCAGCTTTTCCTAAAGATGTTTACATGGCATGTTCTAAGTGAGCAAAACATATGACTGATGGGATGACCCCAAAAGTCAGTACTCTGGAGTTGGGGACTGAAATTCATCAAGCTAGAAGGGCCTTCATATGTCACCCAGAACGGCCCCTCCATTCTCCAGGAGAACAGAGGCAAGACACTGTCTTCATTCTTTTTTGAGTGGGGGAGGTAATTAGGTTTATTTACTTAGAGGAGGTAATGGGGCTTGAACCCAGGACCTTGTGCCTGCTAAGCATGCACTCTACCACTGAGCTACACTCTCCCCTGACACTGTCTTCAAAGACCCAGAGCAGATAAGCAGCAGCAGCAAGGGTCTGGAATTCTCCTCTGACTCCAAACTCAGCCCTCCCGTTAAACCATGATGCTCAGCAGGCTGGTGGTTATCTTTGGCCTCAGCATGATTTTGTCTGATCAGTGAGAAAAATGCCCCGGGAATTTGGGCAAATGATTTGACCCCAGATTCCAGAATCCTCTGGTCTTTTTTATTGGCTGTGAAAGGCCATCTGGCTTTACATGTCTCTAGAAGCAGAGGTAGTGTATCAGTGTCATCAAGGTTGAGGGCTCTGGGTGGCACAGACCTGGGGGCACATCAGGGGTCTCGGTGACCCTTACCAAGACACCTATCTTCTCTGAGTCTCAGTTTCCTCATCTGCAAAATGGGGATGATAATCACACCCATTCCGCAGGGTTGTTAAAGAGAAGACAAGCCAGAGCCCAGCACAGGAACTCAAAACTGGCAGCTAGTTCTGGTGACAGCAAGAACCAAGGAGATCTGAGATGGGATGACGTCATGTGAGTTTGCTCTGTCTCTTTCTTCAGTGGCCTCTTTCTTTTTTTTTCTTTCCCCGGTATATCCCTCAGAGAAACTAAAATGATACTGTTTTTGCTCTAAGACCCTTCTCAAATTTTCTAATGAATATAATTTTCAGAATAAAATTCAAAATTAAAATTATAATTCAGTTATATTGTGTTTTCACATATAAATCAGTGAATCTTAAAGCTGATTTCATCTGTGTTGTCTTTAAACCAATATATCCTCATGTTAAATTAACACCAGGGCTTAGAATCATCTTTTCTGGATTCTTTAATACAGATAATGCTAAGAGACACCCTGTGTCAGATCATGAACCATATATGCCTTTGTCCAGACAGATTCAAAAATGGGATATAATTCAACAAACATTAATTATTGACCTTCTCTGGGACACAGAGTAGGGGGGATGGGAGAGGAGGGGAGGAGACTCTTTGAGAGCAGATAGTCTTTGCCTTCTGCAAACTCATGCCCTAGTCGGGGATGGAGGCCTGCATTCATAACTCCAATGAGAGGTTTCCCAAACACTGCCCCAGGAACACTGTTTCACAACGAGTGAGTTCTATAGTGAAATAAGATTGAGAAATGAGTTAAGGAACGCCAAACTGACTGCTTTCTTGGTGGGCTTTTGAGAGCTTTTAATAAGTGAATGTGCACTGTGACTCTCCAGTGTGGTGCTGTGAGGATGCTTTATGCGGCTTCCCGAACTTGACCTTGGCCTGACGGTGGGAGAGGCATCCCGTGGGACTGAGCTTCATGAAGTCTCCTTGGGGAACACCACTCGCATAGAAGGCAGACTACACTAGCATGTGCCTGCTTCTCTCAGCAGCAGAGACCCCAGGGATGCAGAATAATTTCAACACAGACTTTATTAAGAGAATTTATACTAAATTAGACCAAGCTTATTAAGTGAAGGCACGTACTCCAAGTCTCTGCACTAATTTAATGTCTGGCAAAAAAAAAAAAAAAAAATGACCTGAAAAAGTACAGCAGATCTCAGGACCACATGTGATTTCAGTTTCCCTCTGTCTGAGGATCAGATGCTGTTGATTCCTGTAACCCTCAGGCTTATTTCTGCTTTTCTATTCTTTTTTTTTTTTTTTTGACCATTCCTATTCTTTGCTTTGGATCCTCTCAAAAGCCACAAATGGGGGTTCTGTGTCTGTCCCTTAATGGGTTCTAATTTTTAGAACCATCCCCTTCTCAACTTGCTGCAGCTTTATATGGTAAGTAGAGGGTAGGACTGAGCGAGACCAGGAGCTAGGGTAGAAAGCCCTCCTTCTCCCAAGACCAGGCGGACGCCACTGCCAGGAGCAGGCGAGGCTGCACACTCTGGCAAGGCCAAGGTCCAGAGCACCAGAGGAGAGTCCCCAGCAGAGGCAGGGATGAGGCAGTCGCTGGAGACGGAGCCAGGTAAGGAAGCCTGTGACAAGCTCCACCAAGAGCAGGTGAGGCTCAGGCAGGGAGCAGGGCAGCTCCTTCTTGGGTGAGTATCTCATGCTTCTTCAAACATGTTTAGCCAACTCTTGCCCCGATAGCATATGAAATAGGTAAAACAGAGCTGCCCTGATTATAGTGTTGGGGGAGAGGTGTCCTGGTGTGTCATCTGCTGGGGCATCTCCCTGAAGTCCCGGGCACATCCTAGGACCCTGGTCTGCCACCATCAGCAGCCTTCCTGACTCACTTCCACAACAGCTGGGTTACAGGCCCTGGGTAAGCTGGGCCCCGTGTAGAGGTCCAGGGGCAAAGATGTGAGTGTATAATTTTTTATCATATATGAGTGGAACTTGAGGTTTTGTTGTTAGAAATGGATGAGTAGGAACTCTAAGGAAAAGGACAAATTAATTAGGCTTTTAAATGATCTTATCCCATGGCATGACCCAGAGAGAGACAAAGGACCTGGTCTTTGTCTAAAGGTAGCAGTTTGAGTCAGCACAGACTGAGCTTGGCCATGAGAGAGGGTCTGATTCCACCCTGAGAACATTGCCACTGAGCACAGAGGTGATGGCAAGGCGGTGTGCATCGGTCACATAAAGGAAGGAGGACTCTTTTGAGATGCAAGGTCCATCCTGACTTCAGCTGTTCTCTAGAACGAAGATACTTGCCTGCTCTAGGCAGTACTGGCAACGTTTCTTATGTGTAAATGAAGTCTCAATATTCTTCTTTTAATTACTGGAAAAAAATACCAATGAAAATGAAATTCCACTGATTACTTTGGCTTTCAGATTCACTAAGTGGACACGGTAGGCTAACTGGGGCTGCAGAGCACTGCCCAGCAACAGTGCTGGAGCCAGTTCCCAGCAAGCAGCTGCCGTCACATCATTTTCTATCCCCATTGTTAAACCGCAATTGGAAATTTCACAAATGGGAACGAGTTCCCTTGCCAACCTCCAAAACTCCCTGCCATTACAGGCCCAAAGGCAATTAGAGGTTCACACAGCGGGCTTATAATATGTATACAAGTGGACTTTGGCGTGTTTAGAAACATACTGAGAGGAGGGCTGCACTGTAGACCATCAATTTCACAGCACCATGTTCGACTGAAAGGCCTTCTGATCTGTCTTTCCAAGACAAAAACATGGCTCCAGGGAGGATGTAAATATTCAGGAGACTCCAAGCTCCTGACAAGGCAGCATGGCATCCTATGGTCTGGTGTCAACTCCTTTTCTCAGCCTCCTCCCCACTCTTTCCACTGGTCCAAGTACCTTCCAGCAATGGGGCACCCCGAGCATGCCTATGTCACGCTTCTCTGCCATGCCATACGCTGTTGCCTTCCTTATCTTCCTAGTGAACTCTTACTCATCCCAGAAAGCCCAATTTAAAAGATTTGTAAAGGATTTTCTCCTATGCTGAAAATTCACCAGTGGGGTGCAGAGTTTGTGTGGTATTTTGATTCCAGACTTGTCAGATATCTCAGAAGGTAAAGGGTTTATAATGTTTGTTTCAATACACATCAGCTCCTGCCTTTTCCCAAACACATAATCACATTGACAAGATGACCAACTAACTGGCAGTAGGGGCAGTGAGGCACAGTGGAAGGAGAACAGGCTTTGAAGAGCTGGGGTTGGGCAGATCTGACTGGGAGACCTTGGGTGGGCTACCTCACCTCTCAGAGTCTCTGTTTCTTTTCTACTAGTTGGGACCACTAGTGCTTTTTTACCCCATGGATGTAAAGGGCCTCCTTGCAACACTGGCTCTTAAAGTTCTCTCCAGGAAATGATATGAAGAACTTCCACTCACATTTAATTGTTGAAGCAAGTTATGTGACCACACTCTACTCCAGTAAAGAGTGGTCCTAGCATCTGTCTTGGAAGAGGACAGAAACACTCGAACTCCCCAGTAGCCATTCTTTCTCCCACACTCTTTTAAAATAAATATATGCTTTAGTTTAAAAAGCATTTTTGTGGAATTTCTTTTTAATACATTGTAATCATATATAATATTAGAGCTTCTATTTATAAAGTGACAAGGCCATCTTCAGTTGTGGCTTAGGGGGATACTGGAGAAGGAGACACCCCCCCAGAGAACGGCATCAAGGGCCACAAAGAGGCCCCCCCACCCTAGGGTAGGGGGCCTTATAGCATCTGCCCAGAGGGATTTCAGGGTTGCTGTGAACCAAAGATTGTTGTGTTTCTCTAATTCTTCCTTTTACCTAGTAGAAATACTTTTTGCTTATTCTGCCTCATTCCACTGTGTGTGTGTGTGTGTGTGTGTGTGTGTGTGTGTGCACATATGTATGGAGAGGATGATGGTTGTGGTTGTAGCAAATACTTCTTCCTGTTAGGGTACAGGTTTCCAGATCAAGTGGAGCCACATCTGGGCCTGACAGAGAGCCTCCTGTGCATCTCAAGCCTGATGAAGAGAGCCTCAGGAATCATTCAGGGAACAGGTACACTGGGCTTGGAGCCAGTAACAGGTGGGACTTTTGGGTTGCCTCATTTACAGAAGTGTGGTTGCATTTTTGATGTGGAAAGGGCAGTCAAGCAAATATTGTTGACTAAGTGGATAGACCATGGTGTTCATCAATGTTGTTTACACAGTCGTTTTCAGTTTTTTTCCCAGACGCATGGTAGATTTCACTTCCTGGTCTTGTTGGAGTTAGGTGTGCCCATATGACTTGCTTTGGCCAATAAAATGTGAGTAGAGATGATTGGTGTCACTTGTAGGTGGAAGCTTTAAGGGCTCGGGCACCATCCATCACATTTTTGTTTCCTTCTTTCTCAGTATCCAGCAATGTGGCTGCTCTGTCTTCTTGGGAAGAGCAGAGAGGAGCCCCCATTTTTTGTACTGAATATGAAGTGAGAATTCTTTGAAGTAACTGAGATATGGGGCTTGATTGTCACTGCAGCACAAACTAGCCTATTCTAACTATTCAAATAGATCAATTTGATTCTTCTAAAATCACTTTTTATTTTGGTGGGACTGTTCTACCCAGTTGGCATGTAACTGGAAAACAGTGGTTCCAGCTGGCCTTCTAGAGTTGGGGGCAGTTTTCCATTGCCGACTGGGGTGACAGGGATCTAGAGGTGATCTCTGAGAGTCTCTAGGAAAGAGTCATGGTAATGTTCATGGTGAGATCAGGACTAGGGACTCCTTATCTCACAGGCAGTATTCAAGCTATATTTCAAATAGCTACAGGCTGGCTGTGGTGTCCAGCTGGGGCACTGAGCCACACGAGAGGGCCTTCACTCTTGCACAGCTGTGTTCGGTGATTAATGATTCCTGTGGAGCCTTGGAGTCTGTGCCTTGCTACACTAATTAGTTTCATAGACTCTCATCAGATGACACAGTCTTCCTTTCCTGATATCCTGAAGAATTCTGCAATACTGATGAAACTCTCATCAAGTTCTACTGAAATGTTTGATAAACCTTTTAATATTGTGTGACATACGTCAGATTTCATGTAGGTGACTTCTGCTCAAAAATACACTCTCTTCTGTTGCCCCACAACTGCTTTATTTTCTTCCTGGGTTCTGCGTCCCCAGTGCTCCCACGGCTGCACTATAGGCACTCCTTTCCATCTTCTCTTGCATGGAGCTGCCCAGAACGCTTTCTTTGTCCCAACCCAGAGGGGTCCGTGTCTCCCCTAGTTTACCCTTCAGTCTGCTGGTCCTTTGCAGGCATATTCTTCTAGCCTACCTCTTCCCTCAGCTCCCTATGGTGAAAGGTCAAGGTCACAGATCTTACTAACTTCCAAGGAATCCATCAACACAAGGTTGGGTCATCTCAAAGTGTGAATCTGCTTATTTGGGGAGCATTTTACTTCCCCTCTGCTCTCTCCTTGGTACTTCAAAGCACCCCAGCCATTAGGGGAGCAAAAACAAAGATGCCAACAGATCTGAGTGGGGGAACAGAAAGGTTATATGCATACACAGAGAGCTTGTTTTCCTGTTTCCAAAGAGGTCATTAGTCTGGGTCTGGGGACTGGAGGAGAAGCAGCAGCAGAGGAAATGAGATGGGAGCAGAAGCCTTCGAGTGAAAAGGCAATGAGGAGCCTCTGTCCCTGAGGAGCAGGGAAGGGGCTCAGAGCTGAGCCAAATTTGAGAGTGGCCTCCTATGGCCTGGCGCCTATGGACAATCCACCCTCCATAGCTCACATTTTTGTGAGCTCCCGGAACAGAGGGTTGGGGTTCTGAACAATTTGTTGGGGATAAAAGGAGATCTTTGGCTCCTGACCAGTGTGAGTGATCAGCTACATAAGTTAAATAAGGTCCCAGAACAATAAAAGGCATTAGCAACTCAGAGATAAACGTGAAATTGCTCATGTTGATCTAAAATAAAAATCTGGTCTCCAGCCAAGTGCGTAACTATTATGCAAGCTTAGTGCCTGGATTAGTCCTTGTTTCCATGTCTTGTTTTATTACTAAGGGCTAGCAGATTTTCTTGGCTGATTCTGTACGAATTGCTTTGCCCTTTTCTCTGTCAGTCCCTTTCATGGACTGTCCACAGATGGGCCAGGGAGAAGGGTGTGACTTAGGGTTACCTTGCCAACAAGCGCCGACCGTCAGTTGCATGGCTATGTGAGATGGATGAATGGGCCAATCGTTGGTCACCAGGTATGGTTCATATGTTGCTCCATCCATGTATAAGGTAACCACAGGAAACTCCACATTGATGACATAGTAATGCCATTCTTTGTCACAAATCTAGTGAAAAGAAAGAGAAGCAATACTTAAAATTGAATAGGCAATGAAATACCAAACAGACTTTTCTAATTATGAAAGGGAGGAGACATTTGGGGGTCAACAGTTTTTATTGCAAAGATCTCAATGAACACAATGGTTGATGGGTACTGAGGTTATAGCAGCTCACATGAAACATGATGGGGCAAACCAGCGGGTAGAGGAACACCTGAGAATCCGATCATTAGGCAAATATTTGACTAAGGGCAGATTATCTTGGTCCCATAATTACCAGCTGTCTAGGCTGGCAAGTGCTTGGTGGACAGGTGGGAATGTCAGCTTAAATTTGCTCTGTAGGAAACTTTTCTTAGTTCTTTAATAGAGAAACAGTTAAATTGAAATGCTTTCTCTAAGTTTGGGGAGAGATGGAGCTATGAAAAGAAAGATGCTAGTTTGAAAGTAGAAATGATGAAGACAAAGAAGAGGAGGAGGAAAGGAAAGAGAAAGAAGCAAAAGGGAAAGATGAAAAAAAGATGGAGTTAGAAGGGAGTAAGAGGGAAAGCATGAAGATGGGAAGGGGAAGAATGATGAGGTTCAGAAGAGTAGGAACCCCCAGTTCTTTTGTCTCTATATTAAGCTTGTCCCAGGACCTGCTGTGGTCTCAAGCTCCCTTCAACTCAAGCCAAAGCAATTCTGAGAGACACAGTCATCCCAAGAGGACTCATCTTCATCCCTCCTTGGAGTCCCTGGGGAGGCAGACGAGGACCACAAATGGGTCCTCCTGGCTGGACTCAGTGAAGAGCACTGTTACACACGTGTTCCCTCACAACTTTGCACCTAAGATTACTAGTCTTGGACCTGGGAACTAAAATCTAACCTTAATGGATGGAGACATTGGGGCCAGGATAAAGTCACAATTTCTGACCTCAAGATACTGAACTCCCATGGCATTATCCAAAATAGAAGCCAATATGGTACATCTTGGGAGAGGAGATGGGAAACATAAAAGGTGGCAAGGCTGGAGAACAGCGCCCCCTCTCTCTGATCCCCTAAGCAAGTGTCTTGGATGTCACGTGAGACACTCTCTCCTCCAGACTCCCCCTCCCTCAAATCCCACTGCACCCTGCGGCATCCACATCGGACATGTCTCTCATAGGTGTCCTCTGGTCTCCACTGCCCCCGCCCTGTGTGGCAGCGGAGACAGATGAGTTCTGCATGCAGGTGACCCCCAGGTGAGGACATCAGAGCCCTCCCAACAGCCCACTCAGGATTCAATGTGCTGATTCTCATGAATAGGTAACACCAACGGGGATGCTAAATGAGCTTTTCCCTTTCATTTTGGAGTAAGATTTTTTCCCCTTAATGTTCTTTTTATATTGTCCTGTCTCATGTCTCAGAAAATTGCTCCTTTTGCAGCCCATTAACCTGATAAAGCCTGATGAATACTTTAGGGGCCCTTGGAAGGTAAGCAGGAGGGGTCAAGGCAAATGTCTCCAGAATCCAGTTACACTCCTCTGAGTGGACAGCTCAGTGCCTGTTACATCTCACTAGAGGCCCTAACCTGACTTACACCCCTTCTTGCTCGATGCCTGAGACTGGATGCTGGGCTGGGTGCTGGCTCTTGGGATGGGTCTGTGACCCAGGTGAGGCTGGCCAGAGGTGTAGGTGTGGAATAAAGGAAGAGCTGGAGACAGAGTCCAGGGGTCACTAAGGAGAAGAGTGGGAACTAAGGAGAGTTTTGAATGGGGAAGCATCCAATCTAAGGAGCCCCAGTGCACCCTGGACTAGGGGTTTCTAATCAGGGATGGCCAGTCAGAACAATCCGGGGATATTCTCTGAGATATCAGGAAACCTCTGGCCGGTCCCAGGATGGAGAGGGAGCGGGTGACAGTGCCGTGACCCTGTTCACACCCTAGGTCTTTTGAAACATAGACAGAGCATGAGAGTCAACTAAGCAGCACCAGGGGCTCCCCCGTCCAGACCACCATCCCCACCCTTCCAGGGGCCGTCCTCTCGGGCCTGACTGCCAGGCTGACTCCATGTGCTGGCCGACTCTCCAGCCCTCCATGTCTGCCAAAGCCGGATGGTCCTCTGTTTTGCTTTCTTTCACAACACTTACAGCATTTTTGGACAGTACGAGACAGTTCCAAGGAAGAAGTAAAATCAGTCCATAACTCAGCAGAAGCAGCAACCCCTGTCAACGTTACAGTCTTTCCTGGAGCATCCTCCGCCCCAGCCCCCAGCTTTCCTGAAGCCTGCTCCACAGACAGCAGCCCTTGTGATGTCCCGCGCAAAAACAGTGACACTGAACACTAAGCCTTGGTTTTTGTTCCTGTTTTTCGATTTCCCATTTCATCCCAAGCATATCCAAGGCTTCCGGCAGCCTCAAAGTATATGCCTATAAGAACTTTTCAACATTTTTGGAAAATGGAATTTTTCTATTTACAGCATCACTAATAAACATCCTGTGAGACTACAGCTGGGAAAGGTCTATTTGGATTACACTGTACATACGACTTAAAAGTCTGCTTGTTTCACTTAATATCAGAATTCAAATGCCTTTACCAACTTCACTGTAGATGGCTGTACAATATGGATACACTATACTATACTGTATATTATAATTAATTATTACCAGGCACTAATTGTGCACCAACAATTGTAACTGACACTGTGATGAATTTCTTTTTGCATAAATATTTATCTGCATTTCTGATTGTATCCTAGGAAGAGATTCCTAGAGTGGAATTATCGGGTCAAAGGTTGGAGGTATTTTGAAGGCTCCTGACACATTTTGTCAAATTTTTTCCTGCAATAGTTTGTTCTTATTTATACCCCTGCCTGCAGAGTGGGAGAGTGCTTGCGCCCTGTACCCTTACTACATTGAGTATTAAAAAAAAAAAAGGAAAGAAAAGAAAAGAAAAGAAAAAGAAAATCCTGGCAATTTGAAAGGGGAATACATTTTGCCTATTTTAATATGGGTCACAAAAGATGGTAAGGTGTACATTTTCCGAGGTCAGAAGGCAGGGCCTTCTGGGAGTGGGGAGCAGCCTGGGCTGACTCAGAGGTGGGAAAGATGGGGAGCTTCCCCAGAGAGCTTTACCAGGGCATCCAAACCGGCTTTCAGCCGAGACTAGGCTTAAGCCTGCAGATTTCTCACACCCAGTAATCTATGAAGAAGCTGAAGGAAATGCCTAATTAGGGTTTCATAAATGTGGGTCTATGGCCAGGAAGAGCCCCGCAGTAGCCCTTGGCTACAAATGCGGGGACAAACTGTAACTGAGAAATGATCAAGCCAGGAGGCAGCAAAAATAAATGTGTCAAGGCAATGGCTCCACAATGAAGGAAGGAAATTAGGCAAAGTGACCTTTTCTGGGGAGAGAGAGGAACTTTAATTCCTGGCCGTTGGTGAATCACTGGGGCGCCCAGCTGGCATCAGGCATATCCAATGCTACCCCAGAGATGATGCCCAAGGCCTCAGCTGGACTGAAGATGCTTTGCCCTCTGGAAACCTGCAGGTGTGTTCCCAACGGGGCTGCCACAGCTGCCATTTGGTTGGCGAGTGAATCAGAGACAGAGGCCTAGGGACCTAATGTTGAAGGAGGGTTGGGAGCAGGGACAATGCCAAGGAGGTCTGAGTTGGGAGCAGGCTGGTGAGGGAGTCAGGAGCTAGGGAAGCCTCCTACGAGGGTACAGGAGAAGATCAGGCTGCCCACGAGTTGGTCCAGATGTCCTGTAGAGGGCCGCCCTGAATGTTCTGAGCTGGTATTCCCAGGACATTTTTGAACGCAGTTATGCAGTGTGACATACATTTACCTACGAACCAACGTACTAGGGAGCATGCTGGGAGCTGCACAGGATGAAGAACTATCAGATATGTGCTTTGCCTTCAAGATTTTCAATCCAAAGTGTGGTTGGGGGAGGGGTTAGGTATCAATGTAGAAGACTTGAATGCACTGGGAACTGAGGTAAGTCTTACAGACCAGGCGCAAAGCACTGTGAGCTCCCAGGGAGTGGGGAGCTGACTTTGGATGGGAGAAGCAGATATTTTGGGTGGGTAGAACTGTTAAGAGTTCATTAGGAATGGGTAGCAAGGAAAACATTTCAGGCAAATGGAGTTGAAACCTTTTATTCTTTCATTCATCTGTCCTTTTCATGGCCAAGGAAGGTCCTAGGTTTGGGGCAAACGGAGAGTCCCTCATTCACTCACTGCTACAGACATGTACCAAATGCACACCCTGTTTTGTGAACGAAAGAAAGCATCTGTCCTCGTGGAGCTTCCAGTCCAGACACAGAATCAACAGAAAGGCTCATAGCAGGTTGTGACTCACGCCCACAGACCTGTGCCAGGTGATGCGGTGGAGGGGGGCAGGGTGTCTGATTGCACTGAGAGGAGGGAAGGAAAAAAGACACCGCACTGGGAGGGGCCATGGTGGTTTGGGGAAGGTGAGGAGAGGGAGATGAGGCTGTGAGGATAGTTTGGAATGGAGGTCCAGAGGCCTGAGGGCTTGGATAGCCTTTCTTCTGTGGGCAGCATGAGGTATGGGCATTTGGGGGCCGGAGGAGGGTGGTAGCTATAGCAACCACCCGTCATGAAAAATGCTTCTCAATTTTAAAGCAGCTTTTCCTATTCCTTATACTGTTTAGTCCTCACTGCAACCCTGTAAAGCAGGAGGGCCAGTTCTGTCTTAGGCACCTCTAGAAAAGGGAAAGAGATACTGTGGTTGCTAATCTCAAGGAGTTTATACTGGGAGTTAGGTGCACCACCCCCTACTCCCCATGGTGAGCGTCCACGCTAGGCCTCTTGTCTTTCCATCCCACACACAACCAGTGGCTCAGAGTCACACGCTCACTGCCAAATCAGGATCCTGAGCAGACACTGGTCTCCTGAGTGATGGCTTCACAGATCAGATGGCTCCTGAATGGCCCACTAAGTGTTCTACAGACACTTCAAACTCATCACGTCCAGGATTGAGCTCTATGCCCCCCAGCTCCTGCCTCACTTGTTCCCTTGCCTGTGTTTCCTGCCTCAGCAAATGCTCCCTCCTCCGATCTGCTTGCTGTCCAAGCCGGGACACAAGGCATCGCTTTAGACTTGCTCCCCCTTTCCATCCCTCCAGCTAAGTTACAGCCACGTCCTGATGATGCAATGCTGCTGCTCTCATCCACTCTCCCCTCACTCCTACTCACAATGTTACAATATGGACCAGAGAAGGGAAAGACTGAGAAATGTGTCTGGGACAGGTTATTGTAAGATGGAAAACATTTCAGCAGGGGAGAGTTTCCAGTGTATCAGGGGAAGGGTGAGAAAGCCCCGGTATGAGTGTGGGTCGGACAGGGAGGGGCTGCCCTGGGGCTGAGATGGCCACAGAAGGCAGTGGGCAGGGCAGCCAAGGCGGGGGCGGAGGGCGTCCATGCAAGCGGAGCCTAGGTCATGGCTTGGGTGGTCACACCTGCTTTAGGAATTTCTGGGAACTCATATTCTGGACTTTGGTAAAAATAATTAAAGCCCCCTAAACCTTAACGCCTTCATTTGTAGAGTGAAGACAGTCATAGAATCTGCATCATAGGGTTATTGTGTGACTCAAGATAAAACAAAGCATCTACGATGCTTAGAGCAGATTTTCAGCCTGAGCAGATATGGAAACTCCTTTCCTTTTCCAAAGACATTGAGATGCTGCATAAAAACAATCACAAAACAGAACAAAAGTAAGAGAGCTAGAAAGGCCCAGCCTATCAGCCTGTGGTTTCAAAGCCCATGGGAGGAATGACTCAGAGAAAACTCGAGCTGGCATGTCTGCATAAAGCCTGGGACTATTTGAAGCCTGGGCCCTGGGACCCCTGCCGCCATTGACCTAGGAATGCAGGGAGGAAGCCAGCCGGCCACTCTGGAGCAAGTGTCCCCTGAGGTGTTACATCCCTAAGCCTGCTCTGAGCACATGCATGGGCTCCAAGTCCACAGCCCACATGGGGTGGAAATCCAAACTCAGACGCTATCTTAAAATGGCATCGGCCTTCAGCAAAGACATACTCCAAACCTCTGGACAAAGATGTGCCCACAGCCCGGGGCACGAGCAGGACAATCCCTGCCAGAGGCGAGCTCAGCGTGAAAACTTACGAAAGGAAGAGGAAACCATCCTTTGCGTGTGTGAGGAAAAGCAGACAAGACATACGATTGAACCCGCATTCCAGGAACGAGAGGAAAGGGAGCAACTGGAGGGGGTAGGGGAAGGCAAGTTTGACAAAGAACCAACTAGAAATTCCAGACGTAAAAGACATAAAATAAAAATAAACCAAGAGAACTGACAAGAGAGTTAGTGAATTGGAAGAGAGATGAGGTTAGAGCAAAATGAAAAATCTGATAAAGCAGCTACTGAGAGAGATGGGTTCCATGCACGATGGAAGGGTGTATATTCCAACCAATGTCTGGTCAGACGTGCGTGGCCAGAGGTGAGGCTGGAGAAGGGAGGCTGGGATCCTGAGACGTTCGTACCCCAGTGCTAAGGAGTCTTACTTTAGTGCCTTCTGTTCTAGAAAGCCATTCTTTACTTCAACAGCTTTCTCACGTGTTAAATTCAGGTAACAGTGGATACAGAGACCTACATAAGCCCCTGGCCCACAGGACATATTTGGAGGGTAGGTCAAAACAACTTTGTTCCCTGAAATCCAGAGCTATTGAACCAGGAAGGTTAAAACCATGCAAATCAGGGTCATGCCGCGGACTTGCATAGGCCCTTTGGCCTCAGGCCACTGTTTCAGAACGTTTGAAAGAGAAGTTTTGGTTAGGGCCAAAATCCACCTCATGCCACAAGCAAAGATGCCAGTCTTATTTGCACATCTGTTTAAGATCTCCCCGGGCGGTCGTCGGCACTTCTGAACTGGCCGGGAGAAGCATGGTGTGTTTTCCGCGGAAGGTGGTTATGACAGCTCAGAAAGCACCCGCTGGGCCTTCTGTCAGAAAGCGATTGCTGAGTCAGGGAGCGCAGCACAGGGGAGCAGGGAACATGAAAGGCAGCCTGTGTCAGAGGGACCACCCCCTTTTTGCAATTTGGTTGAGGAACATTTGGGCAGATCCTCCAAACCAGCCTGGAAAACCGTCCTTGCCTTTTGTGCTTGGAGAGTGTAAATCAAGAATTGCTAACCATAGTTGGTTTTCTATGTCTGTGGGTCTGCTTTTGGTTTGTATATAGAATTGGTACCTTTTTTTTTTTTTTTTTTTAAGATTCCCCTATGGTTACCAAAGGGGAAAGCGTGGGGAGGTATAAAGTAGGGGTTGGGGATTATCAGACACAAGTTACTATATATAAAATAGATACACAGCAAGGACCTACTGTAGCACAGGGAGCTATATTCAATTTCCTGTAATAACATATAATAGAAAAGAATCTGAGAAGGGAAAAAAATATATATATGCATATGTATAACTGAATCACTTTGCTCTCTACCTGAAACTAACATTATATATCAACTACGCTTCAATAAAAAATTAAAAAAAGAGAGAATTGCTTGTATTTAAGATTTAAACTCATCCGTGGGAAGAGAAACACACCTTTATTATGCACTGATGATCTGCCTGGTACCCTGGCACCATGCTATATGGTTTTTGCCTTCGGAATTAGCTTACTGGACCAGCTGGTTTATTCGTTGCCACCGCACTCCTGCATGACACCCTGGGAAGATCACTTAACTTCTAGGACTTCCTGACAATCTCATTTTCATGTATGAAAAAGTCTGTCCAGGCCAAAGCCCAGCCTGGGGCTGATCTTCAAATTCTGCAGATTTGGGGGCTGACACAGGAGCTAGCGATTAGGGCAGGAAAACCTGTTCTCAATGAAGTGGGGACTGCACAGGAGTGAGGAAGAGGGGTGGGACCAGCCAGCGGAGATGCGGCCCCTCATTAACCATCACTGGGGAAAATTATCCTCCTTAGATTTCTTCCCAACTGAACTTTCTAGAATGCTGTCCTGCAAAAGGTACCATGAAAAATGGCGTCCAGGAACAAGAATGCTTTGGCAAAGCCTCATTTCACACAGTAAAACAGATTCTCTTAGCAGGATGACTCAGAGCAGCGCTTCTCCACGTGCAGTCCCTGGACCAATAGCATCAGCATCACCGAGTGTTATAAACGGAATGTCTGTATCCCCTCGAGAATCACACGTGGAAGGCCTAACCCCTGATGTGATGGCGTTTGCAGGAGACACCTCTAGGAGATAATTAGGTTTAGATGAGGTCATGAGGGTGGGGCCCCCACGGTAGGATTAGTGTCCTTATTAGAAAACGGAGAAAGACCAGAGCCCCCTCCTTTTCTCTCTGCCCTGAGAAGACACAGGGAGAGGGCAGCCACCTGCAGCCTGGGCAGTGGGCCTTCGCCAGGACCAGATCTGCAGGCACCTTGATCTTGGGCTTCCTAGCCTCCAGAACTGTGAGAAAATAAGCACCTGTTGTTGAGACGGCAGGTCTACGGTATTTTGTTACAGCAGCCTGAGCTAAGGCACTTGGGAACTTGTTAGACATGCAGATTCTCGGGCTCCACCCCAGACTCACTGAACAGAAACTGGGAGTGGGACCTGGCAGCCTGTGTTTTAACAGGCCCTCCAGGTGATTTGGACAAGTGAAGTCTGAAAACCTCTCACTCAGAGAACTTAATATGCTGATGTGGGGAGAGAAGAGCCAGGTTGTCAAAATTTCTGACCGCGTTTATTTTGTTTTCTTGTACGGCACCTATGAACATCACTTGGAACAAAAAAATCTCAGATGACACATGCTGTGAGATTCATTCAGTTCATTCAACACATGTTGATGGAGTGCCCACTATGCCCCAGACATTTCCTGGTTATTGGGAACATGAGAGTGAATAAAACAGGAAGATTTCCAGTGCCTTCCCACTGTCCACCATATGCCATTGCCTCACCCCACCCCCACGTCCCCCCCGCCTCTCCTGAAGCTCCCCCTCCTCTGATCACACGTCCCTCTAGCACCCTGCCTTGAGTACTAGGATTCCCTTGTGCCCCCAAAACAAAAAGCCCTTAAGCTTTTTCTCTCCTCCCCATTTTTTTTTTTTTTTTTTTGCTTTCAGGACGTGACATGGAATTCATCTGCAGATAACTTCCTCCTGAATTTCCTGAACAGCTGACATATGTCAGGGACCCAGGGGTGCAGACTGGAGCCTTGGAGGCACGGCCTGCTTGTTGTAGGTTGTAAGCACCCGTGTCCAGAGCGAGTTTCATATTTTCACAGGCTGGGAAGCACATGTCTTCCATTTGACAATTAGGAAAGAGACAATTTCTCCTCTGGGGTTCTTCCCCTGATCACAGTCAACTGCCCAAAGACCGAGCATATCGCTCGGCTCAAAAAAGGAGCTGTCTTGAAAGCGAGTCACTTTAGGAGGAGCTTGAGGTGGTTAGAGGCCTGTCCTGTGAGTGTGACCCCTTCCCACGGAAGACTTCGAGTTTCTCAAGGTTCAATATAAGGGAAAGGATGGCCACTTCACAATTAGCATTTACAGACTGAATGAAAGAATGAATGAAGGAATGAATGAATGATGACAGTGAAGGCCAGCAACAGTGGGAACGGTTCCTCTAGAAAAGGGGGACATAAATCCAGCTCTGGAAACTGCAGCAGGCTGGTGGGGATGAGGCCGTATCTGGGTCAAATCCTTGAAATTCTGGGGACCTCTCCAGGCTGGCAGTCCAAGAGGAAGAGTTGAGAAGGTCCAGCGGACATGGAGGATTCTGGATAGAAGATGGGAGCCTTATGGGGTGAAGGAAGGAGGGTGGAGGTCATCAGATATGGGTGAGTCCAAGTAAGATCCTGGCCAGAAAAGGGCCCATGCCTTTTGTGAGGCTTCCCACTGGCCTCTGGCTTCAACGTCCATCCTGGGGACATCGCACCTCCTAGCAGTCCCAGTGGGAGGCAGCGGCTTTGCGGTGAGCCAGCTCAGGGGAAGTTTCTGCTCTGCCCTCTTACCTGGACTGGGACCTGCAGCAAGTTTCTTAGACTTGCTGAGTGCCAGTTTCTTCATCTGTGCAATGCACAGAACACTTGTGTCACAGGAAGATTTGATTATTTATTCCATGGAAATTTATTGATAGTAATTATGGGTCAGGCATGATGCTAGGTGTGGAGTGTATAAAGTGAGCAAAAATAGACACAGTTCCTTCCCTAGGAAAAGGAAATGCTCACATAAATAAATGCAGCATTATATCTGAGAGAAATCCCACGAAGGGGACTTACAAGATGCCATATTGTTGCTGGAACTTGGGGCCAGCTGGCTGCTCAAAAGCCAGTACAAAGAGAGGCATGTGTAGGTAGAAAAGAAATTTTGCTTTATTCCAGAGGCTGGCATCCAGAGTGGGTAGGGGGAGGGCAGACTCCTGTCCAAAGGCCAATTCCCTCTCCCCTGACAATCAGGGCCAAGAGCCTTTAAAGGGGAGTTTCAGGGATGTACAGGTGGAGGGAGGGGGCTCCACGCAGAATGGCACAGTCAACTCTGACCGTCATCTTGAAGTTAGCCACGTGGTGTCTGATCAGCATCATCTTGGTTAATCTTGGTTCAGTGCAGTTAATCTTCAGTTCCAGGGTCGGTTTGTTCCTTCTCTCTGAGGCCAGTTCTTAGAATTGTGGCAGATTATGTCATGGCTGTGGTCTCGTCTCATGTAGTTAAGTTCTTCCACCTGCTGGGGGTTTCAGTATCTACAAGACGGCTCAAAGGCTCAGAATAGTATCTATAGCCAGTGAGGAGGAACTAAAGGTCCTTGACTTTGTTTAATGACTAAACTACTATCATTGTTTTTTGTTTGATCGTTTCCCTTTGTTTCTGTATCTTCTTATTTCTCTGATTAAACTTCTTCTTCGACTCAAGTTTTTCTACAGACAGAAGGCAGGTGGAGGGCATGGCAGTGAGGGGTTGGGGTGTCTGTGCTGGAGAGGCCCCATAGGGTCTGGGTTTTGTTCCATTTCAATATGAGCCCATAACTGGGAGGTTTCCCTGGTCATGGAGATTGGACTTGATGGTGAAGGAAAGGGGGCAGGTGAGGGGGCCCGTGGGGATAAGGACATCAAGGCAGAGGGAGCGGCACAGGCAGTGGCCCTGTGGCTGGGGCTCAGAGCGGGAGGAGAGGGTGTGTGCCGCGGTGGCCAGAGAACCTGGCGAAGCAGCCGCTGTGGAAGCGTCCATCTCTGCCCTTCCCCCAACACATCCTCGGGTTGCCCCAAACTCCTTGCCCCCAGATTAGCCTCCTTGTCTCCTCACTCTGGGCTCTATGCTGCCCCAAATCCGTGGGGATGCCCATTCTTCACCAAGTGCCCACTAGTCAGCCCCACCTCAAGAGGGGTTACAGCAAGTTCAAGGCCAAGGCTCTGCAGCCAGGCTGATTGGACCGCTTTCTGGCTATGTGAGAGCACAGGGCGACAGGCAAGTCACATGCCCTCTGTGTGCCTCAGGGTCTTCGTCTATAAAACAGAAATGATAGCAATAGTAACCACTTCATGAGTAAGTACCTCGCTTATGTGACTTAGTACATATAAAACACTTGGAACAGCGCCTTAAAAAAAGTAGGTGTCACTATTGGTGTTTGCCTGCCCCTCATTACCCTCAGCTGCTTCCACTGCTCCTGGCATGAGCTCTCTGCCCTCCCCGCACTCGGTCCAGGATGTGCCCAAAAGTCCTTGTGCTGCCTTGCCCCCCACCCCACGACCTGGGCTACTCTGTGCCAGCCCACAGCATCCCCGCCCTCCTCCACCCTCCCAAGTCCCCCTCAACATTCAAGGCACATCTGTCATTCCACATTTTCTAGTAGCTGCATTAAAAAACTAAAAGAGAAAAAAGAGAATGAACTTTAATAATAGGCTCTGTTTAATCAGATATATCCATTCATCATTGCAACATGTACTCAATATTAAAACTTAGTAAGATATTTTATGTTCTACCTTTCTTACTAAGCCTTTGGCATTCATTGTGTATGTTGTACTAAGAGCATATTTCAGTTCAGACAAGCCATGTTTCAAGCACTCCACCATCACAGATGGCTGGTGGCTATGCCTGTTGGTCAGGCCAGCCCTTGATTCTGAGATCCGTGAGGGCAAGGACCACAGGTGTCTCCATGTGCACCGTAGGTTCTTGGTAAATGCGGACTGCGTAAGTCAAAGTAGGGATGGATGGGTGAACAGCTGTCATGCTCTACAAAGCCCTGTCTGCTCTCCCCTGAGTCCTCTTCCTCTGGTACTAGGCATACAACCTTTCAGCCATGACCTATGGGTACCAAATCCTGGGTACCAAGTGCCCAGCAACCTTTCCAAAGAGAAGGTGAGGAATGCACTTACATGACCTGGCGGCCCAGAGAGCACTGTAAGGAGGGATGTGCGAAGGAGAGACAGGTGGTGAAGATTCAAGGAAGACAGGCCACAATCTAGGGAGCCCTCAGCCCCCTGCCTTCAGGCAGAGGAGACATAGACAGAAGGAGGGAGGTGTCTCCCAAAGGGGCTCTCAGTCTCTTAGGGACTCGGCAGGAGAAGCAAGGATTGGCAGGAGGAATGGAGGGAGGGAGTACTTTGGGGCAAAAATGTTTCTTTCTCTGCTTAATTTCTCCTCTTGCTACTTATCAGCAGATAAATAGCTGTGAGCTGTCCCACATCACTCTCTCCAGCCTCAGGGAGGCTGACATTTGGGGGCAGTTGCAGAAGAGTGGGTGGGAGGGTCCCCTTCAGGGACCAGCCTTCGGGTCCAGAGAGCACCGGGGACTCGTTCAAGGTGAAACAGCCTGTTAATAGCAGGGCTGGAGCAAGAACTCCTGTTTCCTCGTGCTTTTGGATGTTATCTCTCGGCAAAGATGAGGATCGTAGGCTCTTTGAAGAGGACCCTAATATACAGGCTGCCGAGACGCAGCTAACTCTTCGTGTATTTGAAGAAAATTAATTTTTCATTCTACCACTATTCTACCAAAATTCTTATTGAGGCTGGCTATCTGTAAATACACAGTCTGACTCCCCCTTGCAAGTTTAAAAAAGAAAAGGTGGAACCTCAGTGGGTATCTTTAGAGAAGTAGAATTATAATTTAGTTGACCTATATCTTGGTGCTGGTGAATAAATCGCCCTTGAATGATTCAAATAATAAGTTTGGCCCTCTTTGGAAAATTGAGCTGACCACGGATGGAAGTGGTTAAGTGTTTCCATCTCCAAACACACAGCATATGCCAGCGTGTCTTGCATCTCAAATCTCGCAGGGTTGTCCTCAGGTGTTGTGGGAGCAGCAACTTGGGTTAACAAACTTTGATATTGTAGTGATTGCTTTTACCAAATCATATTCTCACCTTTGTGTATTCTCACCTTTATGTAAACACGTAAGAAATGTATAATCAAAACCAATGCTTTCTATATTTGTCATTATACTGCTACTTCAAAGAAAAACGTCTAAGAGCATAAGACACAAAACTCTCAATTCCAGTCACCACCTTATCTATGGAACTGAGCTCAGTTGCCTTGAAGCTGCTTTGCTAGCAGGAATCTGCTACGAACTGTCTCCTTGCTGTAAAAAGCAGAGATATGCTTTGCTCGCTTTGCTTAGTTCGAGGTCATAGACTCAGGGCTGCTTGTGCTTATATAAAACCATAACTCGTCCGCTGCCCTAACCGGCAGGACATGCTTCGCTCATCAGGCGCAGGTGGATTGTGTAGGCTGCTCCTGCTCACAGAAGACTGTGACTTAGCCCTTAGCTGGGGACAGCTGGGCTGCTTCACATGCTTAGACGATTTCTGATCATTGTATGGAGACTCTGTGGTGGTCTGGGTTTTCATTATCAATTATTCGGAACACTGTAACCTTGCTCATGATTGTTTGAGGTTTAAAATAACCATCTGTACTATCAATATTGTAACCTTCTCTCTAAGTATAAATTAAGATTATAATGTTCCCGTTTTTCACGAACTGAAACTGCTGACCTGCATCCCTGCACGTATACCATGCCCCTTACTCATTTCAGTGACATATTTCACTTTGACTCTTTGTTTGACTATTCTCAATAAATACAAGAGCTCTGGAGGAGCTCGGGGAGGCGGTCTCCGGCTCCCTCTCACTCTCTTGACCTAATAAAGTCTTGAATAATCTCGTTCTGCTGCACTGGGACTTGCTGGACAAAACCTACGATGACCAGAACCCACAGGTACTGGCTCCATAAACAAGGCTCTATGTGGCTAACCTGTCTTGCCTTCCACCACGTGCCCGCCTGCTGAGTGTCAGCGGTGCAGCTGAGACGAGTGTGCCTTCCACATGGAGCGGCTGGGTCTCGGCACAGACCCTCCGCCACGCGGGCTCCCCACACTGACCTTGCTCTGGTGGCATTCGCAGTGCCTGATTATAATGAAAGGCTATCAGCGGGCTTTGGCCACACGCATCCCATGGTTGCCCCCATCCTAGCCACACGGGGATCACTTGGTCCTCCCCATCCCACTCTCCCGCAGAGATTTCTGGGGAGAGACAGGCTGATTTGCATATCACAGGGGCCTCCAGGGAAGGCATGTGAACAGGTTGCCTCTGCCTGGAATTCCATGAAAAGAAATTGGGTACTTTGTTTGAACAGTCAGTCCATTCAGCTTGGGAGAATTTGTAGAAATCTTTAGGGAACAGTTATGGTTTTAAATCCATTAGCACCTCCAAGATCTTAAGCCCAGCCAGTCAGGGAGATTGGCCCTGGGGAGTTTTCTGGGTTTTGGTCCCTACAAAGCTTTGGGAACAGATCCAGCAGTACCTCTTCTCCCTCCCCAGACCCCCTGCCCTGCCCCCGAAACACCCAAACAAGCATAAAAACCTGCCGGCACCAACCTTCCCTCGCTCTTGAGAGAAGGCCGGTGTGCTGACCAGCTCTACACCCAGGTTAGTTACTTGGCGTGGATTTCCAAGTGCAAAGCACCTGCTAGGTCCAAGCTTCAGTCTGATTGTAGCTGTCAGAAAATCCAACAGGGCCTCCACATTAGCTGAGAGAAGTGTGGCTCATTCATCCTGACTTCCATCCAAGCTACATTGTTCGAAGCCAAAGTTTGACAAAGCCTTCTAACAAAACTGGGAGGGCCTAAGTCCCCGACTCCACATTGGCCTTTGTGTTAGGCTGCTAGGGATGCTGCGCGGAAGGACCGCCCACTAGTGGCCTAAAACAGTAAGAACTATTGGCCTCACAGTTCTGCAGGCTAGAAGTCTGAGACCAAGGTGTCCGTGGGGTTGGTCCTTCTTAGGGTTCCAAGGGAGAATTGGCTCCATGCCTCTGAGTTTAGGAAGCCATGGGCACTCCTGGGCTCACAGACGCATCCTCCCAATCCCCTGTCTTCACATGGCTGTCTTCTTATAAGGACACCAGTCATATTGGCTTAGAGGCCACCCTACTCCAGTATGACCTCATCTCAACTAATTCCATTTGCAACAACCTTATTTGCAAATAAGGTCACATTCTGAGGTATTGGAGGTTAGGACTTTACCGTCTGCTTTGGTGGGACCCAAATCAACCCATAACAGCTTTCCTACCATGTTCCCAAAGTGCACGGTGAGGGACAGAAGGCCTTCACAGCATTCCATCCTGTCACCCACCAGGACAGCAACAGCAAGTGGCTATACAGGTCACCACTGGTTTTTTGTATGAGGAAAGAAGATTCTTTGAATCCTGTATAATAATGGTGAGCTGTGAGAGGTTATAGCTGTTCAGGGAGTGTACATAAAAGGGGAATGCCTAATTAAATAATTTAATCCCACTAAAAGGTATGTACACTGTAGTCATTAATTCATCCATTCATTCATTCATCTATTCAATCAATATGCATGCAGCCTGCCATGTGCTAGGCACCCTGCCTCGTGTGGAAGAGGCTGAGGTCCTGCTGGTGAGCCGGAGCCTTGGCTCTGCTGGGCCAGGTCTCTGAGGCTCCCTCTCCAGCAATCTGGCAGAAGCGGGAAGATGCTCAGCCTTAAGATCACTTCCTAGAGCATTTATTCTTATGCCTGAGTGTGAGATAATAAGAAACATATGTGTGTATATATAATATATATAACATACTATATATGATATAAAATATATAATATAATATTACATAATATAAAATATAATACATATAACATTATATAATACAAATATATAATTTAATTATATAATATAACTATAATATACGATAGTAAGAAACCTATGTATATATCATATGCCATATTATATAATATATAATATGGTGTATAGTATGTATTATATAACATAACATAATATATTACATAATAATAATAAATATATATATATAAGATTGGGCTTAACCTCTGGTTCCTGACCTTAAATTTTTTGTAAATAGGGGTGCTAGGAGAATCTTTTGTTCTAACATTTAGCCTTTGACCCCAATTCCTGACACAGAGCTCCCAAGACCCTGAGTCAATCTCCTGAGTGGTAGAAGCATCTGACCCCAAGCTCATAAACCCCTTGGAATCTGCTGTGTGATAGAAATGAGGAAAGTGGGCTCCTGGATGAGCGCCAGTCACCAGAAAGGCCAAGCCACCACTGGAGGCTTGGAACTTTAGTCCTACCCACCGTTCTCCAGGTAGGAGAGAGGGGAGAGGGACTGGAGATAGAGTTAAGGATCTATCATGCCTGTGTGGTGAAACCGTCATAAAAATCCCAGTAGAATGGGGTTCAGGGAACTTCTGGGTTGGGGAACACTTCTGTGTACTTGGAGGGTAACACCCCTGTTCCACGAAGACAGAAGCTCCCGTGTGGGCCACTCTGGACCTCGCCCTACGTATCTCTTCATCTGGCTGCTCGTCTGTATCCTTTATTTGTGTATTTTATTACATAATAAACTAGGTAAACCTGAGTAAGTGTTCCCCTGAATTCTGTGAGCTGTCCCAGCAAATGATCAAATCCAAGGAGGGGGCCGTGGGAACCTCCGATGTGTGGCCGAGCTGGACAGAAGCGGTGGGCGACCTGGGGACCTACGACTTGTGACTGGCATCTGAAGTGGGGGCAGTCTCATGCGACGGAGCCCCTAATCTCCGGGGTCTGTGCTAACTCCAGTTAGCATCAGAATTGAACTGAATTGTCGGACACCCAGCTGGTGTTGGAGAAAATTGCTTGGTGTGGAAAGATGAAAAAACAAACAAAAAAAACAACACACCTGGGATCAGAAGAGCTGTGCATGTGGTACAGGGTGAGAGTAAAGGAGAAACATGCAGGAGAGATTTCTACACTAAGGGTCTAAGGGAGGTTTTGCAACTCTCTGGTAAGGGGAGGGGGCTGAAGAGAGGGAGAGAAGACTGAGGGCAGCAGGCTCTCCCAGGTCCTCGCGGCCTGCAGGCTGCCTTGCCTCTCCTGTGGCTCTCCCTTGGAGATCCTGGATAAAAGCAACTCTACCCGATGCCACGTATGACCCTGGGCCCTCAGTCTTTGTGTGAGGGGGACATTCTCCTTCCAAACCTCCTAATATAGCTGGGTCACGAAAAGGTCTTTTTCCCTCTGTCCCAAACTCTTGGATGAACTTTTTGTTTTCTTTTTAAGGAACTTCCTTAATAAATTGCATTTCCCACAAAATCCTGGGAGACAGACACATTTAAGTCACCCCCAAAATGTAGGCAGAATACCGGCCCCTATGGATGTCTAAACCCTAAGCCCTGAGATCTGTGACTGTGTTACTTTCCACTGCAAAGGGACTTTTCAGAGGTGATTAAGTGAAGGGTTTTGAGATGAGAAATTGGCCTGGGTTATCTAGATAAACCTAATGTAATCTCCAGGGTCCTTGTAGTAAGTTAAGGGAGGTAGGAGAGTCAGAGCTTTCAGGATGAAGTGGAGGTCTGCGTGCTGTGACCGCTGACTTTAAAGGCAGAGGAAGGGCCTGTGAGCCAAGGAATGAGGTCAGCCTCCAGCAGCTGGGAAGGGCAAGGAAACCCATTCTCCCCTAGAGCTTTCCGAAAGAGCACAACCCTTCCAACACCTTGATTTCAGCCCCGATTTCAGACTTCTATAAGATAATCTCCAAACCGCAAGATAATAAATATGTGTTGTTTGACGCTATGGAGTGTGTGGCAACTTGTAAAGTAACAATAGGAAACAAACACAACCATCTCACCCAACTCGTAATCCCTGCTTCTCCAAACACACGGGTTTCCTCACTGTTGTCTCCTCGCACTAGGCTCCATTCTGGCACCCCACTTCCGTTGCTCACCCCTCCTTCCCCTCCTTTTCCCACCCGGGTTGGCCCGCCCAGGCCAGCTCCCACCCCTCCACACCCCACTCCCCACACGGTTCCCACCTCCCCACCCCAGTCCCCAAATCCTCCGCTAATACCAGGCACAGCGGCTGTGACCTGTGAATCCCTTTAATATTTTGAAGAGTGCTTCTCATCACGTGTAACCAATGACCATTTTAGACAACAAACAAACAAGAATCTCATCTACCTAAAGACATTTAAACGGGTGAGGCAGGCCACACACAACACGGCTGGAGACCTATGGAATCTCCCCAAAGCCACGTTTCCCCACGAGCTCCATGCTGTTTAATAGGGGCTTGTTTTTCTGAAATGCCCGCGGATGCCTTCTGCATGGAAATGGCACGCAGGGATGTGGAGAGCCCGGCGGCTGGCGCTGGTCCACCCCTTATGTGCACACAGGTCTCTGCACCTCCAACCGCTCCTTCTGTCCAAGAGGTGTTCATTTGCTCCCAGTCCTTCCGTTTGGAGGTGTGGAATTGGTTGGCCTTGGTTCCAGGCAGTGCTAAGCCGAAAAGGCGTGCTTTTCGACATCTCTGAAATGTCTCCCCAGGGAAATGTGCACTTTGAAGGCTCCCACTTCGTCATCCTGCCATCACCACTGACCCCCATTATGTGAGTAGCGCCCTCTCTCACCCACTTTGTGCCACTTGCTGGGCTAAGAACTTTGCATGCAGTGCCTTATTCCGTTCTCCCAACAACTCTTGGAGACAGTACTATTATTCTTCTCATTTTCCAGATCCATGGAGGCTCAGAGGGGTTAAGTAACTTGCCCAAGGTCACACAGTGAGTTTGTCTAGAGCCAGGCTGGAAAGCCTCGCTGAGCAAAGTGTGAGCCGTCAGTCAGCAGCAGCCTTCTGCTAGAAACTAGAATCCCCGACCCCACCCCAACCTCCTGAAGCAGAATCTGCATCCTAACAAGATTAAAGCTGAGAAGCTCTGCTCTAAACCACTATGTGGTACTATCACTCAAGAAAGAAAAAACAACCAGTGATTGGATATGAATTTGAATAGTGGGTCTGGTAGGGATTCTTGCAGGACAAGGGGAAGTGGGCACTGTGGGATGCTGGAGGGCCTTGGAGAGGAGGTGAGGCTGCCTCAGGAAGCACCTCTTTTACTCCCTAAACACTGAGCTGTGGGGCACCTTCCTCCCTGCACCTAGCCCCCAGGCCGGGCAGGGGCGGGCTGCTCCTACAGGCCGGGGGAGAACTGACAGCCGCTGTTTGTCCTTGCATGCGTGGTAGCTGCGGGCTGAAGACATGCGAAGGCTGTTAAGACTGTAAGAGTGATGGGGACTGCTCTTGCTAACACCTCTGTCTGGACTGCGTTTTCAGACCCCGAGCTGAAGGAGAAAAGGATAGAAATTCAAGCAAGCTAGCTACAGAGAAGGAGAGAGAGGGGGAGAGAGAGAGAGAGAGAGAGAGAGAGAGAGAGGAGAGAGAGAGAGAGAGAGAGAGAGAGAGAGAGAGAGAGAGAGAGAGAGAGAGAACACAAGCGAGGCGGGGGAGGGGATGGATTGCTCTGGGAGGGGAGGTGCCTTGTGCAGCAAATGTGCTGCTTGCAGGGCTGGTTTTCTCCAAACCAGACTCACTCCATTAGGCAGGCAGGGGGTCCTCTCCACCCGCCAACACTCACCTAGAAGTGAGGGGAGCCAGGCTGGTACTCAACGACCACCATTACTGCTTTTAAACGCATCCATTTAGATCTCATTTATGTATTGATACCCACATCTTTCTTCATCAGATTTAGGATTAATTTGTTTTAATAATAGATGCTTAATAACCATCATTAATGGTAACAGCACTCATCATTTTCCATTAATGAAATAAAACCTTATCATTTTCAAAGAACTCGCAATCTTATCCCACTTTCTCCTCAGAGTCCCTGGGAGGACGAATGGGGGAGTGTTACGTGCGTTCTGCAAATAAGAAGTCAGGCCTGCGGAGGCACCCCTATTCCATCAGAGGTAGTTTATGAGGGGGAAGGGAACTCCTGATTCTAGAAGGCATGGCTTCCTTGGTGTTTCCTCCCACACACTAAACACACATGCGGCCGAATCAGCAGCAGCAACACTAGTCCAATGCAGGCAGAGAAATGGCAGACCCCCTCCCTCCACTGATTCAGGACTGGTGACCCCAGTTCTGCAGCCTCTGAACACAGGTCATGTTGTAGATTTAGGACTGGAGACTCCTGCTTGGATGGTTTGCTTTGGTTCCCTGGTGAGATCCCCGTATCTACTATGAAGTTTCTCTCTCCTTCACCGATGGAAGCGTATTCCTAATTTTTAAATATGCTTTTCTTCTGTGGTCATCCACACATGTATACATGCTGCTTGGTTTGTTTTCTCAACTCCCCGATATATTTTCTGTGTCCTTAAACCATTACCAGTGAGGCTGGTTTGGGGACCAGCCCCTGATAGTCAATGAGAAGAAAGGCCTTAGTGTCATGCTGGGTGGAAGGAGGGGATATTTATGACCAGAATCCTTGGGGATCATGGGCTGACTTTGAATTCCTGAACCCCAACTTGGGGGCCCCTAACCTGGACCTTCCTGGCTCCCCATGCAGTATCCTGATATCCACACCTTGCCCTCTTCTCAATGAGAACATTTGCCTTTTTTTTTTTTTTTTTTTTTTACAGGAGTCTTAGGTATGTGGACCCCATGAATGAAGAGGGATGGAACTTCAGGAACCTGACAGGCTGATCGGAGACACTCCCTGAGAAATATCTGGAGATGGAGGGGTAGTACCCTTCCCCACACTGAAGGTGCTCCTGCCAGTGAGCAGAGCTGTCTGGCACAAAGACCAGCTCCCTACCCCACCCCTCCACCATCTCTAAATGCTGCTCCAGCCACCCAAGCTGTAGGGCAACTCTGCCCCAGTTTGTGGGGCTGGTATCCTCCCACGTGCTTGGCTGACCATTTAATTACAGGGTCCAACCAAACTGATTACACTTTTGGGACCTTGCAGACATCAGGTAATTAAAGGCCACCTCACTGCTGAGCTCTGGAGAGGGAGAGTCTTCTCAGTGCCATCAGTACACAGGGCTGTCCATCATGCAGTGAAAAGGAAACCTTGAGACCAAGGGAATTAAAAAAGAGAAACATCTGGAGATGGCAGACTCCCTAAGGGCTCAGTATTGGGTTGACATTTTCAAAGTCAGAGAGGTAGTACATAATTTTTTTTTCTAGCAAAATCCATCATCACAGAAATCCAGTTTTGTCATCAGATTATATGACTGAGCCACAGCTGGTAAGAGCTGAGTTACATGAAGATTAAACAACATAAACCAGCTAGTGCAGTGTTGGGCACATAGTAAGTGCTCAATAAATGGTTATTATTATTATATGATCATTGTTAAGTATTTGAGTTAGTGCAAAAACATTCATCAAATGCCCACAGTGTCAGGCACAGCACTCAGCATTGGGGACTCTGAGGAATGCTGTCCTTGTAGGTTCTTGGGATTTCCAATGACAAATGGAACCAAGGCTGAGAGGAGATGCTTCCAGAACCCAAGCCTTACACATGGTATGAGATGTGAGTTCAAGGCCACCTGCTGGTGTGAGAAGAGGCGATGACAACGGCCTGGCGGCTGCACTGGGTCAGCCTCAAGTACCCACGTTAGCCACTCTTGGGGGGACAGAGGAGGGTGGCCCCAAGGCTATGACTCTTACTGGAGAGACTGGATTAGTGCACAGCAAAGATTGTTGAGTTATATTTATACCCTGGCCCATCCTGAAGCAGACTGTGTGTGGCTTATGAGGATAAAAATCAATACTTAAAAAATCAGTCAGAAAACAGGAAGAAGCCATGGAAGGGAGAATGTGGGAAGGAGAGCCTGTCCGACACCTCCCTGGGCCACCTCAGGTCTCAGCACCATCTCTCTGCAGGAGGCAGGGAGGGTCACGACCACACTTGGTTCCAGCTGCCACTGTGGCAAGTACATCTCTGCACGGTCCGCCCAGCTGCTGCCCAGTGACGGGCTTCTCAAGCCGCAGCCCAGCAGCCCCTCAGCCTGCCGGGGGCTCCCCAGCCACCTCTGAGCCCTGAGACACAGCAGGACTCCTGTCACCCACACATACTGGGGTGTGAACGCTCCTGGGGCAACTGGGAGACGGGTGTCAGTGGACAAGTTCTTCTCCCTTTCTCTCCTCACATAAGACACGGTGGTCAGTTATTCATAGTTAATAACTACTTTGGAAGAGCAATCAGCCGAACTTGGTCACAAGCAGTGCCCAAGCTTGGGAACGCCACCTCTTTATGTATCTTCCTCATCCCCCGCCTCACGCTCCCCTCCCTCTCATCTCCCTGGGCTTAGCCTCCTTACTGTAAAGGAGACACTCATCAGTTTTGGCCCCAGGCTTGGCTTTCTAGGACACCAGCTAAGACAGAAAGTTAAGATGAAGCTTTGAAGGGAGTCTCTGTGGTTTGTCCCCTAAATGTGTGCTGAAAGGGTCTACATTCCTTAGCAGAAGGGCTGCCAGCTTGTTCCACACTTTATAGACGCCGATGCTCTGAGCCAGCATGAGTCGTGTTGCTGTATCCCGCCCAGCAAATGAAGCAGAGCTCCCTCTTAGTGTGTCCAGACACTAGTCTTTCTTGTGGGTTCCCAAAAGGAGACGTCATGTGATGTAGAGATCACTGTTCTCAACATCACCCTTTCTTAATCCAATAGTGAGTTCAGGAGGCTGGTTCTTACAACACCCTTCAACGTGGTCTGAAAGTTTAACATCAAGGTCTACTCCAGTAAGCACACGGAGCTAGCAAGACGGTGTAGTGCACAATTGCCAACAAGGGCTTTGAAGTGGCACGGGCTTAGGTGTGATTTCCAGATCTGCCACTGACCACCTGCATGACCCGGGGCCAATTAAACTTCCTAAGCCTCAGTCTTCTTCATCTGTAAAATGGGTTATGGTAAGGACAAATAAGATAATGCATAAAACCTGCTCAATTCAACACTCAGCACACAGTAAGTAGTCAGTAGAAATTGCTATTGATAAAACTGTTCTGAGAGGGGCCCTGGGATGAAGTCCAGGTACAATGTGGTTCTCAGATGGTCTGTCTTAATTCAAGGGGTAAGTGGAGTGGATTTTGAGTTGTAGATCCCATTTTTTCCCCAAATAATCATACAAACAACCATATATTTTAAATTGTGAAATGCTTGGAAGGAATTGCTTAGGAAGGGACAGAGTTTTAATAGGGGGTTCTGTAGTCTAGGAGTTTGGAGAAGGCTTGTTGAAAAGCCTAGGACCATGCCTCCCTCCCCCGACTGGTGTGACGGACAATGTGATTCACAGCTGTGGGCAAGGGCAGCCTTCACGGATGGTTGGCCCCTCAGCTGCCTCAGGAGGCAATGCGCTGTAGTGGAAAGAACACAGGTTTGTAGGGAGACCAACTAAGGGGCTGTGTGGCTTAAAACCAGCCACTTCACTGCTCTGAGCCTCAGGTCTCCCATCTGTGAAATGGGGGTAATGGTTCTTCTTTGCAGACTGTTGTGACGATTAAAAGAGTGAATGTAGGCAAAGCACCTGGAGCAGATCCCAACACAGAAAGGCTCAGTAACGTTCAGTCCTTCAAACCCCTTCTTCCTCCTGTGGAATTACGACCAGGTACTGTCATCTAGCCCCCGGTATGACACAGCAGGGGTTTTGCCAAGCATGTCTTTGTGACCCCACAGAAGCCAGCTTAATGACTAGTATAAAGCAGGTAGACACAGTAGGCACTGCTCACAACATATCTGACTGAAGAAGCAAACTTGTCACATTGCCCTTAGGGTCCACGGCTAATGCTACAGCTGTAAGAACAGCACGACTGAGATTCCACACAAACCCTGTAATGCATGCAAATGATTCTCCACCATCCTAAATAATAACACAGATTTAATTAAAAACACTTTGAAACATCCTTTCAAAGCCTCCCTCCATCCCTCTGTTCCTTTATCAGACTCTCAATTTGCTGACTAGAGTGTGATTTTTGCTGAAACCTTTGAATGGCAAATCACATTTTCATCCCAAAGTGTCAGAGATAAAGGCATGTAACAGAATAAGATAATGAAAGGCCAAAGAGGTAAACCCAGCCTGGAGTGCAGCAGGAAGACATAAGCGGGCCTGTGATGTTCATGGGCTTCTTTTTTGTTTTTTTTTCTTTTGCTGATTAAACCAAAGGTCTTTGCTGTAAATTAGAACCATGTTCTCCTGAAATATTAATCTATATTTCAAGTTAAAAAAAAAAAAGTCCATGGTTGATTATAACAATTCAAACTGCCGGTGAGTGTCCTTGGTCAAGATGAGCAGGAATCAAACTTTTTGCGGAACATTCCTTACATGGTGGGAGGCGCCTACCTCCCGTGGGAGCAGAGTTTACCTACAGACTTCTGACCTCCTCTCATCTATGTTCATTTCAGCCATCCACCCACCCACTCATCCATCCATCCTTGCATCGTGCATATACTCACTAAGCCCCTGCTATGAGCCAAGTGCTGCTTCAGTTTTAGGGACACAGCAAGAAATAAGACAGATGAAGTTCCTGCCCTCATGAAGAGAGACTACATAATTACATAAACACATAGTTACACAGTTTAAACCAGGGTTGTCCATATTCATATTCATTCAACCAAATTTCCTCCAGCAAAGTGCAAAAGGCTGATATCCTGGTTGCTGAGGGAGCAACCATGTTTTCCTGGGAGGGTAAGGGCCCTCTCTGATTTAGCCCTGCAGTCTCAGTTTCTAGCACGAAACCCAGAACACAGTACACACTCAGGAAAAGTGTGTTCAACAAGAGAATGTACTCTGGGGCTACTCAAGGACAGAGACACCGTCTTATCTGCCTCTGCATAGAACACTCTAGATAGGTCTTAATTCATTCAACTAGCATTTTCTGAGACCCATTCATCTCCCAAATATTGAACATGTGTTTAGTGAACATATGCATGTGTTTCTGCTGGGTAGACCACTAGGAATGAAAGTCTGGGAGTACCAGGAGAGCTGCTAGGACAGAGCAGGGGATGGCTGGCAAACAGTTTTCCAAAGTGGTTGTACCAACTGACATTCTCAAGCAGTACCAAAGAGTTCCAGCTGTTTTACATTCCTGCCAAATCTTGGTTTTGTCTCCCCCCCTTTTCTTCTCTCTTTTCTTTCTCTTAATATAACTCACTGTGGATTTAATTTGCAGTTCCCCGATGTCTAATGATGTTGAGTCCCTTTTCAAGTGTCTACTGGCCATTTGGATAACTTCTGTGAAGCACTTGTGTGCGTGTTCTGGGGGTCTAGGGTTTCTGTCTGCCTTGTTCACTGTGGGCCCTCAGGCTCCAGAAAACTCCTGCCACATACCAGGTGCGCCAAGGATGTATCTGTTAAATAACTGTGCAAGTTCACATAACTTTTCTACTTTCATTTTCTTCATATTTTTAAAAGTCAGCTCATTATTGCTTAAATAAACTGACTTAAAAAGTAATTTATATCATTTCATAGCTCTGAAATCATGGTTGTAAATTGCAAGTTACACTTTGGCTCTTAAACATTAAAATAAATGGGCAACAATTTTTAAAAACTCCATTCGTGTATTGCTAATTTCTCCCCCTTAATGCCACTGATGATACTCTAATATCTCCCAAATGAAATGAGCTGATTCCCGTGACACATGTAAGTGCCCTTACACGTTGGCTGTGACTAGCTTTCCTCACACCAGCTCCATGTGAACCACACCCGGGGCAAGGGTGGAGCGTGTGCTCAGGAACTGTGTGTCAGTCAGGCAGGGGGACTGCTGTCCCTGGGATGTCTTTAAAAAGACGGCCAAGGCCAGGGAGCAGACTGGACTGAAGACTGGAGGGGCCAGACGAGTGAGACCCGTGGAGACACAGAAAGACAAATTAACACTTAATTCTGGTTGTGATGTAAAGCATGTTTTTCAAGATTTTAAGTGACCAATTGTGCTTTACTCCATGGATAAAAAGCCTTGAGTCTATTAGGGATAAATGGCTTGCAGGGGATTGAGACTGTGCTCAAATCTTATTAGACTAACAGGCTTTAAATGTTCTGCCTCTCTCCCTAGATAAGTGGCTGTTAGATGGAGTACAGAGATGGTGCAGCCTCCGGTAATAAAGTGTAACGAGGAAGCCTTCTCAGCTTCTTTAACTGACCACGTGTGAGCCTGCCCTGATGTCACAGCCAGGAAGGCTGGTCTGTGGGACCTTTGCAAGATGTGGGGTCTGCCCCATGGTGACTGAGGGGGTGAAGACATTGCCCTTAAGTGAAAGATGGAAAATCACAGAATCCTGTTCTCAGAAGCCAAGTCTGCTCAGGACATAGTCTTAGGGGATGTGCCACATTCTGAAGTGGTCCAGGGCAGTTTAAGCAGTGAGGATGAATGACAGCCTTCTCTGTGGCTCAGCCTTAGGGACCTGGAGTGAAAGTCAGTGGGAAATCCCTAGGTTGTGGGTCAAATGATTCTGCACCGTTGCCCATTAGCTGCTTCTTCTAGGGATGAGTGTGTGACACACAGGCATTGAAGGGCACTTGTGTCCAGCCCTGGCACCAGGAGGAAGGGATCCTTCCTTCGTAAGGAGATTTAAAAGCTGCCTCCCATCTCCGTGGAGATGGAGACAGGCACAGAGGAGAGTAACTGATATGGACCCCATCCGGTCCACAGAGCAGAGACCTAGGCTACCATGCCCTCCAATGGGCTGAGCAGGAGAAGGAAGCAAAGACTTGAAGCTTTCACATCTTTGGGCTGCATGAGTCAGTGCTTAAGCAAATGTGAGAACCTCTGCAATGGGAACAGGAATTGAGAAATCTCAGGGTAGCCTGTGGTGCCCAGGGAAGGCGCCGGTCAGACCGAGAGGGAGGCAGAAAGCTACACTTCATGCAATGTGCTGTGTCACCACATTTAGTCCTCCCAACCCTATGGAGGGTTATTTTATCCCCATCTTACAGATGGGGAAACCGAGACACCATGAAGGTATTAACTTTCTCAAGTTTACACATGGGAGAGCTGGGATTCAAACCCAGGAAGTCAAGTTCCAAAATCTAAACACTTATCCACAAAGCCAGGCTACCATTCACAGCCAAGTCCATGAGAGGGCACGGTCTCTTGTTTTTATAAAGACTGGAATTCCAGAATCCTCCAGGGTGCTTTCAAACTGGTTAAGCCAAGCCTCTGATCTCTAGTATGGGCAAAGCAAAGTAAAAATAAGGACAATGATAAAACAATATCATTTATTATCATCTGGCATGAATCAGGGGCTCTATGCAGATATCTAATACTCATTAACCCATTTTTCAAATGAGGACATGGGAGTGTGGAGGGCTTAAGTAATATTCCTAAGTTCCCACTGCTAAAGGATGGCCACAGTGAGATGTGAACCTGAGGTTTTCTGCTCAAACACCACGCTCTCACTTCTGTGTGCTTCCTTCTGCCCTCTGAGGCCGTGCATCTTCTCCAAGTGAAACGCACACACAACTGGTCTTCCTCTTTCAGGCGCCCTGGGAAGGTCAAGCCTCATCTGCCACCCGAGCAAGTGGCTGCAGGCAGACGCACACCTGCCCTGCAGCATTCACGTGACGTCCCCTCACTCTGCTTGTGTTCTTATTAAAACAAAAAGCTGTATTACTTTGCTGTTTTACTTGGTAAAAATTTTAACGTTTATCATTTGTGCTTTTCTGTTGCCAACCCCTTCAACTCCTGGCCTGCCCAGCCCACTGCCATAGACATACCAGTCGTATCCGTCAGGGAACCTAGATCCACGACTTTCCTGGCGAAAGAGTGTAGGTTTGGTTCAGTTCTCAGCTCTTCTATTTACTAGCCAGTTGATGAGGGCAAGTTGTTCTATTTCCTGTCTAAGCCTCAGTTACCTCCCATCTGAGTAATGGGACAATACTCAACTCTAAGCTCCTTCAGGACCAGGATAGAACTTCACTCACTGCTGCAGCACCTGGCAATGTACCCCGCACACAGCAGCCTTCCCTCAACACATGCTGCTTCCTTTTAAAGTTGCTTTTTTTATTCTACCATAAAACAAGATGCTGAAAGGCATACAAAACAAGCTTAGAGCTTAATTCTAGACTGAATTTCCTTCCAGCCACTGACTAGGCTGAGAAAGAACTTTACAGCTCCCAGGAGCCCATCCTGGGTCCCACCACAGTCACAACCCCTTTCCTCCTCCCGAGAGGATCCAATGCCCTGACTTTTACAGTCTTCACTTCTACAGTTTTATCACTCAAATCTGTATCCCTAGACACTGCATTTTAGTTTTTCCCATAAAGAACCTAATCTGTTACTCTTTAAAGTCCTTTTTAATCTATAGATTTCTCCTCCATTGCTTTCTTTTCCCACAGTTTATCTGCTGAAGAACGTGGGACATTTGACCTGTGGAATTTCCCAGTCTGGATTTTGTTAATTGCACACCCACACGCAGTTCAAAATGTTGCTCTGTCCCAGCATTTCCTGCCAATAGGCAACCAGATTCAGGCTCATCTCGCTCATTTTCCACCTCAAACTTGGAATTAGCTATTTCTTCAAGAAAACCTAGTTTCTCTTAATGCAAATGATAATACTAAGTTCACAATCTGGATAATGAAAGCAGAGACCCCCCAAAGTTCTGATCACCAGATCACTGCCTGATAGGGAGTAACTGCTGAAAAAAAATACGTGTTAAATGAACTTAGAAGTAGAGAGCACTTATTCTACCTACAGTTTACCATCTATCTATCATGTCTACCGACTTATTTAACCATATGTCTATGATGAGGTGCTGGCCCTACACCACACTTCCGTGGGTCAAGTGTTGTGCTGCCATTCTCCTCACCAACCTTCCTTTACAGTCATTATACCATTTAATCCTCACGACCACCCGTGAGGTGCTTACAGTTATCCTCATTTCACAGAACTGAGGCTCAGAGAAGTGAAGTGACTCACCAAGGTCACACAGCTAATAAAGGCAGAGCTCAACCACAGACTCAAGTCTGACAGACTCCAAAGTCTGCATGCCTTTCACTGCTCCTCCATGGATATTTTCCCCCAAAATGCATTTGTTCATTTGAAACTTTAATCTCAGTTGAGATTTGCTATAAGTCAGTGAGTGAATAAATGCCTGACTTCACGGGGCCGAGTGTAGACACAGCCTGGCTTTGCACTCTGCCTGTGAAAGAATCTTTTCTTTCCTTATTTTCTTTTTGGTTCCCAGTGTGACATGTTTTTTTTGCTAGATATGCAGAGGGATATTTTGAATATTCTGGGATAAGCCTGAAGGTATATTTTACTCTTGGTTTGTGAGGCTCATTTTATTCATATGTTTACAGATGTAAAAAAAAGTGGATGATATCAGATACTTCTTCAACCTATTCAAGTCTCAGTTCACATGTATATGCCAACTATGGGCTCATGTTTGGTTTGAGTCTAGATAACAGGTCTAAGGGTTTCTCTTTGCTTTGTGCCCACAGAGCTAAAGCCTCATTGCCCCCTTATATTTGTGATGGGAATGAAATCTTTGTTGTGCTTGATGGAAGGGTATGTGACCCTTTTAATAGAAGCAGACCACATTACAAAGCTGAAACTGAGCTCTGTTTCCAGGGCAACCTAAATAGAAGGACAAAGGGTGCAATCTAACATTTCATGTAATATCACAAAGGCAGATATTAGATTTTGCTATTGGGAGAGGAAAGAGTTCTCTTTCCCACGAGCACATGGAAAGTTACCACTTACTCACCAAAGAGAAGAAGGCAATGAACCCAGGGGGTCAAGCACAGGAATGGCTCTAGCACTGTCCTGTCTTCATCTTGGGCAATGGAGTCAGGACAGTGTTAGGAGGAATAATTTATCCCTCCTGATAAAGAGGAGGGAAGGCCAAATATGTCTGCACCTTGAATTAGCCTGGAAGATTGTAAGGAAATTGACTGCAGAGCCTCCGCCGGTCTGTTCTTGGAAGCTGGTGTGGCTCTTGATGGCAAAATGGCCACAAGACCTGGAAGGGAGAGATGAGGACTCAAAGTAACGCCAAGGACCTTTGGGAGACTCTGGATGCAAAAGAGGGATCGTTTCTGAGATCTTTGTGGACACCCCAGTTCATAAATACCACTTATAATTTCCGATTTAACCTCTCACTTGTGGCTAAAATCGTGACTTTTTCAGACCTCTGCACTTTACTCACTTGCATGGCCAGCAGAGACAATTTGAACAAAAAGTGACGTTTCTGCTTAAAAAAGGAAAAAAGGACACTTATTCGATCCTATGGATGCTGATTATCAGAAGACACACCCAGGCCTCTAGGCCCCGATGGGTCTCAGATACACAGCTGTAAAATGCACCCGAGTTTGTTTTAATCAGGTATGGTAAGGTACACACACGAAGGAAGAAGTTTTTATACCATGATCCCTAGAAACGGGAGGCATGGCGTACCCTGCAGGGCCACACACGGAGCACCAGGGATGGTCAGGAGGCAGAGAGGGTGAGAGGAACTGCAGGTGAGAGGCTTCTTTGTGGTTTTTGCAGGAAGAAATGAGAGAAGCAAGGATAGCAATCCGAACAAGTTTAATATTGGGTGGCTAGAGTATGCTCAGTGGGCTCTGGGCTATAAGGGTGGTTCCTAGTTGTCCAGTATCGGCCCTGGAATACTTTTTAGAGCAGATGGATAGTGTCCTGATCTGCAGGAGTCCAATCAAGGGACACAGGTTGGGGTATGGACTCAGGATTGGTTGGCTTTCATAGAAAAGCTGTGCTGGCAGGCAAGTCATTTAGTAGCTCTAGGAATGAACTAACTTTGGGAGAGGCAATTCCTCCCTGAGTCCACAAGGCCCGAGAACCTCAAAGCATCAAAATACAGGAGAAAAACCTATGGCTGATACACACAGAGACAAGGCTGACACCCGTGCTTGTAGCCGCGAGAGCAGCCAAGTCCACCTTGCTCTGTATCCCCACACTCCTAGGTCATTTTCCAAATCCCTTAAAATTACTCCTGCTGGTTTTCTTCTGTACTTTCTGAAAACCTCAGAATTTTCTCTCTAGGCCCTCTACAACCATGATACATGGCAAGCAAACAACATATTTTTTTAAATATTGTGCTCAATTCCAATTCAGGGTTGGGAGATCAGATTGGGCCCCCCTTCATCATTCATACCACCTCCTGAGCACCCTCCTTAAGCACGGTCTAAAAATCCCAGGTTCAATTTCTCCATTCCTGTTGTGACCCATGCACCATCAACTATTCTTTTTCATTGTCACCACCTTTGTCCATTTGTTTGTCTGCTTCAAGAAATCCATAACATCCCAAGCTTGTATTTTTTTGTGAGCCTCCCTTTAATCTCATGGTATCCACTTTAAAGTAGGCCTTCCTTCATATGCAGCTTTAGCTTATCAAAGTACACTTAGAGCTAACATTACAACACTTTTGAGAACCATGCAACAGTATAACTCCATTCACCTCCCTCACCATTTGTTCCATTGTGTTTATGTATTTTACATCCACGTGCATAGTAAGCCCACAACACACTGCTGTAATTGTTGCACTAAAAGCCATGGTCATTTAAAGAAATTAAGAAGGAAGGAAAGGTGGTCTTTTATATTTACTGCCATATTTGCCATTTCTAGTTCTCTTTTTTCCTTCCCATAGATGTTTTTCCATCTAGTATCATTTCCTTTCTATCCTGAAAACCTGCTTTGTCATCCCATTGTCTTTGGGGCTCCTTCATTACCAGTAAAATATCTGCTGCAATCCATACTGTTGTTCTCTCGTATGAAATTTTCCTTTTCTTTTTCTCTGTATGCTGTCAAATTTTTCTCTTTGTTTTTCACTTTCAGTAGGTTGAGGACAATGTGATTAGGTGTGATTTTCTTTGTATTTATCCAGTTTGGAGCTTTCTTACCTTAATCAAACTTTAAAATACTGTTCTGCACCACATTTTGAAAATTTTTTGAACTTCTTTTTAATTAATTCTTTTATGGTCCATTCACTTACTCTTGTCCTTTGGTCCTTTTGAGACCTTTCTCCTCCTCTCTCCCTCCTCCCTCTCTGGTTCTGATTTTAAGAAATTCTTCTCCTCTCCTCTTTGTTTTTCACATTGTACAATTGCTTTTGATCTCTCTTCCTCTTCATTGACTCTCTCTTCTTCTATCTCCAACCTGCTGCTAAATCCACCCTTTCACTTTCCATGTTAGCTTTTACATTTCTTTGCTAGTATTCCCTATCTGTTCACTCACTGTGACAATATTTACCTTAAAGCTTTAAAACACTTAAAATAACTGCTTTAAAATTACTTTCTGCAAATTCCATTATGTCTGTCATCTCAGAGTCTGTTTCTCTTGAATGATTTTACTCTGGACCTTAGGCCACATTTTCCTGTTTCCTCGCATGTCTAGTAATTTATATTTCATACTGAGAACTGTAGATTGTACATAGAAGGAACTCTGGATTCTGTTCTTACTCTGAGATTGTTGATTTTTATTAAATTACTGGATTAATTACAAAGGTATCATTACTATTTAACTTCAAGATAATTAAATTACCTTGTACCTGTAAAGTTTGGTTTTATACTACATAAGGGTATTTCTGTTTGGGTTTACTCTTAATCATGGACAAGTCCCTTAATCCTGACATATAATCTTTATTTTTAATATGTGTCTCTTCTGATATTTCATTGGAAAACTCTAGGTCTTTACTTAGTCCTTCTAACTTGGAGGAATTCCAAACTTTGTTTCATTTGCAGAAGACAGTAGTTAAAAATCTCTGATTCACTTTTTCATCTTTCTTGCTATTGCTTTTCACTGGTTTTCCAAATTCTCCTCCATGTGTACACAGTTTAGTGGTCAGCCAAGGATTTCAGGGAAGTTTATAGTTAGAGTTTGAGATCTTTACCTGTATATCCCCCTCTTTCTGGTATTAAACTTCCAGGAACTCCAGCATTGATGAACTTCATCCTATAACACCTGAGACTCAAAGAACTATGGCTTGCTTTCTTTGTTCCTTCTTTCTTTCTTTCTTCCCTTCATTTTTTTTACATTTTTCTTTACCTTTTTTTTCAATTCTTATTTTTAATATCTTTATTGAATAGCTTTATCTGTGAAGTTTATTTTATATGTCATAAAAGTCACTTCATTATAAGTGTACAAATCAATAATTTTTTAATAAATTTATAGACTTGTGAAACAATATCACAATCTGGTTTTAGAACACTTCCATCACCCCAGTATGGCTGTGCTCATTTACAGTTGACTCCTACTCTGACCTGAGCCCTAGGAAACTACTGATCTGTTTTCTGTCTCAAAATTGCCTTTTGTGGACAGTTCATGTAAATAAAGTCATGGAATATGTAGTCTTTGTCATCTAGTTTTTAGCCTAATGTTCTTGAAATTCATCCATGTTGTGTAAATCAATAGGTTATTCCTTTGCAGTTGCTGAACAGCATTCCAAGTATGGATACACAATAGATTATTTATCCATTCACCTATTAAAGAACATCTTGGATTTGTTTTGTTTTATTTTGGAAGCTTTTTTCCAATGTTCCCCAGATGATACTTACATAGCCAGATGCTACTTGTAGGTCTATGGACCAGTGTTTGGGAATCACAGTGAAGAAGATCAGAATATGACATTCAGGTAAGGACTCATTTTTAAAATTTAAGAAGAACTTTTTGGATACATATTTGTGTTAGACACTGTGTTAAAGATTAAAGAGATGAATAAGACATGAGATCCCAGCGTAGTGGAAAAAAATGAACCAACAAACAAATAAGTGTAATAAAGTGTGGAAAATGATGTGATAAAATTCTGGAGCCCACATGGAGTTAAGGTCAATTCTCTATGGGAGAAGGAATAACAGGAAAGTCTTTTTCAAGGATGTGAGCCTTGAGTCTTGAAAGATGGTCTTGAAAGATGAACAGGTAATCGGCCAGTCAGTTAGTGGAAATAATTTGACTGCTCATGACACATTCTCTTTTATTCTTAAAAGCCAGATAGGGGCATACAAAGTGTTGTCGAATCAGCCTGTGCCTCAGAATTGTATGGAAGAAAATTATTCCTATGAGTGTCTGCTGAGATCAACGGATGGAGAAATATGGTGAAAACTTGGCAGATATCCCATTCTGCCAAGCTATGTAAATACTTCTCAACAAGATAAACACATAATGGAAAAGAACATGAAGCTTTGGAGAATGGTGGACTTGATCCAACACCTTAGGCAAATTACTTAATCTGTCACAGCCTCAATTTCAGTATCTATAAAATGGAGTGAAGAAATAACTTCAAAAGTAACTGTGCAATTTAGACTTAATGTATGCAAATCAATGAATTTAGGGATTGGCACACAATAACCTCTAAAAAATAGTAGTTTTCCTTCTTTTCCTCACATATAATGTTATTGACTGTTTGCTTTTCTTGCACCTAAGGCTACAAGAAGTTAATGCAATCACAAGGCTTATTTGTTTACCTTTTGATTCCAATTTCCATTGTTTCAAGAAAGCTACCATCTTCTAAGTAACCAAGGGATGCAGTTGCTGTCTCATAATGAGGTCTTGCTTCCTTCTAAATATGCATTAATTGTCAAGGTGATGGAGGAGGTTCATTACTTAAAAGCATAATTAAAGGGCACTTTCTTTAGCTAAACTAATGAGCAGAAAGTGTAGCAATATTTGCATGTTTACACATTAAGGATGGAAACAGATGACTCATAGGAGAATGGGAGGAAGGCGGGAAGATAAGGCAAATTAATCTCACTGCCCAGGGCCTCTAGGGTTACTGCTTTGCAAGATGTCCTCAGCGAAGTGGTCTTCCGCAGGAAATCAGCTCCACTGACTTCTCTTGTTTTAGGGGATGAACAGCCCTCTCGCCACTGCACCTCAGGAACAGGCTGATGCTTATTTCAAAAGACTCTAAAACATGACTCCTGATAAGCTGAGCTTGGAATCTGTTTCTCGCTGGATATCCATGTCCTGTTCTAAACATTCGGGTATCAGCAAGGATATTGATCCACTCTTGTCACCTCGTGTATTCACTAAGGTAAATTCTCCCAAGTCAATAACAGCACTTTTCACTCTTTAGGTGTGTATGTGTTTTGAGGTCATATTCAAGGTCCTTCCATTTACTAGACAAGATGTAGTAAGCACCCCGATCTGCCTCCTATTTGTCATCCTTAACCTGGTTGTTATGCCTGAACTGCAAGACTTTTGTTAGAATTAAAAGAAAGTGTCTGGCACAAAGTAAGAATGGAAATGATGTTCAGTTCAATTCTCCTCACTATACAGGGAATTCACAGTGATCAGTGTCTCTGCCTCGTGTCTCCTAAATGAGGGGGTTAGCATTAGAATGTGTGATTTTATATTAGGCTTCAATTTTGCCAATTTCTTGTCTTTCTACACTGTGAAAGTGACAGAGAGAAAAAATATATTTCATGTAACAAATGCAGACACTTGGGTTTGATGCCAAGGAGGAGTCTCCTTCCCCTCCCATTGGCACTCAAATCCCCAAAGCAGTCTAGAAAGACAGGAGCAAGGCACAGCCAGTGTGGTGACCGAGTTAAAGCTGCTTCCACTGGGACCACCTCAAGACTTGAGCATCTTATCAGTGAAACAGTGATTCGATTTACTAAGTATTTATAATTGTGTTGACATTGTTTTCTTCTTTTTAACAGTAAAATGAGAGACACTGGTTTTAAATATGTATTACAGGATGCCTACTGGAAAAAAAAAAGTGCATGTGTTGCCTCTGGGCAGATGTACAGGCTAAGACACAAATAATGATTTCACGGGAGCAAAAGGAATTACTTAGCAGATGCTCATTTGGGAAAAAGAAACCAGAGAGGAGCCAGGGCTGCCAGCACAGGGAGAAAGGTTAGAACAATTCAGCATCTTTGATTTGTTTAAATCTACCAGTGGCAGAGCCTTCTCTTTCAAGTCAGAATGAGAGAGCGGGAGAAGCCAGTGAAATTGCAACAGAGAATGATATTCCTGCAGCTCTCTCTTCACCAGGAGTCTGGATTCTCCCTTAGCACAGGCTTTTCAGAAGAAAAAGTAAGGAAGATCCTTTGAGTAATAATGGAAGTCCAACAGAGACTTGAGAAGCCAGCTCTTCAAGCAAATGTCTCAGGACGTATTGATAAGCAAGGCTCGGGAAACCCTCAGTGGGTTTGTGGAAACTATGCCCCCAGTATGACACAAATGGAATTATCTATTTGTCATGGGATATATTTTTTTATTGAAGTATAATTAATTTACAGTGTTGTGTTAGTTTTTATATTCAATAGCTTGTCATAACCTATAATGAAAAAGAATATGGAAAAGAATATATGTATATGTATAACCGAATCGCTGTGCGTCATGCGATGAAACTAGCACGACACCGTCGTGGGGTCTTACTGCTGGTTAGGTATGTGATCAGCCGCACTCACAGCCAGCAGCACTCATCTGTACCTCGCTAAACCTCTCTTTCTTCCCTTTACTCTCTGCACTTTTGTCTCTTGGCAGTTTCCCCCTTTTAGTCATGGGCCTGCCCCTGGAACTCTACAGGAGGCCCTTCTTCTCAATAATAGTAGCAGTGGCTATTTGCTAACTGCACACTGTAGATCAAAAACTCTGCCTGTGCTCTTGGGGCAAACCAGAACAGAGGGTTCATTGTGTGCTGGTTCCAGGGAGGAGGAAAGAGGAAGTGGGAGTGAGAGTCAGGGAAGGAGAACGAATCAGTACAAGGGGGAGGTTGTCAACGTCATGGCTGCGGCAGGGGCGTGTGGGGCGGGGAGGGGGTGTGGAGGGGGCTGGCTTCCCCCAGGACTCCTGAGAGGAGTACAAGGGGGAGCTGCCCAGAAATGCTCCCCACCTCCATGCCCATTGGCTGCTCCCGTGCCCTCTGGGTGAGGGGCGCTCCCAGGGCAGTCAGGCTGCTGCTCCTGGACTGTGCTCCCTGGAGCCAGCAGACTCCTCTTGCCTAGAAGCAAGCCCTGGGGCAGAAAGCTGAGAGCCCAGTGAGGTGTGAACTCGAGGGGAGACCTTCCAGTGAAGCAGCTTCTGTGCTTCAGGGGAAGGACAGGTATTATCTAGAGAATCTCATTTGCATATCCACTTGGTCAATTTTGAAGCTTCCAGGTGAGGCTCTGTCAAGAGAAAGAGGATTTTCTAAGTTGGTGTTAGCATTTTCAGAACCAAGCATAAAGGATTCAGTGTTTCTTCCCTAAAGGCAGAGAGCGATCTTTTCCACTTACCATGGCTGGCGATGGGGCTCGCACCACCTTCGGCTGGAAAAAGAATATGTCTTAGGGAAGAGGGAAAGGCTAAATCTGCCCCCTGGGATCCTAGACCAGAGGCTTGTGAGGAGGGAGTCTTGGTGAAAAGCAGAGCAGGCAGTGATGGGAGGTGCCAGAAGGCAGTGCCTCTTGTGCCCTCCCTCCTAGGGCCACATCTCCTTGGGAAGCGGCTGTGTAGAGATTGAAGCAGAGGTTCCCCATGCTGGGGTACAAAAGAGTCTCTGATCCATTCTGGAAATCTTGGCCCAGGGTCACCTCAGAACCATGTAGGGAGGAGGCAGCCTGAGGCAGCTCCAGGCCTCCCCAAGGCTCATGAATGATGTCTGTATTTCCTATTGCTGCTGTAAGAAATAATCTCCAACTTTGTGGCATAAAACAACACAGATTTCTTATCTTACAGGTTTGGAGGTCAAAAATCTGAAATGAGTCTTGCTGGGCTGCAGTCAACGTGTCGGCCGGGCTGCCTTCTTTGTGAAGACTGGAATGGGCAAGCTGTTTCTTCCTCTTTGTTTCCAGCTCATAGAGGCCCCCAGGCTGCCATTCTTTGACTGGTGGTCCCACATCACTCTGACCTCTGCTTCCTGTCACATCTTCTCTGACTCTAACCCTCCTGCCTCCCTCCGATAAGGACCCTTGTAGTTACACTGGATCCATCTGGATAACCCAGGGTAATCTCCCCAGATTAGGATCTTTAATTTAATCACATCTGTCAAGACCCTTTGCCATGTAAGGTGACATAGTCACAGATTTCAGGGATTCGGAGGTGGACATCTTTGGAGTTCATTGGTCTGTCTACCACAGATGGCTGGCTGGGGACCCTGAGGAACTCAGGTGAGGTGTTGGGGTGTGGAGGTCACCAGTCAGCAGAGATGGGACAGGATGAAAGGCTGTCAGGGATGGAGCTTTGAGGTGGAGGGAACACGGCTCAGGCAATGGGTGAAGTGGTGGGTTTTGGCATGCTGGTGCATTCTCTCAAGACAACAGACTGACCATGGGGCTGACCATGGCAGCAGTCACATTTCCAGAGAGCAAGAAATCCAATCACTGCCTAGTCCCGACCTGAGAGGACTGAGGGTGTCCTAGGTTGGTCTGAAGACCCTGCTCTGCCAACACCATGAAGCCACAGAAGCCACCTCTCTCCAAATGTCTAGAAGCTCTTGGACATGGAAGAGGCAGGGAGAGGGACTCTGAGAGAAGTAGGGGCTTGTCAGGGGCCCTTACATATTACAGAGAAATGCAGAAGTGAGAGTCACTGTATTTCTGACTCTCCCCACATCCATTTTCCATTCAGAAAAACTCTGCAAGTTGGCATCTTAGAAAAAGTCATTTGGGATTCTGCGTAAAGGAGAGGCAAAAGAGGTTCCTGAGATTCTGCCACCCCTCTGTGTGGGACACATGTTCCTAAAGGAAGGCAGGTCTCGCTGAAGGCTGGTGTACAGGGCAGCACGGTGAGCGGGGTGGCATCACTGTGTTAGGAGAAACACGGCCAGCACATCCAAGAGTTAGTCTTGAACTGCGGAATTAGAGTACTGACAATGCCTAATTATTTTGCTCACTAAGAGGACTGGTCTGGACTGGACTGACCATTCTCCAATTAACTCCTCGGCGCTTGGCTATAACAGTGATTGAAAGAACCCATCTGACTCCCGGTGTGGCTGGAAGAGCAGATCCGGGTAAGCTGATTTCCATCATTCTAACACGCTTTCCTCATCAGGAATAAAGGATTTAGCCTCTTCCAGGAGCTTGAGGATTCTATGCAAGTAGAAGGGACTTAATGGGCAAAAGCGTTGGCCTGACAAATGTGAGTATTTGGCTCAAATCCTGGCTCTGCCATTTGCTTCTGGGGGAGCGTGGGCCTGTGACTTACTCTCTCCTTTCTGTGGGGGGAAGGAAGACCACCCGGGGAAGGGCCCCTGCTCCACTCGTGCCCGTCCTTCCCTCTGGGTGTGGTGAGGGGCCACCGCGGACCAGACCTGCTCCCTGCTCCCTTGCCACTGGGCATCCAGCATCCTTCACGGGGTGGGGAGCAGGGGGCTGGGACAGGAAGGGCTTAGAAAGGACAAGAGGGCCTCACTGAAGAAGAGCCACACTTCTCACACGGTCTTGTTATGGTGTGGCTTTCCTGTGTCCCCATGATAGTGGGGTTTTCTTTGTTTTGTTTTGTTTTGTTTTTGTTCTTTATCAGCGACCAGAGTATAAAGAACAGAACATTTGTTTGGTCTGATGATGTATGTTTTTAAATGAGAAAATCTTAAAAAGTGGAAGATCTCCTATAAAAATCCGATTTCCTACTTCTGAACACTTGGAAGTGCAGCATCAGGTCTGGATTCAGGGTGGCCTGGGGTGGCGTGGTGCTGAGTCTGAACGAGAATCCGCCTCACCCAGCCAGGCAGCCGCACTCACTTCGGCTGCTTCTCCCGTCCATAATTATTAGAGTTTGAAACTCTCGCAGGAGAATGCTCCCCAGGGCCCCCAAACTAGGGGGCCATGGGCTCCTGGGGCTCCTGGGGCAGGGTCATTTGTGTCTTTCTTCTCTTGCCCTGGTGAGAAGTTACAGGTTCTGGCTCAGAAAAGGCACTGGTCAGCAGGCTGGATCTCACTTCCGCTCCCTATGCTCCTGGCGATTTTTCAGAGACGCCTTCTTTCCCTTGTCAGAGCTTGGGGCGCCTGTCCTCTTGCCGGTCCATTAAGGCTTTCACATCAGCTGTGTCTTCCAATCCGTGAACACGCTAGAAAACATCAGCGGGTCCCCCTCCCAGCACCAGCAAGTCCAAAGGGAAGATCATTAGAATTCGTGATGCTGAGTCAACCATATCCAGATAATATTAAAGTCGGGAGGGGCTGCCAATTAATAAACCTTTCCTGTGTGAGCTGGCAGCTGGGCCTTCTCCTCCGCTCCTGTCTGGGTTTGCACATGACTTAACCGCAGGCTTGAGGGATTTGCATTAGCAGATCATAAGTAAATACCTCATTAAAACAACAATCTCCTCATTGTTACGATCCCTTTTCAAGAGGTGCACTGGATTGCCGGGGCATTTCTTGGGGTTGCCCGGAAATGGATTTTGGAAATGGATTTACCCGGCAGACCGTGTGCCCTGGCAAAGGCCTTCTGAGGTGTGGGGCAGAGGGGTGGGGCTTTGGAGGCACGCAGCTCCTCTGTGACAACCGTCACACCCCCGGGGCACACACCTGAAGTGCGATGTGGTGCCATCCCTGCCTGTCAGGCCCTAGTTTCTCTGCATGCAAGCCATATCTGTCAGGTGCTAGATCTGCTGGCTGTGCAGAGAGGAAGGGGGAGACCCTGATTCACTCTCAGTCCCTGCTACTGGCCCCATCTAAGCAGCCTGGTCCCATTTGCTTAAATGATGCATTTTATGAACATCATACTAGCATTCCTTACATTTATATCACTAAAATTCTCAGTCTTCTATTGTGTAACAAAACGCTTTGATTGTGGCCCATTCTTCTGGGAATAAATTACCAACTCAATAACATGCTGTAAAAAGCTTCCTGGTATTTAATTCCTACCTGCTCCTCTACACTGGGGTCCTAACACCTGCTAAAACCATATACAAGCTCCTGAGTCCCTGTCTTTGGAAGCAGAAGACTTTCACTTTAGTCTCCTTCGCCTCCTGAGTCTCAAAAAGGTTGGCTCAAGAGTGAATGATTAGGAGTAAACCAGAAAGAGAAAGAAAAATACCATATGATAATACCATATATGTGGAATCTAAAAAAAAAAAAAAAAGAAAGATAAAAAGGATACTATGAACTCATCTACAAAACAGAAATAGACTTGCAGACATAGTAAACAATCTTATGGTTACTGGGGAAAAGGGGTGGGAAAGGATAAATTTGGGAGCTTGAGATTTGCAAATGCCAGCCACTATGTATAAAAATAGATAAAAACCAAATTGCTTCTGTATAGCACAGGGAACTATATTCAATATCTTATAGTAACCTTTAATAAAAAAGAATATGAAAACGAATATATACATGTATATGTATATGTATGACTGGGACATTGCGCTGTTCACCAGAAATTGACACACTGTAACTGACAATACTTGAATTAAAAATTTTTTTTTTTTAAAGAGTGAATGATCAGGGAAGGTGAAGATGTAGAAACAAAGACTAGCGATTGGCCTGGGAAACTGGGAACAATTGAGACTCTGAACCAGCCACAGAGCATAGTCACCGAACTCCCAGTTTCCTGAAAGACCTAGATAAAAGTCTGACACACATTCCTAAATTGCTTTTACAGGAGTCAGATCCCCCAGATGAAAACTGCTGACCAAAAGCATGCAGACCCCAGACTGGTTGAAACCAGAAGATTGGTGATACTTGAAATTTCACCTTGAGGCAAACCAACCTGAAAATTGTGCACAAGCTGATCACGCATCCTAAAGACCCCTCCCCCTGCCTTTAAAAACCTTTCCCTGAAAGCCTTCCAGGGGTTCAGGTCTTTTGAGCATGAACTGCCCATTCTCCTGTTTGGTGCCCTGCAATAAACGCTGCACTTTCTTTCACCACAACCAGGTGTCAGTAGACTGGCCTTACTGCACGTGGGTGAGTGGACCCAAGTCCATGCTCAGTAACACTGTCGAAGTCTTCCCTTTCCACACCATCTTGTGCCCTGACACACGGAAAGCTGACAGTCCCTTGAAGATGGCCCTCCTGCCCGTTCTCTGCCTGCTTGGCTGCCTGGCTCCACACCTCCGGGCCCTCTCATCCCCTCCCAGAGGCTCTCCCAGGCCCTTACCCTTCGGCCTATGGCAGGTGGCCCTGGAATGGGCTCCCACTGCCTCCACCCGACCCCCCACCTTCTGCCCCAACACATATCACATAGGATTGTACATATCACATAGGATTGTCTGTCTATGTGTTTGTCTGTCCCATGATTGCAGATACGCCCAGAGAGCAGAGGTTTTATCTTAGCTGCTGATCCCTGGTACCCAGCACAGAGCTTTGCACATAGTTTGTGATCAGGATAAATGAGGTTCAAGTTGTGGTCAGGATAAATGAGGTTCCATCAGGCAGTATGTATACAGAATATGTATTATGCTTCTGGAATCCCTGAAGTGGGCCAGGAATTTTAATACACACCGTACATTAGACTGGCTTGAGCCCTTTCTGGCCAAGGCCAGAAAGTTTTGTAATAGTTACAAAGGTACTGGTGGTAAATTCAGCAAGATCTTTGCTATAATACAAGAAGATCAAAGCTGAACGTTTGAGATCCAGAGAGTAAAAAAATGACAAAATTTTAGAATTTTAAAAATGCTCCCTAAAAATGAATCAAAAGATCAATTAATCACCAGGAGGTCTTAAAAGATCTCTGATTTTTCTTCTCTTCTTCCTTTTTTTCCCTTGCTCACTTCATCTCTCCTTTCTTTTGATCTCAGCACCCGTTCATTGTCATGCAAACATTTACTGGGTACCAACTGTGTGCCCAGGACTGTCATGTGCATTGAGGAGTTGGAGAAAGTAGGACCCAGTCCTGCCCTCCAGGACCTCAGCACAAAGTGAGCAGGAAGGCAGGACAAATGGGTAACCAGGGTACAGTAAGTATTGGGATGGACTCTGCATGGAGTGTGGGGAGCACAGGGGAGAGGCAGACTACTCAGGGAGTGATCCAGGATGGTTTCCTGAAGGAGGAGGCTTTATCAGGTATCCCCAGTTTGGGGATTAAGTGATTTATACCCGAGAAACTTCTGGTTAAGTTTCTGTCTACACAGGAAGCTGAATAGGGGACAGAGGAATCTGGGCTGCCCTATATATACCACTGGATTGCTAGCATGAATGTGGTGGAGGTTTCCTACATCCTAGCCCCTGTGGCTCCTTCCAGAAGGAGGGCAACTGTCCAAGTGAGCTGGCGCTTCTGATCATCAACAGGCAGCCTTTACAATTTTTAAAACTTAATTCCTTTAGTAGAGGAATGCTATAGACTGAATTATGTCCCCACAAAACGCTCATGTTGAAGCCCTAACCCCAACAAGGCTCTATTTGGAGACAGGGCCTCTAGGAGGTAATGAAGGTTAAATGAGGTCCTAAGGGTGAGGCCCTAACCCAATAGGGCTTGTGCCTTATAAGAAGAGAAAAAGGCACCCAAGCTCGCTCTCTCCATCACGTGAGGACACAGTGAGAAGGCCGATGTCTACAGCCAGGAACAGGGCCCTCACTGGGGGCTGGAATTGGCCAGCACCCTGATCTTGGATTCCCAGCCTCTAGAACTGTGGGAAATAAATGTCTCTTGTTTAAGCCACTTGGTTATGGCAAACCAAGCTAAGACAAGGAAGACAGGGCTTAAACAAAGTGAAGATGTGACAATTTCATAAAGTTTCATTTATGAAGACCATAAACATTTTGCTTGTTGCATAATTCCTGATCTCTAAATTAAAATTTTTCAATTTAAAGATGAAACCATTTCAAATTTTCATTAGCACGCTCGCCAAAGATGCAGCATAGCATAATGGAAAAGGCAGGTCCTAGGCATGATTTGCTGTGTGATCGTGTGTAAGTTACTGGGCCGTGGTCTCCGGCTTCATATCATCCACCAGGCAGGACTGGGGCTGAGGGGAGGGTGAGCCCACTCACACAGCCTGCCTGGCACAGAGCAGGCATCCAGGAATGGTAGTAAATGAGACCAGAGTAGTTTGGAAGGCACTCAGTGACTCTCAGTCCCTCCTTAAATTCACCACGTTGGGAACAGATTTCAGAAGCCATAGATTCACTGTATCTTTATCTGCAGAACCAGAATTCCTTCTTCCCCTCTTTTACATTCCAAACCCTGTGACTTCATTTGCCTGCATCACTGCTTCTCAATCCCATCTTAGAAAATGCTGCAGGGCATCTATAAGGATCTCAGCCAGTGTCGCAATGTTTTTATTAAAAACCCACACACTCTGGAATTTATTTTAATTTACCTCAATTCATGTTATATATTTTAAAACATCCCATCTAAGCCATATGGCACTTTAAAAGGTAGCTGAAAGATTGCTGGGAAATCAAAGAAACAATGTCAAGATAACATAATTTCTGCAAGACCCAGAATTCCTAATTCAGAGGAACATATATTAATCTGGATGCCACGTTTCCCAAACCCCAGGGTCCATGAGGGTCAGATTTACTGGGAACGGACTAGGCAGTTGCCCCTAGGCTTCCTCAAACACCTTTCCCATCAGCCTGGCTTCCTAGACCTTGTCACATTGCCTGATGTTCCACCATTGAGACATTCCCTGAGGTTAATGAATCTCTCTTTTAAAGAGCACATGTCTATTCTTCTGCATGGAGGAAAGAGGGTAGCAATCATTCTCAACTCAGCGGAAATGAGTTCGTTCTGGCAAGCTTCCAGTAACACATGCTGAGATCAACCCTACTGGGGGCCTGGGGGCTTAAGTGGTAAAGGGGGATGGTGGGGTAGACACAGGTAATGGGCAGAGAGAAGGGAAAAGATTGTGAAATATTCAGCTCTAGATGAGGTGAGGCAGGTAGCACACACAGGGGCTCTTGGAGAGAGAAAAGAAGACTGAGGGTCCTAGAAGCTCTCAGAATATGGATTGGGTAGAAAGAAAACAAAAAGAGATGCTGGGGCCCCAAGCAGTAGAATGAGCATCGCTTCATCTGCCTCATTAAGCAGGACCCGTTCTCCAACTCTCTTCTCTGCCTGCTGCTGCTCTCCCTTTAGAAAACGTAAAACCACTGAACAAAATTGGCGCAGCCCTCCTCAAATCTAAGCAGGGGCCAACCCTAGGCTTGCTGCACTGATGCTTCTTCAGTGGCACAGCCACCCAGAGAAGTGCCACCTCCCCACAATCTCAGCGCAGCACAGCTCTCGAAACAGACACTTCAAAGCTTTTGATTCAGACTAGACACTTCATCTGTCATTGACAAGTGCGACACAGTGGCCCTTGTGATCACAAGCCATGATGCTCTGGAGTGAGTCATAGATTTTCCCACTTCGGAAAAGAGCAGGCACTGCTCACAGGGCACTGGGTCACTGTTGACTTCAAAGTCCTCGGGCCCCTGTTCTCAATCTGTGTCACCAAAAGAGAGGCTGCACTGTCACCCAAAGGAGATAGTAGGGCCTCAGAGAGAAGACACGGAGCATTTATGACATAAAGATCATAAACTGGGGCAGGGGATCAGAGGGTCGTTTTCCCAGCAGCTCCACGTGGAGCAAGTCGACCAAATGCATGCAGGCTGGCAGGTCCACTGATGGGGGTAGCATCCCAGCAGGGAAGCATGGCCCTCCCCACCTTCTACTGGGCTTTAAGGAGGCAGTGTCCATCCTGACTTTAAGATGCTGTGTGTCTCCCTGAGCTGATTTTCCCCTAAACCAGTAAGTGACCAGAACCTTGAGGTGTCCACCCACTGCCATGACCACTGGACCACACGCCCATCACTGCACCACACCCCCATCACTGCACGGAGGTGAGCGGCGGCAGGCGCGCGGTAGGGTTCCTACCTGGTCCAGCTTCCAGTGGAACTCCGCAGGGCGGAAGGTGTCAGCCTGGTCGAAATCCTTGCGCAAGAGAAAGACGAGGCGGCAGTTGTGCACGTACAGGGCATAGTGATGCCGGTTCATTTCTGAAAAGCAGAGAGAAAATTTGAAGGGAGGCAGAATCCCTTTGCCAGTCTCCACCAGAAGAGACTTCCCACTCCATCATGTTGTGCATCTCAAAGGCCAAACAGGCATTCTAGTTTCCTCTTTTACAACTGGATCTAATGAATGTTCTAGAACACTCATGGTGGAGCTCTCTGAAATGGAAGAGGATGATTCAAGAAAGTTCAAAGAAAAACTTCTGCTGAGAAGCCATCTGGGCTTTAAATACCAACCTAACTTAGATACTGCATCAGGCCCTGGTTCGCAGGCTCTTTGTGTGTGCGTGTGTGTGCGTGTGTGTGCGCGTGCATATGCTTCTGGGAGGGTCAAGGGGCCTCTCTGACAATCACATCAGCCACTTTAGGTCCTGTAACATAGTTGGCTTCTCCCAGAGTTCTGGACTTTTATTTCATCAGGCTTGACAGTGATAACCACAAAGCACATTTCCTTCTTTACCTAATCTGTGTTCAGCTGAGGGGAGCTGCCTTACTTTTAGTTGCTGGGAGGAGGGGACAAATTGATTTTTTTCAGCATTGGATATAGCTCCCTGACTTTCCAAAGTAAGGAATAAATACCTCTTTCCCCGTGCACAGACAACAGATGGGGACTTTTTCTCCCCTTATTAAAAAAAAAAACAAAACCCAAACCAAAGAAACAAAAATTGCCTTTCCTACTTAGAAAATCTCATAGGTCCCAATCATGATGTCCTGTAAGCACAAGACAGCAGCCACTGGGAGGGGAGGAGCAGTTAGTTGACCAGTACCCAGAGAAGTCACGTTGAATACACAGTAGCACACAGCGAAATCTAACACGAAGCACATGTTCCATAAATATTGGGTGAATGAGCCGGTGACCAGGTACAGCAGAAAGAGCATGGGCCCTAGATCCAGACAGACTTGGATGCTGAGCGCTGTATCTCTGGATGATGCTGGGAAAGTTATTTCGCCTCTCAGCCTCCTGAACTGCATCATGACGAGGATGCTGGATTATCCTAATATCTCATGAGAATGGGATATTGTGACTAAGTCTTGTATGTTTTGCACAAACCTTGCTCGTGAGTGGGAGGGATCAACACCAATCCCACTTCGAGGCACGGGCTCTGATTGGCTTCGGCCAAATAGGCTCACGTAAACCCTCCTGCCACAGTGACTGGTTTGGGACCCAGGCCCGAGCCCAGCAGTGCAGGCCATTCTGGCCTTGGGCCTTCTGCCAAGAAAGTGACTCAGTTCAGGCCGATGACTCTGGAGCTTTTCTGAATGGTTCTGGGGAAGAACTCTATTTCAGCAGGAAGCAAATAGAAGAGACTCCCCCCTCTCTCTAGAAGCTGTAGTATATAACTGGGAGCCGCTGCAGTCATATTTACTAACATGAAACTGATATAATATATATATATGGTGGCAGATCTGAAAAATTGTAGAGAAAAGGCTCTAAGACCTTGATCACTCTTTACCTGGAGCTGTCATAGCTCTGGACATTTTTAGTTATAAGAACCCCACATTCCCTTTATTATTTTTGTTCTAATCATCTGATATCAGTTTGATCTGTATTTCCTGTTCCTTGTAACTGAAAGCATCTTAATTGATACAATGAGGAAATGTGTGTAAAGCATCTGCCCAGAGCAGATGCTCAACGACTGTTAGTTATTATAAGGACTATTACACTGCCTCGTGACCATGACAACATAACAAAGTAGTGTCAGATGCTGTTTTCACAAAAGCATCATGTTCTTCAAGATGCAAGGAAAAGATGGAAGGAAGGAGAGTGGTCAGTTGCCAAGTATGGCAGGGTTGGCCAAGGCCAATGTTCAGGTGACCACTCAGCCTTTGCATTGATGAAACACCCGGGTCTGGTTATGGAGGTTTTGCTAAATATTTCCAGTCTCCCTCACTATTGCCTAATTGATTCCCTATAGTTTCTGTTGATAACTGTCAGGAAGATATAGAGAGAAGACTTCTCCCTTTTAGTTTCCTTTGGAGTCAGGAGAAGTTGTGGTGAGGAGGCAGAGGAAGAATGAAAGGACAAGGGGGGAGGGTATAGCTCAAGTTGTAGAGGGCATGCTTAGCATGCATGAGGTCCTGGGTTCAATCCCCAGTACCTCTTCTAAGAATAAATCAATGAATACACCTTAATACCTCCCCCTACCAAAAAAAAAAAAAAAATAGAATGAGAAGACAGACCTCATGAGACATCTTGAGCATCTTCTGGCCTCCCTCCCCTGTCTTCTGTTAGCTGGATGCCTGTGGTCATCACCCACACCAGAGTAACTGGTTCCTCATTGGGCTGGTGACACGATACGCTCAGGAATCAGCTCCGCTTCTTTTCCTGTCCTTCAGTGTTGTCCCTGGCAGCTCCCCTCTCTCTCTTAGCCCAAGTCTCTGGCAGATTCTAAAGTCTTCCGGTCACTTGCAGATATTAAACTAGTCTGGAAGGGTTCTCCCCAAATTAAATACTAGTGTCTTATCAGTTAAAAGATCTCCCCTCTTCTCCACTCAGCCTTGACCCATGGCTTGGTGGCCACTGGTGGAGAAAGGATGAGGAAGGTTTGTTCTTTACTCCTTTCGTTCCTCAGTCTCACCCCCCAACCTCCTCCCAGCTCCAGTCATGGTCAGAGGCAGAGGAAGGCAGATAAGAAGAAAAGAGCCATTAGAGTTTGTCATTTTCCCAGGAATGTCAAATGTCCTCTGCCACAGTGGTGTCTATGTACAGGCTCCTTCATGAGTGCATTGGCTGACTTTTGGAGAGGCTCTGCAGAGACCACTCATGGCCACAGAAATGGGTCTGGGCCCTTGTAAAATATATTTTCAGCCCTTTCCTCCTCCCCTTACCACCCTCAACCCCCGCACCCTCAGTAAAAAAGGATCTGTTATAATCTTTACATAGGAATTGATCTGATAAGTGACACAGTCCCTTTCAGGATGGCTGGGACATGTGCCAGCTCCAGTCCCACGTGGTTGGCTCTTGCCCCTCCACACATCGTGTGAATGATTTTTTTACTAGTCGGCATTTCACGTTTCCCTTCAGCTCCTGCTTTCTCAGTAATTTCTCTTCCCCTACATCTGCTTCTCCTGCCAGGTCCCCCCTTCCTGGCATGCAGCCCTCTTGGCTCTAACCTTGACCATTTCTGAACACCCATTTGATTCACAGGAATAAGAATGGAAACAACTGTGTTCTGCCAAACTGTAGTAGGGCACCCCTTCCCCCTGCCGCCCCCTCCCCTCACCCCACCATTGAGGCAGCCCCCATCAGCCTCTTGGCTTCAGACTCACTGGGCAAGAGTCAGGCCCAGCTTTCACGTACCCTAAACTCCTGGGACATAAGTCAGACCTCCCCAGAACTCTCCTGCACCAGTCTGGAGCGGATCTAAGAGTGTTTGCAGCTCAGCCCACAGGCAGCTGGGAGTGAGGTTCCCACCTCCTCTCTACCTCAGACAACCTCAGTCCCTCTGAGTGGTCTTCCGGGCAGCTCTGGAACCGTGGGAGCACCCCCTCCTTTCCCAGCAGGCTGGGGGACCAGGCTGGCACCTCTGCCTTTATCACTTGGTGGTTGCTGGACCAGGCTGGCCCCTTTCTCTTGGAAATCACTGTATCAAAGTAGCTAGCACTGCACGTGGTACGTACCATTCAGTGCTCTCAGATGAAACTCAGAGATCGCAAGAGGGCTGTGTGCCAGGAAGTGGGGATCCCACAGGAGGAACAGATGTGTGTGGGGAGAGGAGTTTCTGAGAGTGGGCAGGAAGGAACATCACTCACACCAGGAAAGAAGAGATAAGGGCTAACAAAGGTGGGCTTGGAGGGGGCACAAGTGCCCCATGCAGCATCCTTGCGGTAGAGCCATCGCTATGTTTATGTTGGTTATGTTCACCTAACCTTGTTTCCTTTGCTCCTAGACACACAGCTTAACTCATATCACTGTTTCCCTCATGGTTAGGTGGGGACTAGTGATCAAATTCTGGCCAAAAAGGTGTGACTGGGTGAGGCATGGAGCTTTCTGGTCTAGCTAATAAAACCCTTCAGTGTTCAAGTGTCTATTCTAACTTTTGTTCTGTGGTTGAAAATGGCAGCGACAAATGATGGAAGGATCTTGGGTCCCTGAACGTCTAAGCAAAGCTGAGCATCCTTATCCCGTAGCCCCACCTGGGGCTGCCAGACAATGGCACGTGAAAAAAAAAAAAAAACAAAAAAACTGATGAAAGAGTGTTAGTCACCGAGACAGTTTTTTGTGGTGGTGGTGGTGATAGTGGCTTTCTTTCTTACTTTTTTTTAAAACTACAATTAGCCCTTGATGGCTAATCAATTCTGTTATCCAACTATTTATAAATTACTTCATAAGAGGCCAGCATTGGTAAGTTTTACTTAGTGGACAAGACCAAAACCAGTGCAATCTTTACCAAGGGCGATTTGGTAATAGCCAATCAACAGCCTTCCTAACATTTATATTCTTTGACGCAGTAACTCAGCTTCTGGTCAGGAAATAATCAGAAATATCCATACAAGAATGCCTACTAGGTGTTTACAAGACTGCCTATTGCAGCATTGTTTCATTTGCATTTAAAAGGAGACAATCTAAATGCCTAACAAAAGTGAGCCAGTTAAATAAAGGATAATAAAGTCTCATGACAAAAGACGGTCACGTAATTCATATTTTTAAGAGTATTTTATCACATAGAGAAATGATCTGGATACATGTAATGTTACTTAACAGAAACATAACAATAGTATCACATGTGTCATAAACAATAGATTAAAATTGTAAGGACAATCTACATACACATGGAAATAAAAATAAGATTTCTTTTTTTTTTTTAAATAAGATTTCATTCGGTAGTGAAATACACAAACTGTTATCAGAAAATATCTCCAAATATTAGGATTTTAGGTGGTGTGTGTATTCTTTTATTTCTTTGTGTGTTTTTTAGGTTGCCTGCTTTAAACACGGGTTGCTTTTATAACTTGAAAAAAATGTTTCTGATATATAAAAGCCCTAATTAAGCTTTAACTTATTCCTGATAATTTTTTATTTAGGATAAGGAGATATTTATAGGTATTTTTTTTTAAGTCAGAGGAATTAGAGAAAAATCTTCCCCATCTTTTTTTGTGCCAATGCTGAGCCGATTTGCAAGTGTTACTTTATGCTGAGGCCAAAGTGCAACAGAGCCAGGTCTTGCTAGTTTCAGGTGCCCAGGTTGGTGTTGGGGGCGCTGTTCTGATGGAAGTGAGGCATCATCGTCTAAGGTGGAGTTTTCAGCCGTGACTGCACAAAAGAATCCCCCAGACTCTGACTTACTGAGCTGGGGCGGGGCACTGGCATCTGGGCATTTTCACAGGGTCACCACGTTGTTCTAGTGCACAGCAGGGTTCAAAGCCGCTGATCCAGTAGCACGAGCCTGGAATGCGAGCTAGAGGACTAAGCCTGGAATGCGGGCTAGAGGACCTGGCCTGTTTCTTTGGTAATCGCTTGTGTTTTCCTGGGCCAGTCGGTCAATCTTTCACATTCTAATTTCCTCCTCTGTAAGACGGAACCTTTATATTGGTCTGACCTGCCTCCCAGGGGTATTTGATACATTTCCGAAAGGACTACATGTGTGTGACCGCTAACACCAGCTGGGGCCGCTTTGCGTTTTCGTATGTTTGCTGCTAAGCCTTGTCTCCTTGATGCTGGCTCTTGGATCACGATGGGAGCGTCCCGCCAGGCACTGCAAAGATGGAGCCACAGAGTGATTTCTGGGGTCCTGGACTGAGCTCTGAACCCAGTCCCAAACCTCAGGGAGGTCTGCAGGGTCCTTCCTGTATGAAGGACCCAGGAAATCAATCCTTGGCCCTGGCTCTGACATAGACTTGCCGTGTGACTAGGAAAAGCAAGGCAATTCCCTCTGTCTCGGTTTCTACATCCGGAAAATACATTAACATTTATTTCAAAGATTGATTGAAACAGGAGGATAATGTGGAATAAAACCAGGAATAATAATAATAACAACATCGGGTAGATTAGTGGAGCATTGGTTTTATATCTGATGCTAAGTGATTTCATACATTATTTCATGTGTATTTCCCCCATTTTATATATGGGGAAACTGAGTCTCAGTGAGATTAGCAATTCCTCCAAAGCCACATCTTAAATAGTGGCAAAGCGGAGATGCGAACTTCGGCTGTCCAGCAGCGGAGCTGAGCCGTCAGCCTTTCTTCTATCCTGTCTTCTCACTGCAGTATCTGCTGTGGTGATCATTTATTTGGAGGTTTAACAAGAGTAGCATTTGAAATGGGAAATTGTGGAATTATAATTTAAGAGAATTGTAAAAATCTGCATAAGATGTCAGAGTATTTGTGTGTGTGTGTGTGTGTGTTTGCCTGTGGGGTGTAGTGGGCAGAGTGTAGGGTTGGAGTTAGCTGGATCTCAGCTTACATTCCAATCTTGTACTTGCTGGTAATAACTTGGGACTAGTTACTTATCTGTGCTCTCAGGGATGTTTCCTTATCCTTAAGACAGGAAATAACAATGCCTTGATAAAACTGTAGAGATGTGAGGCATTGTTTGAAATAGGAAGAACTAACGCATATTGTACTTCCTGTGTGCCAGGTACTGTTCTAAAACCCTATCCCTGCATTAAGTCATTTGATCCTGATAAAAACCCTACGAGGTAGGCAATTCTGTAATGTCTGATATAGGAAAGTGAGGCCCAGAGAAGTTAACCAACTTGCCCAAGGTCACACAGCCAATAAGTGTGTGTGTTGGGGGAGTGCTTTTAACCACAAAGCTGTTATCAACTTTAAAAAAAATGCACAACATGAGAGCTGCGAGTTGAGTTTCATTGGGGGCAAAATGAGGACTATAGTTTGGGAGAAAGCTTCTCAGCTCTGAGGAACTGCTCCAAAGAGAGGAGGGGAGGTATATATATATATATATATATGATTTTAGTAAAGGCGGGGATACATGCAGTCAAGCACACATTTTGGCAGAAGGTTGCTGCTAGTCACGAGGAGCAGATGTCTGTTAATGATTTTAGTGCTTTTCTAGACACGAGAAAATGCAAGAATTTGGGCTCATAAAACCTTCTGAAAGTATCTAACTATGTGAAGGTCTGTTCTGCCAGTTTTCCCAGAGCACAGAGGGCCTCATTCCTGATCTCTGCCCCGAGCTCCTTTCAGGGTGTGTTAAAGTCAGTGACTGCAGCGAAAGGCTCGTGACTTCATTCTCGTAGAGGCAGATGGTGAGTGACGATTTTCAGCTGGCACCGTGACCTGCCTTACACAGGCTCGCATGCTGAAAATGCCTAGCAAAGCTTAGCTATCATTGCTACACACGGCAGTGATTTTCAGGCTACTGTGGTAGATGAGCAGGACACTTTTTGTCGAAAATAAACTTTTGGAAATCTATATATAAATACAGTGAAGACGGAGCGGCTTTACTTGAAGTAAGGATGAAGCCTCCTCCCCCGCCCCCACCTCACATAGAGCAGCCCCAAGGTACTTCTGGGGAGGCTGGGGTTCTGAAGCATCCAGCCTGAAAATCACCAATCCTAGCTTTTGCGTTCTTTGTGTCTGCGCCTCTACCCCTGTCTCTTGGTCCTGCTGTTCCCCAAGCCCAGAAAATCAAAAGCCAGAAAACCAGAGACCAGAATATTTTCCCAGGGCTCCTCTCAAGCTCCTGCTTTTGTCCCACGCCCTCAGTGGCCGTGGCCATGCCCAACCTGCTGGGACATAATGGGAAGCTGCCAGGAGGGCTGGATGCGAGACTCACCAGTTTTATCCGAGTTGCAGAGGATGGTTTCCTTCTCCGCTCTCAAGCCAGGGCTGGGGCCGTGCTTCATCCACATGGTGATGGTGAACTGGTCCGTCAGGTTCTTGGGCACAACCCCGTCCGGGATCTTGGCGCCCTGCCTGCCGTCAAATTTGAAGATCATCTCGCTGCTGTCCACCAGCAGTCCTGCAGTCCAGTTGGTGGCTGCGCTGGGGGACGGCAAGAGGTCGATGATGCCAGATGAGGCTCCTGTGGGGGATGCGGACAGAAAGAACAAAGGGTCATTCCTCCAGGGTGGCTGTCCTCACCTGTCTTCTGCTCCTGGGTCACAATGAACTGCTAGGTGTACTTAACGCAGAACTAGGTGCTCAACCCTGAGCTCGGTGACTTGAGAAAAAGAGGATTAAATACCATCATTGCCCAAGTTGCTTATGATCGGCCTGGGGAGGCATCAGTAACTTATAGACAAGAGAGCTGCATGGGGCAGGACAGTACAATTAACTACGGTGCAAGAAAAAAGTGCTGGAGGGATTTAGAGAAATGAGATTACCCTGGAGGCTTTGATAAGCGGGCCAGGGTTTGATTTGGATCAATGGATTCATTCATGTGCTCATCCATCCATTAACCTGTCAGCCATTTTCTGAGCACCGGCCAGGTGCCAAGACCCCTGCTGGGCACCGGTGAGGTAAAGATGAATCAGTGCAGTCCCTGACCTGGGGGAGCTCAGACCCAACAAACTGACAGACAGCGGGGATGCACTGTGATCAGGGCTGTGGTTGGGGAAAGTTCTAGGTCCGGATCCCAGGAGAAGGAGTGTGAGTCACTTTGCACTCACCACACTTTTTTCAAACCATCTGTTTAGGCCAAAGTGTACAGTGGTTGAGAACATGGGTTCTGAAGTCAGCAGAACTTGAATTTGATGCCTGGAGGCAGCCTGACTTGCTGGCCTTGTGACTGTGTGACTGTGACCAGTGACTTCACCTTTCCGACTCCTCAGCCCCTTCTCTGCTGTCTACCTCCCCCAGTTTTGTGGGGCCCGAGTGAGAGACCGCACCAGCGCTTGCCACACGGTGAACGGGGCTCACTCCGTGTTCCCCATAACTTTGTCACCATTACTACAGTTGTTATTTTTCCTGCTACCACGGTGATTCCAGGCTAAGATGTGAGCACTTTTACCTGAAGCAGTGGGAGTGTCATAGGCAGATCTATGCCTTGGGGGAGTCACACCAACAGCTTTGTGGAAAGTGGGGCTGTGGTGAACAGGAGCAGCTGGCCCAGGAGACAGGACAGCCCAGCTGGGAGGGTCTTTGGGCCACATGCACTGAAGTTCTGGTGCTACCAGCGGAGTTCTCCACATCCTTAGGGAGTCTAAGTTCTCCACATCCTCTACAGGGCTCGGCTGCTCAAGGGAGGAGAATGGCTAGGGGCTTCCTGATGCCAGGGAATAAGAACCAGGGAGTCCAAGGTGTGCCCGGTGCCGCGGGCCAAGTGTGTGGGGGCTCCCTCCTGGCAGTGCCCTGACCAGGCGGCCGTAAGTGGGTTTAATGGACAGCGGTGTGTGAATTACCTGCCATTGGTCAGGGATTGCTGGCCTTCTGAATTCTGTATATCAGAGCCTCAGCTCACCGAGAGACTACGATCCAAAGTCACCCACCACAAACATCTCCTACAGTTTAAACGACCCTTAAAAATCCCTTAAGAAGGTGCCATATTGGAAACCAATGTACGTCTTTGAAAATGTTTCCAGATTTCCCTCTAGCCTTGGTACAAATGCCCATTGGTTTGCAGTTGGAGGTTGGCTGTGTGATAAATATATATCCTTAGAACCAGATGCTCTGCTTAGCACTGTGAGAGGCTCGCCCTGGGAGAGGCCTCCAGGAACTGCAGTGTCTGAGAGGGTGGGAGACTCTGGTCTCTTAGATCGTGGTCACCCTGCAGCCTATGCTTATCCAGGGGAAGTGTGGGCAGTGCTGACTGCATTATTTACATGCATTTTTCTCGGGGTTTTTCCTGGTAGCATGCCTGACACATAGAAGGCACTTCAGTAATGTTTATAACTGCCTTTCCTTCTACCCAGTGTCTCCATGAGATGCTTCTGGCCACCTACCCAGTGCTCACATGGGCCTAACCATCCAGCCTCTAGTCCATGCCCTGCACCTCTCATCAATATTTACTTGTTCTCATCCGATGCTCCTGGAGCTTTATTTGATAACCGTTTTACTTATCTGATAAGCTAATTCACACTAATGGTTTAATTACTAACAAAGCCTGAAGAGTAATCACCCTCCAGAGGCATTTGAAAGAATCTATCAAGGTGGTAGCAGGTAGAGATCTGAGGGTGGTTTGGGAGTGGGAGATACATGGTCTTTGGAATAAGTTCATCTTCCCAGAATCCCCGAGAACAATGTGGCCTGGGAACAGCTTCTTTGACCCATAAGTGAATTGCCTCTGACACCGGGGTTTGTCCAGCATGACAACAGCCAGTGATTAGGGCACACACAAAGTGTGTGTCTGTTCCTGAAATTTCAGGTGGCCAGAGAGATGCAACTGAGCACACAGGACTCCTGACTTCTAGCTCAAGCTAATGCTGCCAACACGCTCCAGCAGAGCCCAGTACATAGGTGACTGGCGGCTGCTGAGGCCAGCTTCGCCACCACACAGAGCAGACAGGCCCGCACACGGCAGAATCAGGGCAGCCTTGACAGGCTCAGAACTTCACCCCTTGAGGGTCCTTTTTGACTATGGACCTTGCTGTTGTTAAGGAGCAAATGTTCTTATAGAATTCACACTGCAATTAACACCTCAGACTAGTGAAGGAGCTGATTGAAAATTTCCTTCAAAACAAGCCTGGATGGAGGGAGAGAGGCAAGTACCAGTGGGAGGTGATGGAGAGAAGACATAAGGAGGTTAGGAGGCAAAAATGGTTACATTTCATTCAAGGCCATCCTTGGTCAGGGTTATTTGATGCACACATATTTATGGAGCTTTATTTTTCAGCGTAACAGACCATTATTATTATTTTCCTTGGAACATTTTATTGGGCACTGAGTGAGTGCCAGACCCGAATTAAGTACTTCAATGTTTTTTCTTAGTTACTTATGTGTGGTGAATACTATTATGATTCCAATTTACAGATAAGAAACCTGAGGCTCAGTGAACCCAGAATCACAACCAGCCAGTGAGTAGATCCGTCATCAGGACTTGCGAGCTTCAAAGCCCACAACGCCCACTGCACCACCTCAATCAACCTGGAGGGAGATCTTGCAACCTCCTGCACATTTTGCAAATATGGAGACTGAGGGTCAGATAGGGGAGACTTGACCAAGGTCACATAGCCACAAACCAGCTAGAGGCAAGCGCTGCTCTCAGACACCCAGTAGTGTTCTTTCTACCACACAGTAGAGTGTGCTGCCCAGCCCAGCCCAGTTCCCAGGACCCCGCCTCCCTGTACAGCTGGCTCTCCACAGAGAGGTATGTTGAAGACAGCATGTGCCCTGGCAAGGCCATCGATGTGAAGTTCCCATGTCTTCCCTGGTGAGGGGAGCGGCATGCCACCCTGCCCAGCCTACAGATGTTGCCTCCCGGAAAGCATCACGCTACATTTAACCAGATGGTGCAGACATCCCCAGACTTAACAGATTGTATTTCATTTTTTGGTGCACTTAAATAAACTGAGAGAGATTTACTTTCTCCCCAAGTTCTCTCTTCTCCCCAAGGGATGCCGTGGAAAACAGTGGGTAAACAGGATGCATAATTCGCAAAGATGATGAGGCATCGTCTGTACATCACAGCGTATCTCAGACATCCTTTGGAATCCTCGTGAAGGTCCCTGGGACCCACCAGGCTGTTGGGAGTTCACACTGGTCTGGAGCACGGCAGCTGCGGCTGGAGTGGAGGGGGCTCAGAACCAAAGGTGAGGTCTGATTGAGGTCCCTGAGCCCTATCAGGATGGGGAAACCTCTGTGAACCAGCAAGTAGATAAAGACAGAGGTGAATGAGGCAGATTTCAGAACACACTGGGGTGGGAGAGCCCCCATGGAGCCTTGGGGCAGTGGCCACTGCCTGGACTTCTTAATTGCAGGGTTTGCATTCTGCTCTGGATGGCCCTGGTGAGGGCAAAGAGTCCTGAGCACTTCACGGGGGTCCTTGGCAATGGTGACAGACAGGGAGCCTCAGTTGTGCCTCCTCATAGTCCACTGTGGGGCATGGGAAGGGAGGGGGAGAAGGGGAGGGTCTCCGGGGAGAGGAACCATGGTCTTCAAGGACACAAGCCTCATTCTGTAGCATATTCTTACGATTAGCAATAGCAACTCCACATTATTTCATTAAATGTTTCTGTAATGTCTAAGCCACACCAGGCACTGTGGTGAGAATGCAGCAGTGAACTAGACAGAAATGAGACCTGGCTGAAAATCTCTTATTTTTGGTGGGTGGAACAGTTCACTGATAGAGAGTCTCAGGGGAAGCCAGGGACAAAGGAAGCCTCTTGACAAAGGCCATACTTGAACCACATGACGATAGGAAGCACTCTGTTTTCAGCATGCCTCTCTGACCCACTGATTGTACTAGGCCATGTGACTTGCTCTGACCAGTGAAATGTGAGTGCAAGTGACCTGTGTCATCTTAGGGCAGAAGATTTATGAGCCAGTCCATGGTTCACTACGGGTCTTTTCTTTTCTTTTAAACACTTTTTTTTATTGAGTTATAGTCATTTCACAATGTTGTGCACCATGGGTCTTTTCCATCTGTCATGAGATCAATAACATTCTAGATAGAGGCTGTTCTGTCAGCCTGGATTACAGCGGAAAACCAATGGAACAGAGCCGCATTCAACCCAAGAAGGAATGGTAGGAATGATAAATAAACCTTTGTTATTTTAAGCCAAGAGATTTTGGGGTCATTTGTTACTGCAGCATAACTTGCCTTATCCTGACTCATAATCCATGTAAGTGATTGACATCAGCAGCTAAAATTCCCATTTCTCTATCTGCATGTGGAGGACTTTCTGATGTCCTTTAAGGAGCTCACACTCTGCTGATCCTACCAACAGACTATCATTCCATTTCTGGGATCCTAGACAAGAGGGACTCCTCCAAGGGCTTGGCACGTCCAGGTGAAGCAAGCTGGGCTTTGGCTGAGGGTGCTCAGCCAAGCTCTTGGGGCAGGGCAATGGATACCCAGTTGCTGACCAGTCAGGGCAAGCCCACCGCAGGCAGACAGCTTCTCCCTAGAACAGGAGGGCATGCTGTGTGGTAACTGCTTAACTGGCCTCAAAGAAATCAGCATATCCAGGGAGAAGCCCACTGCTCACTGTCATCATCCATGGGTCGGGGTGGGCAGCCCTTGCTGATGTATAAGCAGTGATTTAATCGGATTCCCAACAGGTGTGCACTGCTTTTCTTAAAGTCAGAGGCCCATTTCAGCTCTTGGAGAATGGATGGGGGACAGACTATGACTGAGGGACTGATACTGGTTCCCCCAGAAACTCCAGCAATTTAGGAGCATCTTGGAGGAACTGCTGGTGGCTTCCTGTAGTTGAGGAATATATACCGAGGGTATAAAAGCCTTTGACTGGGATTCTCAGTGAGGAAGAGCTCTGTTAGGCTCCACAGTGTAGGAGAAAACCACAGACTTCACTTTTTTTTTAAAAAAGATATTTGTCTTCCCCAGGAGACTGAATTGTTAAGTGGTCTTATTAACTTCTAGATACCCTAAAGAGTTAGAGTATTTGGATACGTTGAATGAATAAACCCACGAATGAATGAATGAATGAATGAATCCTCTACGAAAACCTCCTGGCCTCACAAGTGTATAAATCCCGAGAATGAATTACTGTCTGGCAACCTGAACTGGTCTAACAGATCAAGCCCTTGATTTAACAGCATGCTAATGCTCTGGCCTTTCCTTCAACAAGACATGTCCTTGGAGTTCTTGACTCCACATATAAAGCATCTGATCCAGGCATCATATGGGAGGGGCCAGCCAGCTGCTAGGAGCCTGTGAGCCCTGGGAGGGCAGCCCTGGCCTTGGGGCTCTGAAGGACATGTATGTCACAAACTGTTTTGCTATTTATTGTAATATGCAGTGACTCAAGGGCATCGAAGCAGGCTTTTTCTTGGGCTGTGGTTAACGTCAAATTTAATTTGGCCAAGAGGTCTCATCGGGGCTCCATTGTGCATTTCATACTCAAGGCTGTTCTGTGACACTTCACTTCGGGAAGGCCTAGGACTGAGATGGCTGAGCCCTTCATCTTGAATCTCTGAATCCAGAGGAAGTGGTCAGTAGCTTTTCAACTGCCCCGGGAGGCCTGGCTTCATGTAAAGCAAGGGCAGAGGGGCACCACGTTAGGCTAAGCCTGATCCTACAAGCTGAAAGGGACCCGGGTTCAGGGCCCTGCATCGTCTTTGTTTCAAGGTGGAATGACAGTGTCTCAGCGTACAAACCTCAGGCAGCGATATGCCCGGTGTCCAGCACTTCACTGGAAACAGAGAAGCTATTTCTGGTGCTGCTGCACCTGCCAGGTATTTCCCGACAGTAGGCTTTGCCGGGCTATTGTCTGACACCCCCTTACACAGGATTCCGTCACTGCTCTTCCTGGAGCGATGTTGCAAGAGGAGGAAGCAAGCACGCAGTGAGAGGACATCCACAAGGCGCCTCTGGGAGACACCTTTGCCTGGGTCACTGCACAACTGCAGTGTCACAGAAGAGACACCACAAAGGCACCAGAAAGCATCCCAAGACTGCTCCAACCGGTGAGCACAGAAGGAAGGAGAATATTGATTGATGGGAAGGGTTTGGACCAGTGCAGGAGAGAGAGATTCTATTGGGAAGGAAACACGAAACAAAGGCTTAGGGATGAGAATGAGCTGGGGGCGAGGACGATCTGGAGTACCCTGGCCAAGGAGAGGCAGCGCAGCGGGAAGAAATGGGCTGTAAGGAGGGATCAGCGGGATGGCGGTGGGTCCCCAGGAGGGTGGAGACTCGGGCTAGAACTGGGTGCCCACTTCGGGATGTTCCCCAGGTACCTGTCATCATTGTCCCCTAGATCTTCTCCTGCCCTGAATTTCTAGTTGTGGTTGGTGGCACTCTCGTCCAGTTAGATGCTCACCTTACAGTCTCCTAAGATTCCTTCTTTTTCACTGCTGACAGCTAATCAATTACTGCCTCTTGCTGATTTTGCCTTCTAAATCTGTCTTAAATTCATCCCTACTGCCACTCCCCTGGTTCAGAAATCATTATCTCTTGCTTAGACTATGGCAATAACATCCTAATTGGTCTCCCCGTTTCCATCCAAAGTCAATAAAGATTTGTAGAATGAAAAATGCATGAATGCTGCGGCTTCAAGTGTCATGGCAGTTCCCGAGCTGGGTAACTGCACCAGCAACTTGCCGACCATCCACTGCAAACACACAGAAGCTCAGAAGCTTGGGCAGAACCTAAGGGGCCCCGCAGGAGTCAGGAATTACAACCCAGACTCCGCTTTCCTTCGAAGCGATCCAGCCTGCGGTTCCCTCCTGGTCTGGAGAGAGCACAGAGCCTGACGAGCCGCCTTGTCCAGAAGCCGACTCCAGCACCGGATGTACGTGTCTCACTCGTTTGCTTCTGCCCTTTCTTCCTGAACTTTCCCTCAGTGGATTCAAGATTCAGACTCCTAATATGGAGACAGAAGTGGTCCTGCCTGTCAGCCTCACTCGGACAGAGTTCCCAGAAGTGGGGCGGGCGGGTGCCTCTGCTGCGAAGGTGACCAGAAAGATGCTCAGACTTCTCTTAACAAAGAGTCACTCCCAGCACTTGATAAGCTCACCTCTCGAGGGGAAGCCGCCTTCCTGACTGAATTAACCTGCCTTCCTGCCAGGCGAGGCTGGTAGCCCAGAAGGGATGAGCTTTGTTAGCAACCAGATGCAATTTTGCTCCAAAGTTTCTTCCCTCAGAAAATCCTTCTCGCTCCCCATTTCTCCTTGTCTCTTCCCAGCAATATTTGAAATCAAATCACAAGGGTGCGCCCTTGGGCCCATCTGTCTTTAACAAGCTGATTCCATCATCCCCTTCCAACCTGGAGGAGTTTCAGAAATGACTGTAGCCCATGGTTGCGTGAGGTTGAGCTGATTTATAATTCAGGTGCACAGGGAACGAAATGGGATATTCATTCAAAGTAAGATATTGTCTGAGATGGCTTCTCAGCACGCGGAGTGGAGGAGAGGACCAGAGGCGATTTTCTCAAGACTGCGGGCCCCTGATACCCATTTTCGCAAGAGCCATTTGGAATATAGAGGTTGTGATGCCTTCCCCGATCTATGGCAACATTCTGGAGAAGCCTGCGTCCCCACAGGCCCTCCTGGCCAGCCTGGTGACATGATAAATGGGACACGGTGATACCCAAGCAGGGTGTACGTCACATTCAGTTCTAAAATTGTCACTTGGTCCTTTGGGTAGGAGTAGTGTGGGTGAAGGTGTGTGTGTGCGTGTGCGTGCGTGCATGCGTGTGTGTGTGTGTGTGATGCTAGATGGTGTGCTCAGGAACCTCCTTTTCCTTTTGTGGAGATGGAGTGACCCCCAAGTACAAGCCTGGTCTGAAAGTAAGCCCTTTCCTAGCTCCTCACAGCTCGGCTAGAGAGCCAGGGCGAGTGCCTGAGTATCCATGGACAGAACAGGGAAGAAATGAAGTGTGTGCAGGTGAGGGGGAAGGAGGCCCATCAGCTCATCCGCAGTCTGGTTTACCACGCCCGTGGGCCGTCCCCACTGTGCCGGGTGCCTTAGTCCACAGCTGACTTGGGAGGTTTACGTTCTAGCTCCAGAGGCCTGGTCCGGCAGCGTCCCAGATCTGAGCTAAATAGCCCTTCCTCCCCCTAGACCTGCCTTACCATCTGGCTCTGTCGCTTTCTCTGTGTGACCTTGGACAAGTCCTTCTTCCTCTCTGTACCTCAAAATTTTCCATCTTTAAAACTGGATGGAGGCACCCTTCTTAGCGTGGATGGAGGGGATGAAACAGGGTGCACGTGGAGTCTGGCAGGGTGCAGGCAGGGTGTAGGCAAAAGCTAAGCTTTCCTGGGTTGCACCCTCCACCAGCCAGTCTCCCGGTTCCAGCCTGCTCCTTTCTTGGGGCGCCATCTCACAGCCAGTGGACAGCCAGCTCTCTGCCCCCTACGTAAACCCTTCACTTACCCACCTTGCCCTCACCCCCAGCTCTTCTCTGACATGGGCAGCCAGGCGTGTGACCTGAGTGTCCCACGGAGCCCCCAGCTTGGTTTAATGCTTCGCTGTTGGCTGTCTTATATTTCTTGGTCATTTCTGAACAAGGGTCCGGCCCTTCCACGGGTACTAAGTAGTCTGCACGTCCGGCAGCTGGCCCTGTGGGGAGGAGACCCACCTCTCCCCGCATGGCTGATGCTACCCTGGGCAGGCACCTTTCTATAAACCAGCGCAAGGGAAGGGAGCCCATGCCAGGTGCTCCTCAACACAAGGCGTCACAGATCGCTACTTTACTGATGAGGAGTAAGGGCTTTGTGATGTCCCTTGCCCACAGCCATACGGCTGGTAAATGGAGTCTGATCGGGAGTGTCTGATGCCAAGTGCTGCGCCCTCTGACCTTTTACCCATAACGAGTAATTTAACACTCATCCAGGAGTTACACAGACCAGTGCAGGGGGGAGAGGCTGATTCTTCCATAATGTAAGAAGATATGCTTTGTGTATATTATTTAAAAGCAATTCATTGAGAGAAATTCCAGCAGGAAAAAAACCTACCACATAATTTCTGAAGGGATTTCTCCGAGTAGGTCTCCCGGTCACAGCCCTTCCCGATGTAGTTGGTCTGCAGCTCAGTGGTGATCTGGATGGAGGACACGGCCCCGTCGCATGTCTCCAGGTGGATGTCAGGAAACAGGGGGACGCTCCCCGAGCCCGGCTGGTACTCAATCCTCTTGGTCCAGTCTGAGCGAACAAGGAAAGGATGACGGTAGGTCAGGCGCAGCCGGTCCCGCGGTCATACTTGTTTTGGACACGTGAATTTGTTCCAACACAATGGGTACGTGAGGGAACAGTTTGAGGGTAATGGGAACTTCTCATTTGTTTAGGCAAGGTTTTCTCCTTGGGAAATATCATGTGAATGCAGAAACCTGCACCCAGCTGAGCTGAGCCAGGTAGGAATGTATAAAACCACCACATGTTCAGACCAAACATCTATCAGCAACAGGTTCACCGTGTGTGATGAGCCACCTGCCCCCCACAGCCACCTGCAGTTATCACATTCCGTCCCATTCAGAAAATCCCCTTAGTAACCCATAATGAGAAAGAATATGAAAAGGAATATATATATATGACGGCTGTGCACCAGAAATTGATGTGACATTGGAAACAGACTGTCCTTCAACAAAAAACAAACAAATAAATATTGACATTAAAAAAAAAGAAAGAAAAGAAAAAGAGAGCCCTCATCACGATAATTGCGCCTGTTGCAATCCTGTTCACTTCTGAAAGCAAACCTCCGGTCTCTTCACGGTCAAGTGCTGCATTTATGGTAGCACTTACGTATCTCTTAACCATTTAACCCGTGTAAAACTGCGCCAGTGTTTCCTCACTCTCTCTCTCTCCCTCACGCGTCATTGATGATGCTTTTGAGGGTTGAGCCCCTCGCCTCATTTTCCCCATTTTGTCCAGCAAGGTGAGTTTTAGGAACACATACATCTTGTCACAAAACAAAAGAGGACACGGTAGTTCAGGATTACATGAGGCCACGAGGTGAGGTGCAAGGATTCTTTCCCAAACATGAAGGACTGTGACCTACTTAAGTAAGGTTGGTGGTCTTATCCCTGCTTTTTAGCGGAAAAATAATTTAGAGATGATAAGACGTTGGAGATGAATAAAAGCACAATCGAAATGGCACCACACAAAACGGAGCAACCAACAAAAATGAACACTGAGATCGTGTATGCGTGAATTTATTGAAACAACAACAGCAGAGGTTGAAAGTCAGAGCGCGTCAAGGCAACGGCGTGGTGACTGGTAACGGTGCTGGCTGGCAAGAACGAATGCCTGAGAGGTCCGTGCCACCCCGAGCCATCGGTTTGAATCACCAAGGAACATGAGCTGTGGGTACTATTAGTTTATGACTCTCGAACGTGTGTCACATAGAACATTGCTAGATGGAATCCTTTTGCTGAAGGAGAAATGAAAAGCTGTGGAACTGCCTGTCCTCACCTATGAGAAACTCAGGAAGTCCCGCATTTATGGTCAGTCTGCAGCCACCAGGGGGCTCCCCACAGATGCCCTGTGGGCCACTGGCCATCACCTTGAACAAACCAGTGGAGCGGAGGGGCTGGGCTTAGGGACTGCCAGATGGCTTCGTTCAGTGAGCAACCATTTGTTTGGGGTTTCTGTGTACTAGGCGCTCCTTGGAGCATCACACAGGGCAGTAGAGGAGTCAGGAACGGTCCCTGCCTTGTGCAGCCCAAGCCGTCCTATCAGAAAAGATAAGTACCCTGAAGGGAAGAGCGGTGACTGAGAGGGACTCTTTAGATGGAGACAGCTTCTGTCTGAGCTGAGGCCTGAGCATCACGGATGATGCCCGTGGGGAGACTCAGAGAGGCTTATTCACGTGATTCAGCAACGATCTTGGCCTGACTCTGTCAGGGCTGAAAGTTCAGGTCAGTGAAGGTCTCCACACCTCTCATATCTCATCAGCCAAGTAGGGACCACAGTGCTAACCTTTCAGTGTTGGGATGAGGACTGATCAGGTGCAACAATGTGGGTCTGGCAGCAGTAGGGCTCCCATCGAAGTTGTTCCTTCCCCAGAGAGGAAGGGGGATGGCCAGTCCACAGAGGGCAACATCCCCCTGCACTGTGACCCTGCCATGCTGCAGATAACCACGTCACCTGGGTTTAGTTCTGAACCCCGATGTTAACCAGCCTCCCTTTAAGGGGTGTCTCAGAGCATGCCGTGAACAAAGATTGCACACCATGTTGTGAAGTTCATCACCAGGGAACTTGCCAGGGGAGGATGTTTAGGTGACAGTGGCTGCAAGTGAATACACTCAATTACATGTTCATCCTCAGAGCTCCCAGGATCTGTGTCTGGAATGGTCCATCACCTCCTGGAGGATGAGATCATGGAACTGCTATGGCCCATGCTCCAGAGGCCCCAAGTTCAATCTAAAGGACACATCACTGGAGGACAGGAGGGCTTTTTGTCAGGTGTACCTGAAAGTCACAGTGCTGTAAGCAGCTGTCCACACATGACTAGTCTTGTTGTGCCCAAGTTACAAAATGTTTCATGTCACCATGCACCTGATCATGCCATTTCTTCTGTATGGAGTTCCTTTTCTATCCCTTTCTGTCTGTCACCTCCTCCATGCAGCCTTCCAGGATTTCTCCAGTCTGGGTAGAAACCCTCTTCTGTGCCCTCACAGCATCCTTGACATTAGACTACAGCCTTAGACTCCAAGCTTAAAGTTACTCTGAATCTCCATCATTCTGCACAATGCCTGGCACAGAGGAGATGCTCACTAGATAGTGGTAAAAAGTGTGAATGAATCCTACAAGATATCATCTTGGAATTAATTATTCATTTGTGTGCCTGCTTAGCCCTCTAACTCGGAACTCTTTAAAGGCGAGGATTGTGTTTATTTTTGATCCCTCCACCCTGGATCTGAGCAAAGCAAATCTTTGCCAGGTGGGCCTGGGGAGTCCCAGAGACCTAACTTTGATTATGGCCATGACAGCCCTTCTTGAGTCACAGACAGAGCCCGTAGCCTCTTTGCAGCTTCTCTGGTACTGCCCCTCTCTGCCCCTACCCTCAGTCCTGCAGAACCATCCATCCCAAGAGCAGCCCACCACATGTTTGGTTCTCTTTGTTCTCAGCAAGGCAATTGGTACAGAATTGATGATAGAGGAATCTCTTCCCAATAACAAGACATGGTAGCAAGGAGGAGGCCTTTTTCCTTCCCCTCCTCACTCCTCTCTCTCTGAAGCCTTTTTCTTTAGAGATGCAGACCAAAAAAAAAAAAAAAAAAAAGCAGAGAAGATGGTTTTACTTGGGGGGGGGGGGTGCTTGGTGCCCTCCACCACCAGTTCTTGAGTCTGTCCTTCTGTTGGCGGGTAAGAAGTCTCCCACAGCACCTCCTTCTAGAAGCCTCCTCTGTTGGAGAAACCCAAGACGTCCTTGGTTAGATTCCCTTCATTCTGTGGAGCCTGCGGGCATCTCTTTCTCGTCCAGCTATTTTAGAGGTTATCATTGACCTCCAGTCAGTGAGAAGAAATTCCACCTCAAGTCCCTTTTAGAAGGAGTGTAAATAAAGAATCAAACAAGTAGCGGAGGGAAAGCCCGTGGAGGTACAGCACTAGCAGAGTTTTCATTCCTTTCGCCACCTCTGGTTGTGGGGGCAAGGCCCTCTCCGGGGAGTAATTAGGCACAAAAGAGTTTTAAGAACATCACACCTGCCAGTTGCTTCAGTCACCTCATGAGGCTTATTGTTGATGGTTTGTGAAGAGCAGGCAAAATTGCAACCATAGAGTAAAAGAAATCAATGACACTTTCAGAGTGTAGCATCCTTGAGAGAGTGAGAGGCTCACACACACATCTTTCATTTTCCAAGAAGGAGCTGGCATGGGGATTTAAAGAGCAAACTGCAAGTCGTCCAATTCAGTTTTTGCCACAGGAAACACGTATTCCTCTTCATTTCCTTGAGGGTTGGATGGCTCAAAGAGCCTCAGCTTTCTCTTCTGTAAAGGTCGTATCTACCACCCAGAGTCGGATGGATTAAATGCCCAGTCTTTTCAGCCCCAAACACAAGGGACATGTTCAATAGATAGGTTATTATAAATTATCATCTATTCAATACCATTTATTACAAGAAATAGGAGGATGTGCAATTATTAAGCATCTACAAGGTGCTAAAAACTTTTATACCTGTTCCTTCATTGAATCCTCCCAGCGACCCAGTGGGGGGTTACTATGTGAGTGGGTGTTACTATCTTAATTGTGCAGATGAGAAAACCATGGCTGAGAGCTGGTGTGACTTGCCCAAGGCCACCCGGCCCTTTTACAATAGCTCCTCCATGATTCTGAGGCTTTGCCAGAACTGAGAATGGTGATTTTCACAGATTCATTTGTGAGCATGCAATTTACACAGGCACAGAAAAAATAAACAGATGATAATCTCTGATGTTGACAAAGGATCAAGGAGTGCTGTCAGTTTCATCACTGCTTGACCTCGAGGGCTGGTCATGGGGGCCGAGGTGTTGTTCTGACACTGAAGACTGGGAAGACCTGGACTTGAATCTGCTCTCCCCCAGATGTGGGTCACGTGACCTTTGCAAAGCAGTTGTCATCTCCGGGCCTCCACTGCCTCACCTGTAGCTTTGAGACAGTTACGCCTCCTCACGGGCTTGTCGTGAGCATTTAAGGGGAAGGGCCCAACACAATCACCTTCCCGCTGAAGCCTCATGGTAGAAATATCTTACTTCTTGTTTCACAAGCTTTCTAAATTTCTCTGAACTGCCCTGCTTGGAAACGAAATCTTTTCAATTTATAATGGGTCTAGGATTAATTTAAGAATTGTGTTTCAATTTCTTTTTAAAAGAAGAGAAAAAAAGTCAACTGCCTGTTGTTTTAATAATCAGGCTCAGTGACCCCCACACATATTTCTGAAAAGACTAACCCAGGAATGCCTTCAGGAATCAAATTCCTTCTCCGTGGATTGGGGATTTAGAAACATGATGATTGTATTATAACTCTTGCTGAATTTGGGAAACATATATTTTCTTATCAGGAGACTATTAGCCACTTGGAATGCTTTTATTAGACGCCTGGAGGTGGAAAAAAGCTAATCTGAGACTTCCAGACAGCTCAGGTTTGAGGGCTCTTCTAATCCAAGACACTCAGTTCCGTTGTTCCAACTCTGCTCTCAGAAGTGATGCAGGGGGATGAAAGAGAAAGATACAGGTGTGTCAGAGCACTCTTCCTTCCTTAAACTGTGCATGTTCAGGGGCTTCCGGTGCTTCCTGGTCTCAGCTTTTAGCAGCTGAAGAAGCATCAGTTTCTCTAAGAAATCGCTGGATTCATATGAGATGAATGACTGGATGTGGGGATACTGGGAGTGGGAGGGCTAGAAGGAGGTCCCCCTGATCAGGGAGTGTTCAGGCAGCTGACATTCTAACCTATCTTTGCAGGCATCCACCACCTGATATCTTTTAACCACCTGGACTTTCTCCTAGAGATGGGCGACTTTGATTTGGGTACCAAAGGACTTCTTTTCCTACCAGGAGAAGTTAGGGAGGTACCTATGCTTAACGGGGAGCATCTTTATCTCCACTGATCATCCAGGGCATCTGAGTTGGGGATGGGTGAAGAGGCAGAGATGGGTTGGAGGGGTAAGTGAAGGTCAGATGATAAATGCTGGCTAAGAGGTTTGGGTGTCATCTTAGGGCATGAAAGATCCAGACTGTGCTTTGGAAAGGTCATTTGGCAGCTGGATTAGGCCTGGGGTTCATTTTCAGAACACCAGGACACACCTGATTGTCACTTCTTAATCAATCCACACGAAGGTCATCTCTGACAGGGTCACACGGTAAGGAATTAACTTCAATTTAATTGAACTAAATTCAAGAGTCTTAACTCTTTAGCTGGACAGGCTCAGGTTTGAACCCTGATGCTTCCACTTCTTAGCTGTGTGGCCTTGGGGAAATCACAGAACTTCTCTGAGCTTTGTTTTCTCATCTGTAGAATGAAGATAACCCAAAGCTACCTTTCAGAGTTGCTTTGGGAATCAGAGAAAAGGTACCCAAAGCACCAGGAACAGAAGGCCACTGCTGCAACTACTATCATCAGACTTGTATCATTCTTACTATTATTCTAGATGCCATGTATTTACTGAGCACCTATTATATGCCAGACAGAGCTCTAGGCATGGAAGGCAGAGAAGTGTGACTCATAACCTCTAACTCAATGGCGCTGATGGTCAGGGCAGTGGCAGACACACAGCCAGCTTGAAGGCAGGCAGAGGGACAAAACGCAGACCCCAGAGAACAAAGAGGAAGAGGTAAGTTATATCGACTAGGGGCAATCACAGGAGGCTTCCTGGGGGAAGTGACCAGGGCTTTGTTTTAATATAGGTTGTATTAATTATTTAAGTGTGAAAGACCAAAAGATCAGGGTATTATTGTCATTGAAAAGAGGATATTATTGCCCCTTGGCATGTGGATGCCCACAGTCTGCACTTTTTTTTGGCAAAAAAACTCCACACCACACTATTTCAACTTTATTCACAAGTCCCAAAGAGAGGCGACCCCACACCACTGGGAGCATATGGAGAAGCACTGGGGTCAAGAGCCTTTACTGTGGTTTCCATGGGACAGAAGAGGCTGGGCAGGGTAAGCAGCCTCAGCACTGTCCAGTTGGTATAATTGCAGTGACCTCTGCGGCAGTGGGGTGATTAGGCAGGTGAATGGTGGCAGGGTTGTGTGAGCCCGCCCAATAAAAGACGGATGGGGTTGTGGATTCTGAATGGCTTGGTTTGCATTTGAAAGGCAGAAGTGTAAGCTGTTGCTCTCTCTAGGCGTTGGCTAAGCCTGAGAAGGGCAGGCCGTCCAGGCTCAGCAAGGCCCCAGGTGTCAGAGCATCAGGACACAGACAGCAGGAGGCATGGCTAACACAGCACTGTTAGAAGGAGGGGCTTGTGGGGCCAGAGAGAACCCCAGGGTGTCTCCTCATGGCCTTGGAGCTGGACAACGTTAGAGGGCTATTTAGATGGAAAATGATGTGAATAGTGTCCCCTACTCAGCAGCCTGGCAGCGCTCAGAAAGTGTAGACAAATGTGAGGCTGGGGGTGGGTCTCTAGCAGGCCAGGTAGGAGGTGGGCCAGAAGGGAACTCTGGGGCCAGGTTACAAGGGACATGAGTGCTGGGCCAGGGAGTGGGCTTTGTGTAAAAGGGAGTGACAGGAGCCAACTTCTGAGACTCGCCTTCCGTCTCCTCTCCCCACGCAGCTCCTAGAGTGAATTCCTCAGGATCTCAGCCTGACTGTGGGTAGGGCCATGACGACAGTCAAGACGACAGAGTATAGAGATGAGGGTTGAGACCTCAGAGCCCTGCCTCCTCTGCTCACCAGCTAGTGCACCTCAATTTCCTCATCTGTAAAATGGGGAGAAATGATAACTGCATCTCAAGGGGATGGTGTGAAGATTAGGTAAGTTGCTCTGTGCAGTAGAACCAGAACTCAGGCCAGGACTGTGTGACTCCAAAGCCAACCCCTTAAAAGGATTCCTTGCTTTTCTGAATTCATTTTCTTTTACATTTCTTCTACCGCTTTTGTGGGCCTACGACCGTGGGGTGGGACATTCAGCAGGAAGGAGGCAGGGAGGTGGTGAGGAGTCAGAGGCTAGGCATCCAGTCCTGGTTCCAAGACCAGCTTCAGGCAGAGAAGGGCCTCATTCTTGGTTTAACATCGCTGTCTTGAACATCTTAATAAATTTAAAGCAAGAGGCTTTTCATTTTCATTTTGAACTGAAGACCCACAAATTACATAGCTGCCTTTCCCAATGAGCAACCTTGGGCATGTTCCTTCATGGTTATGAGCCTCAGTTTCTTCATGTGTAGAATGGGAATATTCATTAACTACCCCCAAAGGGAGGAGCCTAGGCTTCAGTGTCAGACCCAGGTGTGAATCCCTGCTCTGCCACTCAGTACCATGTACTGGAAGCCAGTCAGTGCCTTCCCCTCCTGGGTTTACACACGCAAACACTGGTGATGTTAGCACCTACTTCAGAGCGGGGATAGGGTTTAGCTCAGATAACAGACGCAAACCACTCAGCCTGTGTCCTACACGTAAAAGACACATCTATTTTTCAGCATTAAATTACATGGCTTTCCCTTCCCCAGTGAAAAAAATTACACACAGGCACATTTTAAAAGGAAACAAAACACAAACTCTCTGAACTCAGTTACAAATATAAGGAATCCTCTCCCTTTTTTATTTCTGACCCCTTGCCATTGACTGTATTTCATCTTCACAAGAGTTGCCTTTTAATTCTTGCTGAAAAGAGAGATCTTAATTAACTACAAAAGAGAAAGAGGGAGAGAGAATTATAACCCCAGGCCCAGATCAGACTGTACAAGTCAGGTCAGCCCTCTGCCTGGTGCTCAGTCCCTCTCCTTCCAGAGGCTGGTCCTTCTCTTCCTCCAGGTGCCACCCCACACCTGGCCATCTGGGCCTCACCTTGATGACGAGTCCCCTGCCTCCACCCAACCCCTGCCTGGCCTTCCCTCCCAAGAATTATTTACTTATTTGTTTATTGTCCATTCCGTCTCTGGAGCATAATTTGTACATCACTCTGCAGGGCCTGGCACATAATAGTTGCTCAATAAATATCTATGAAATGAGTGAGTGATTAGATGTATGAAAATTCACATACACACACACACACACACACACACACACACACACACACAATCACTCCACTTTTGGCTTCTAAAGGTGAAGAAGGTGATCACTGGGAACCCAGGGTGCCTGGACTGCCAGGCATTAGTATGGGAAGAGTTCAAGAAGTGGCTGCTCTGTGTGTGTGTGTGTTGTGTGTGTGCACATATGTACACCCCTCAGCCTCACTTTGAGCATCTGCAGGCAAGTGTGTATGATGATAAAATTGCATTTATCTGTGACTCCAATTTTGGAAACCGCCATTTATTTGCAACCTTTTTAGTCTCCTGAAAGTCTCAATAAATGTCAGATGAAACAACCAGTAATTTGTCCTCAAATTTTGTTCTGCCTGTGAAGTTCGCTCCAGATTCCTGATGACAGAAGGGGTTTAATTTTGCCCCAAATCACCACTGTGAATACTGACTCCTCGGCCTGAGCAAACCCTCCCACCTTCACCTGGGCGATTTCGGAGTTGTGCATGTGGGTGGACACGTTCAGGCCTTATTCTAGGAGCACGTGGGAGACGGCAGACAGTTTCCTGCCCAACAGCTTCCCACAAAGCCCAAGGCTTCTATCATCCCCTTCTCCCTGCCCTGTCACTGTCGACCAGGAGACCCAGTGCCACCAGGTGAGGACCATGTAAAGATGGCTTGCTGGTCAGACTAACTGGAAAGATAATCCAAGACTAAACTGTTTGACTTTGTGGAGGGGAAAGGCCAGGGCAAGGATGGGCTCTGGAACAACGCTCCCCACTGTGGCCCGCAGACCGGTGGGGTCTCTGAACTGCCTGTTACAAGCCTGCCGTGAGCTACATATAGAAATCAGAGTAGCATTTAGAAACCTTTCTAGCAATTTGACAGAGTAATTTTATATTTGTTGAATCTAATAATGCTTTAAACATTGGCTTATATTTTGAATGTCTTGGCTATTTATTGCATTTTTCTTGAAATTTGTTTCTACTATATTTTTACAAAATCATGGTCCATGACTGATTGGGAAAATACTGGTCCTTTACCACAAATGATTTGAGAAGCACTGCTCCAGATTAATAATCTATTTCCTAAAACTTACATCCAGAGGCTTCAAATCTGGAAGGCATGACTTTAGAGCACTGTAACATTTTACCCTATATATCCACAGGGCCATTAAAGCCTTCTGCTTCTGAATTTTAGATGATTCCCAAGATCAAACTCTCTTCCCTCTAGTCTTCTGGCCATCATCACTTCTCACCTGGACCAATCACTATGACAACTTCCTACCTTACCTCCCTCTGTCCTTCTAATCTACAGTGGTCACCATTGCCCCATGGCAACACATCTAATTCCTTTTCCAGGAAGTCCTCCAAGATTGCTCCAACCTAGACTGCGCTCTCTCCTCCCCAGTTCACAGGTCTTGCAATCTACATCATCTATGTGGGGCTCACACTGTGCTCCCCAAATTCCTGTCTATAGACAGATGTAGAGTCAGGGCCAGCCGCAGGAGAATCATCTGTAAAACTTCTCAAAGCACTAATTTCTGAGCTCTACCTTGGGAGATTCCAGTAGAAGATTTTGAGGAAGGTGGCCCTGGAAACTGTCATTTTAACCAACACCCTCCCCCCCAAATAAATGATCTGGTTGCATGTACAGACTTGGAAACCATCAGCCCAAACAAGATTGGGTATTAAACTCCCACTCCTTCTCCCACCCCACTCGTGAGTGCCGGCAATCAGGGGAGGGGGCCGAGAAGGGATTTCTGCTCCCTACGCAGGATGCTCACCGGGAGATCTGTTTGCTGCCTGAAAACTGACCCAGCAGGGTAGGACTTCACACCAAATGAGCTTAGAAACTTTCTTTCGAGGTCAGACGAGATAGGGCACGTTCAGGTGGTAGTGCCGTAGAATTCTTCACGTTGTGCAGGACTCAGCGCAGGCTGCATTCCCAGAAGAACCGCAGAGGCAGGAACAGGGTCCTCCGTGGAGAGACAGCCACTTCCCGTTGTGGGGCATTAGGTTGTACCTCCTGACTGTGCCCTCCTCCCAGTGAGAGTAGTTCACATCCCTCCCCGGTGACTGCGGGCTTGGCCGTGTGTCTGGCTTTGAGCAGTAGACTAAACTATTCATTTACTTCTGTGATCTGTGATTGTTTTTCATCTGCAACATTCAAAATCCTGTACCCCATCTGCACCCACCATCACCAATTCCACAAGAGCAAGGACGGTGTCTGTTTTGTTCAGTTTTTAAATCTCCAGTGCCTGGTGCAGTTCCTGGAATATCACAGGTTCTCATTAAATGTCTGGGGAATAAATGACAAGGATGCTTCTGGAAGATGCCTGTGCCCAGGTTCTGGGCTCCAGGAAGTCCCCCTGGCCTTCTTGCTCTGATCAGACTTTCCTCCTGTTGCCTCCCTCAGTGGATTTTCCTGCTTGTTCCAGGGAACTGAAGATGAATTGAATTGAAGACCTTGTTGCTGTTCCGCAGAACTGGGTTTGGAATTCACTCTGTGTGCTGCCTGTCCAGGGCCTGCAGATTCACACACAGCCCTTGGGTGAGTTCTGCTCTGCCCCCATGCCTGGCCCAAGCCCCTGGACATGGCACCCCGATCTGGCCAGGCCCTGTCCATCCAAGAGCTACGAGGGGGTCCATTCACTTCAGCTTGGTTGTCTGATGCTCCTGGGAGCACCTTAGTTTTCCAACAAGCCTCTGAGCCTGCTGGTGTGGGCACCACCTCTTTAAAGCCTGGGCCTCCGCTTTCACCCTGGCTCCTCGCTCTCTGGGGCTGTCAGGGTAGCAGCTGATGCTGCAGTTGAAGTGAGCTAGAGGGTGTTCAGAAACCAAGACCCTGGCCCAGGGCTTGCACGCTGAATTCTCCCCAACCTTTTCCTCCCCAAAGATCCTCAGCTCACAGGCCTCTCAGCTCTCAAAGAGAAACAATGTCCCACAGAACTAATGCCAGAAAGGTGCAGAGACCAGGCAATTTAAGGGCAGCCTTTCTGCAAGACGGTTCTCCCAAGGGGGGATCACTAACTCAACCAACCAGGGTACTTTCTCTTGGATTTATAGAAACTCTTCTCTCTTATGTCCAATAAACATGAGCATTTTCCAGGCAATTTTCTTATCTTGGGACAAATGCATTATTGGTGCAAGATGGAGTAGCTATTCTTCAAGAGTCTTTACTTTTATGGCCGTGAGAAACATTTACAGCGCAAGAGTGTGGTTTTTCATGCACACAGTTTCGGCCTTTTTGTAAAGATGGCTTATGTAAACTTTTTGCACTCCAGTAACGTAAATCTCTTTAATCGATAGATCAGTTGCATATGGCAGCAGAATTTATTATTATTTTTTAAATAAAAGGACCATGACCGTAGGTAATTTTAGAGTACTGCAGGACTTTTCATTTCAATGAATGACGATTCTAAAACTGGACCCAAATTATTATCTTTTCAGAAAATATGGCATGAATCTGCAGAGCCCATCAGATACCCTGGAAACCTGAGAGTCCACGTGCCCGGGGTGGGGAGAGATATCCTTCACACAGCTGGGGGCAGCGTGAGCCATCACAGACCATTAGAGAGATGATGTATCTCGGGCCTCAAAATGCCCATACACTTTGGCTCAGGTAATACACTCCTGAGAAAGCAATCCAAAATACAGACAAAGATGTTTGCACAGATACTCACTGATGCACAAAAAAGAAAAACAGAACCAAGCTAAAACCAGACAGTCATAGCATCTTATCTCACTGCAAGGACCCAGTCAAACACATCTGGTCTTACTGGAGGGAAAGTTCTGCTGCTGCTGAAAGGGTGGTGAGGTTTTGATGACAATACAATGTGGCACAAAGTTAAGTGAAAAAACCACAAAATTCAAATGACTCTGGATGAAGGGAGAAAAGTATCCTCCAATATTGATCATATTGCATGACTTGGATCATGGGGAATTTTTATTGTGATAAGTATCCTTTAGAAAATTATTTTCAAATTGAGCATAAAACACTTTATAATTTAAAAAAAATGTTTACGTTTAAAAGTCATGGTGGCCCGGTTGCTCCTTATTGCACAGAACCTGTGAATGTTGCCTGAGAACCATCCTTCTCCCATGCCTGCTGGTACCCACCCGGGCAGGCAGACAAACTGCCTCTTCCCTTTGCCACAAAGGGCTCCTGTTTGCATGTCTGGGTCTCACCCACACACAGTACGGTGTCTTGTCTTCGGTAATGAGGGGTGTTATAGATCCACGGGGGCTGAGAGCCTAAGAAGCAAAAATCTTGGCGGCTGGGACGACATGCTGTCACTATTTGCTTCTGGGCCTGGAACCTGGAAGAAGGGAGGCGATTCAGCCCACGTGAGGCTGTCATCAGCCAAGCCTCCCAGCAGGTGGGTGGGTCCCGCTCCTCTCCAATGTTCTGCCTGTGTGCCACTGGCTTCCATCACCCAGGGATGCAGTCTTGGGCCGGAGACACACCGCCACTGAGAGACGCAGAGGGACTCCTGGCCTCTGGCAAATGCCTCGTTACTGACACAAGGCTAAACAAATAACCTACTTGTCTCAAACTGTGGCTGAAAATGGTCATATTTAACTCAAAATACTAACCTCCACCAACCAGGTTATCAGAAATTCGTCATCCTCAGAGTGGACTGGTTTCTAGAGGCCCCAGACAGGTTTCCCACATTAACCCACCATCTGATAGGGTAGCCCCAGGCCCCACAGTCCACAAAGGCCCCCTGAGCTTCCGCTTCACCCAGTGCCCATGTGCCTGTTGCTCCAGTGGGAGGCCTTGCCCTGCCCCGCCTGACCAGGGAAACCAGCCTCCTGGATGAAGGTACCAATTGCGGTTGCTCTGAAGGCCCCCAGACCACAGTGGCTGAGGTTGGCTGGGCTCCATGGAAGGGATGGAGAAGGGACCCTCCCTGCTGAGGCCCACCGTGCTCCTCTGGGCCAGGTGACCTCTGGTTACGCCCACTGCCTTACGTACGGAATCTCTCTGGAAAGTTCTGTCTACTTAATTCACTGTCCGCATTGAAAAACTTACGGCATCTGCCATGAAAACAAGCAAGGCAACGTTCACTAGTCCATCTGCCTCCGCTGAGTTTTCTCCACTCCCTTCTCTGAAACTCAGACTCTTGTCTCCTGTCAGCCATAAAGCAAGAGATGCTGAGCAGGACACGGGACGCAAACTGCTGGCTGGAAGCTCAGTGCTACTGTGTCTCTGAAGCCTTTCCACAGGGTCAGGTCCCTCTGCTCTCTGCTCTCCCAGCCCCTGGATCCTCTGGTCGCAGCCCTGACTTCCCTGGATTGGAATCATGTATTCAGGAGCCGGTCACCTGTTGGCCCTCACCGAGTGGCTCCAGATTACGGTCCCCCAGGGCTCAGCGCCCACCTGACACAGAGTAGGCCCTGGGGTGGGGGGTGGGAATGGAAGCTTTGAGAGCCTGTCTTCTGTGCTGGCACCACGGCTGTCCCTCTGCGTGGTTTGAGTGGGGTCAGTGCTCCAGGCCCCCGGTCCTGGCATTTCCAGGGACATGATAGCCCCATAGTGCGAATGCAGGGCTGACTCCAGCCTGTCGCTCCATCCGCCAAGAGCCATGTGATGTGGATGTGGGGAGGAGGGGCACTATTCTGCCCACTTCAGTGTTGAAGATGAGCATGGCAAAGGGAGGTGGGTGGCTCACAGTGTCACATTCATCACGAGAAAGCAAGTGTCTGGCTGACGTGCAGATGACGACACTGGTGTCTCGGGTGACTCCACTCAGGAGTGCAGAGAGCGAGAAGGTAACCACCATTTAATGGACTCTTGGCTGGGCCGCTTATCTGTGTTATCAGTCTGCATGGCATCCGTCTGAGGAAGGGAGCAGTAGGAGGACCATTTCACAGATGGGGCAACTGAGGCTGTGACCTGCCTAAAGTCACATGGCCAGCAAATGGCACCGAAAAGCTGGCCTGACTCCTAAATCCAATTTAGAGGCTTCTGTTTCTTCTCCTTAGTTTCCCTCATTGGTCCCACGTAATTGTTCCTGTATGCCAGGCACAGTTCTGCTCAGGACAACCATCTGAGACAGGTACTGTGAAAAGCCTCATTTTGCAGAAGCCACATCTGAGGGCCCAGAGAGGTAAGTGGCCTGCCCCATGTCCCTGAGCCAAGGCGTGACTGGAACCGGATTTGAACCCTGATCTTTCTGGCTTTGGAACCAGCTCTCTGAAGCCCCACTCTCTGCTGACTCCCCACAGGGAGAAATTATAGCCTCCTGCAAATATAAACTTAAAAGAACTGTGGAAGTGGGAGTAGGCTGATGCCCTGTGGCTCCAGGGCAGACCCAGGTCCACGGAAAGATGGAGGAGAGCCTGGGGTTCTGACTCTAGAGAACTGATACCAGCTGTGGTTCTGCGTTTCAGCACCTGTGCCTCCTTGGGCAAGCGTGTCCCCTTCTCAGTCATCTAAGAAGGCGGAGAGACGGCCCTGCCACTCTGAACAAAGGCAGGCACCAGCAGTCAGTTTGTGTGGCAGGAGTGGTACCCACTCCTGCCATGATCCCACAAGCTACCATCCTCTCTCGTGGTGTCCCTTTTTCTCAGTGACACGTTTTCTTTATAACAAGAGGGAAGCGTTCTAACTGCAGGATTTTCCCCCAAATAGCTTTCCTCTAATGATCTCACCAGGAGGCCAGTGTCCTCCTTTGCTCTGAGACCCACTGCAATAAATGAACAGGAGCCCCATGTCTGCAGGCAGGCAGGACTGGGGTGGCCGGCTGGTCCTGGCTGTTACCAGCTGCGTGGCAAGTGTCTTAACCTCCGTGTCTTTATTTGCAAAATAGGAAAATGACAGCTTTCAGGGTGTGGTGAAGAGTAAGTGAGTACACGAGCACCTCAGACAGGGCTTGGCACACAGGAGATGCTCGGGCAGCACTGACTGTTACTGTGGCTGAGTGCTGTTTGGGATGAGCTTGGTCCTCCCACGCCCCTCCCCTATGAGGGCTGAGGTTATGGACCCAGAAACCTCAGGGCCCATTTCACCCCAGGCTCACATGCAGCCACAGGGGAGCCACAGGGCTTCATTGTGGACGCGTTTACCCTGCAGGTCTTTAAGTGCATTAAGAGCCACCGAGTAGGTAGATCAGCATCCTGCTCAGAGCCATTGGCTGCACCTTAATGATCGACTGGGTCAGCGATGTCACAACAGGCTGTTTTTCATGGAGCAGAGCCCCATGAGGCCTCGCCGGAACTGCGGATGCTCGCCTGGCAGACGGGAGCTGACCTGAGAGCAGCTGCCCTGGGTCATGGCCACGGGTGTTAGTGGAATTCAATTACTGGGGTTGGGTATGTGTGTGGGGGAAGCTCCACTGTGATTTTTAATACTGGAACAAAGAGAATTAAAAAGAGCTGCTGTTCATCGGGCCATGCCCTGTATGGATCTGAGGGCGGCGAGGCACCCGCAGTCATTCATTTCCTCCTCACTTGGGGGAGCTGGGCCAGGCAGGAGCCACTTTCCCGAGGCTGCAGACTGGGTCGGAGCCGAGTTGGGACTTGGCCTGCGTTCTCAGCCCCCAAGACTCTGCTCTTCCCACTCCAGCCCAGTTTCCTGTTGGTCCCAGTCTTAGGCTCCAAAATCAAGGACGTGATGCTCAAGCCACAGCCTTTCCCAGTTCCATGGATCTCAGGGTGTGTGTGCGTGTGCGCGTGCGCGTGCGCGTGTGTGCATGCGTGTGTGTGTGTGCGCGCGTGTGTGTGCGCGTGTGTGTGTTCCTTTGTATGGCAGTGCCTATTTTACCAATGTTGATCATAACACTATTTGCACAACAATTTAAATTTTGCAAAGCACTTCCACACAGAGAGAGTCTCCTATGGTCTTCTTAGCAATCCTATAAAATAATTAGGCCAAGGATCGTGATTCTTGCTTTACCATTGAGGAAACCCAAGCTCAGCCAAGGAAGCGGTTTCAGCAAAGCCTGTGGCCATTTCATGGCGAAGCTAAGTGCTGATTCGAGCCCTTCTCAGCCCCACCCAGCTCCATCTTCACTGGTTTGTACCTGACTCCTGCACCTCTGGGCCCCCGCCACCTTCCCCAGTGCTGGAGTCAGAGCCCTACCTGGGAAAGTTGTGGGGAGGAATCAGAGGAAGGATGAAGGAGGAGAGGAAGGTGGAGAATGGGGACACTGGGAGGAGAGAATTCTGATAAAGAGGAGAGTCAAGAGGACAGGAGGAGAATGAGGGAAGGGCCCAGGGGACAAAGGACCTGAGCCCCTGGGAGGAACCTCAAATAAAGACAGGTTCTGTCCTGTTGATGGAAGGATAGATGCTGGGTGATTTCACATTCATTTTTCTCTTACAGGAGAAGGTGGTCTTCCTGCTCTGGTGTGAGGAGACTGGCATCTTTGGGTCTGAAGCAGAGCACCCAGGTCCCAGGCTCACATTGGGTTTCTCTTGTCTGTGAGATCACCAGAAGCAACTTTAGGTTCAGACACATAGTGTCCAAGAGATGGACAGTCTGCAAGGGCTGATTTTCAAATGAGTGGTAATCTCAAGGGGACAGTGCACTAGACCAGGGTCAATCAAGGTCTGGGCGACGGATGGAGGAGACAGAGGAAGAATACTGGGCATCTTTTAGGCGCTACCTATATGTTGCTTCATTGAACTCCAGCTACCCTTTCAAGGTAAGTCTCATCACCATTTTGTAGGTAAGGTGCTGGAGAGGTTAAATATGTTTCCTAAGAGCACACAGGTTGTGTCGCTTCTGAAGAGCTTTCCGAGATGCCTTTTTATAAAGCTGGTTATGTTTCCCTTTGGAAATTACCCAACCTCCTTGTTCTACCCTCCTTCCTCATGACACCGCAGTGCCCTCTGGGATAGACCGATATGAATTTGAATTCCATATCTGCCATTTACTAGCTGTGAGGTTCTGGGCAAGTCACTCAATCTCTCTTGGTCTCGGTTTTCCTCAAAATGGGCTAGAATTGCTTCTCTCACAGGGTCATTCCTGTCCCCTGTGTGGTGAACCTTGCTTTGGACTTTCATACTCTTTTGCCTCTGCCTAAATGTGTCCATTTGATGTTCCACATTTTTCTAGGTTGTCCTAGGTACTCTGATAAACTACTCCCCACTAAGCTGTCCATGGACAATAATAGCTTCATGCAAGTGTCAGCAAATATTTTCTGGAAAGGGCCAGACAATAAATATTTAGGCGTTGAGGGCCATCTGGTTTCTAAGAAACAACTCAGCTCTGTCGTTACAGTGTGGAACCTGCCATGATATAATATATAAATGAATGAGTGTGTTGTGTGCCAAAAAGGCCTTTTATTTATGGGCACTAAAATGTGAATCTCATGTAATTTTCATGTACCACAAAATATTACTCATCTTTTGATTTTTTCCGACCATTTAAGGTGTACAAACCACTTTGTAGCTCACATTTTCACAAAAACAGGCCAACTAGATTTGGCTTATGGGCCACACTTTGCTGACCCTTGGCTTAACAGTGACTCCTCAAAGAGGCATTTGCAATTTAAGTGGGGATTTTCCTGTTAAAGAAGAAAATCACAGGCCCAAAATGGTGTCACTTGTGCTAAAGCCCATGATACTAAACCTTGCATTTAATACCTGACCTGATTGCAGTTTCAACCTTCCCCAGAAATGTAATCTTAATCGACCAGTCTGGACTTTTCTAGTCAGCACCAAGGAGGTCATCTGCCATGCGGGCCCTCTCCATCCCCTCAAGGGATGACCTGGCCTGGAACCAGTCTTTCTCTTCTTTTGCTAATAACTTCCTTGCCCCACCCTCCTATAAAAAATCCTCAATCTTGTACAGCCCCTCAGAGCACCTGTCTATTTGGTAGATGGAAGGCTGCCTGAATCATGAATTATTGAATAAAGTCAATTAGATCTTCACATTTACTCAGCTGAATCGTTTTCTAACAGATTTGGTGGCAGCGGTGGGATTGAAGCAAACCTCCAATGGCACTTGAGGACAACAGGAAACACAGGCGTGATGCCCCATGAGCACTTCTGAGTTCACTGCTGTTCTCACTGGTTCCAAGGGCCATTGGTAAGTTTCCTCCCAGTGTGAGCACCATCCTCTTTGCTTTCAAGCTCCCTATATAATTGGCTTTCCTTTACAGGGCAGGTCAGCTTGAACTGGTAAATGATTCTGCCCAGAGCCAATTGAGCTGACAGATGATCCTGCCCAGAGCCAACCCCTTAGACGTTCAGGCTGCAATTTCCAGATTTTTTTTAATAGAAACCCCCAGCCCTTGATTCTGTTCCCAGATTCGACATTGGGAACTGATGAAGGCTTAGTGTGCCATTCCCCATTTGTTTGGAATCCTCCCCCAGATTCCACGTTGGGAACTGTTGGTGGCAGCTGCGGCTCTCCATTTTGTTTGGAATCAGTCCTCAGTCCTCATTCCGTGGGGTTTGCTGGTTCAATCCTTTCCCCAGTCCAGGGCTCCGTGGGAATTGGTGCTGGTGCATGCTAGGATGAAGTAACATCTCTCGGTTACTGCCGATATGTTAAGGTGCACGTGCTTGTCTTGTTTTGTGTAGAGAAAGGCCAATCATTGCTAATGAGATCCTCTATATCCAAAACTTGAATGCAGCACCTTCCAGCACACCTCCTTATTTTATGTCTCAGAAACTGTGATTCCAGAAGCTGTCAGCATTGACAAAAATGGCAAGATCTTGCTAGGCTTGTTTTGTGTCCTGAGAGCTTGGCTTGGTAGCCATCAGATTGGGAGTCCCACAATATGGGCAAGTAAAAATGTGAGTTACACTCCATTTGTGGCTAGACGTGGCTGGATAGAACTATGGGTTAAACTCCATTTGCAGCCAGGGACCTACCAAACTGCTGTCAGCCTTCAGAAGAGTTACAATGGCCATTATGAGGAATAGTCCAAATAGATAAGATCACTTAAAGAGTGTACTTAAAAGCAAGGGCTCCCAAATCAGTACAAACAGGATGGGATACCTATTTTAATTAGTATGCAGAAGTCTTCAAAAGTGTTCCAAATTCCAGGACAGCGTCATTGAAAGATTTATTGCAAAAGCCTAATGAAAAAAAATTAAAGACATAAAAGGCATCTAAAACAAAAGCTACAACCCAACTTTTGGGGGAATTGGAAACAACTGTCTTTGTCTTGCAAAGCTCTGCAGGGCCAAAGGTACGACTCTAGAAGCTCAAAGTTCACCTGCCTCCTTCCCCCCAACTCCCAATTCTCACCTATTTCTCCTAAACCTAGCCTATTTCTCTCAAAATACTTAAAAAAAAAAAAAAATCAGGATATTGGAAACAGAATTGTCCTGCACTTAATCTGTGCCTTTGTGATGTAAATTTCCTACCTCATCTTCCTTAGGACCAAAGAGCCATTCTTTGAAATGCAAACATAATAGAGGAGCTTCTCACCAGGAAAAAAAGAGAGAGAGAGAGAGAGAGAGCCCGTGAAGAGGTATTTGGAAATTGGGCTAAGGAGAAATCTTACAAATCTTTTCCACTAATAAAAGTTCTCTGCAGCTACATGTTCGTGTGTGTCGATATTTGTATGTTGTAGATGTGTTATGTTTCTCCACCTTCGGAGGGTATTGCCAAAGTTAATTTGTGAAAAAGCTCTGTTTAGTTGCTTTACAGGCCAGCACTTGTATGGACTGGGCATTCTAAAGTTCTCACAAATATAACAGAATCTAACTCAAATACTTTTCAAGTTCATGTGATTTGGGATAATCCTCAGTAAATAAAAGCTAGTTTAATTTTGTTGGTTACATTAAAACAGACATGTTTTTAAGGTCATTGCCACTGAATATAATACAGGTAAACAACTTTTATTCTACCAGGGTTTCCTAGTCAAATTCATGTTTCTCTGTTGCAAAATTTGTCAGCAAGAAATAAAATAACTTAGAATGATGGCTGATTTTGTCTAATGTCTCACGCGGTTTGCACAGGTAATTCAGGCATAACTGATGGCAGCAGGTAATTTAGAAAGATGTAAATGGGATAAGAATTTATGTATCAACTTTTCAGCAGCAATTATATCTTACGGTATATGTACTTAAAAATAGCCTCCAAAGCTTTTTGGTAACTTGAACCTTTTGCGTTTTCTTAAGTTAAAAGATAGAAATGTATTCAATATCTAGCTCATTTATAAATTAGGAAGTTGTGAAACATTCATTACAGAGCATAGGTATGTCTACTTTTGGCTTCCTCTTGCAGGGAAGCTCAAGATAAATTTGGCTCTATTATTAAACATGTTTTGTGTCACAGTGGAAGATTATACTTTGAAGAAACACACATTTCTAGAGCTTATGAAAGGTATTCATAAATTTGTCAATCTAAAAAAAATGCTAGTTTGACATGTGGTTCACATTTGCTTACATCTTAGTTTTCACTAGAAATTAAGATTTTTAAAGGTTAAGGATTCTAATTAACATGTGTAATTAAAGCTATTAGTAATAATAAGGGACACAACTTTGCATGCAAGGGAAGTAGGATGTGTTTCTTGGTTAAGAAAAGAGATGAGGGATGGAAATGCATTCTAGTTAAGGGAAATGAGAGTAATTTTATCTAAACTAGAACTTCTGGTGGTGAAGGACAAATGAAATGTATACAAAAAGTTGAAGAGAGAGAAAAAGAGGAAATTTTACCTTGTGTAATCAAGCTGGCTAAAATTGAATTGATATGATAAGAGTGTTAAAAATACACTTTAATATCAGTAATATACTTATGTAAACCTAAAACTTGGGTTTCCTTCATCTGCTAAAATGACAAAGGAGATTCTCTTCCCACAAGTGCTAAAAACCTGACTGACCCCTGGGTTGAACAAGTAAATGCAGGGGAAAAAAATCCACCCCTGATTAGAAATAAATACAAATGAGATATAATCAGAAATCTCTCCTTTACTCATGGAGACATTGAAGATTCTTTTGCAAAAGCACTAGCTACCCAGCAAGGATTCTTAGACTCCCTGGTCAAGGCTGTTCTTGATGATGAAATAGTCCTCAATTATCGTTTAGCCGAGCAAGGTGTCTGTGCTGTGGCCAACACCACCTGCTCTACCTAGATTGAAACTCAGTTACCAAACAAGCCATTTAGCTTTAAAGGGTATCTCCTTCAGTGGGGTCTTCGATTGCTTTGGGTCTTGGGGACCACAGCTCTGAAGTGCACTCTGAACATTTAGAAGTTTCCTGCTTATTATAATCGTAACAGTAACCCTGGTGCATCATATTCTCTCAAAAGCCTTAAATGTATGTTTGCAGTCGCTAACCGCCAAGCAAATGATCTCCCTAAGACTAGAATATCAGGGGAAAAAAAACGAAGAGAATGATAGACTTAAGGATTATGAGCCTAGAACCACTCTGTGAATGTCACAGGGATTAAGCAAAAACCTGGTGACTTGCGGCTACCACACCAACCCTCAGCAAAGCCTCCAGAACTGTGGACAAGCAGTAGGCGAGAGTGGTGTTAATGCCTCAAGGTTTGATCACATCTCTCAGTTTGGTAGAAAGTTTGGCCAACAGAGGGGACTTGTAAAAGAGAAAACCACAGGCCCGAAAGGGCACTACTTGTGCTAAAGTCCAGGATACCAAACCTGGACTTAATACCTGACCTAAATGGGGCTTTGGCCTTCCCCAGGGGTGTAATCCTTAATTAATTAATATGGAAGTGAGACAGGAAGGGGGCAGGGCACAGCCATTCAAGGACTAACACAGCAATTAACACCAGAATGGTGAAAGGTTCAACCCTCAGTAGGCCTTGAGGCTCAAGATGGTGGGAGATTTGACTTCCAGCAGGCCTTGAGCTTCGTTATATGCTCACTGTAACATATTAGCATGGTGAATAACACGCCCACAGGAGCCATGGCAGTCCCAAGGCTAGCCACAAAAGGTCAAAGGGTGGGAAATGGCCAACTTCCTGAGGATCCCAGCCCCTTCCCCAGGCTAGTTAGACTGGTCCTTCCACTTATTAGCATATGGAGCCACTGATCCCATAAAAACTGGCAACATGACACCTCGTGGCCACCCTCTCTCCCTTCGGAGATGGCCCACACTGTCTATGGAGTGTGTACCTACTTCTGCTCTAATCTGGGCACCCAACCCCCACACCTCGTGGCTTTTCTCTTGCCTTTCGACGTATCTCTCTAAATAAATCTACCTTTACTCAGCAGTGGCTCGCTCTTGAATGCTTTCCTGTGTGAAGCCAAGGACCCACGCTTGGCGGGGCACATCCCAGGGGCTCAACTGAAGCCTGGGACACAGCCCTCCTCACGCCCCATGTCAGTTTTCCTGCATCAGAACTATAGTTGATTTACAATATTATCTTAGTTTCAAGTGTACAACACAGTCTGGGATGTGATCTTAATCAGCCAGTCTGGAATTTTCTGGTTGGCCCCAATGAGGTCTCCTGTCACCTGGGCTCTCAATGCCCCTCAAAGGAAGAAGAGGTCACTTGCATGGTAGACCCCTGCCCTTCCCCACAAAGGTGACCTGGCCTGGAACATCCTTTCTTTTCTTTTGCTAATAACTTCCTTGCCCCCACCCTCCTTCTATAAACACCCTCCATTTTGTACAACTTCTTGGAATTCCAGGTGGAATGCTGCCCCATTCATGAATTACTGAATAAAGCCTATTAGATCTTCAAACTTACTACGTTGAATTTTGTTTTTTTTTTTAAACAATCCTTTAGAACAAAAAGTTGGTACCCCAATGATGGAATCTTGCACACACTGGCAGGACAGCAAAGGAGGAAACTGAGGGCAAGGAGCCATCATTTACCATCTTTCTGTCAATAATTGATCTGACTTTTGGAAGGAGCAGAATGAAGCCGGCTGACCCCTGGGGCCTGGGCTTTTTTTGTCCCTGGCAGGGTGGCAGGCAAGTGGACAGCTGCAGAGGGGATGGGACATGGATACTTGACAAGGCTTAGCAGGGGTCTCTTCTGCCCCACACCTCCCTGACTGCCAACTTTGTCCCTTACGGGGCGGGGCTGGGGGAGGGTCTCATGGGACTGGCCTGAAAAATCTAACCTCCTTTGCTGCCTAGTACTTTGAACTGGTTTTGGAATAAATACATGACTTCAGATACTTTTCCAGAAATGCTCCACTTAGTACCCTCAGGAATATTCAGCTTTTTCAGCTGATCTCCCTGCCCCAATTTCTGCATCCCGGTCACCATCTATCTGGTTTGCCAAGCAGCCCTTCTTGTTCGAGATCCCCCTCACCACGCCAGGGCATGAAAGCCTCGGGGCTCCCCACTGCCCTTGGGGTACCACAGGAGGCCTCCCTCCTGGTCTGGTCCCCATTGGCCTGTCCAGTTTTCTCCCCCATGCCCTGGCCACATCATGCTCTCTCCCACCTTCCTGACAGCTGCTCCCTAGTCTGGAATACTCTTCTTGGAGCCAGAACAATTATCCTTCAAGATTTAGCCCAGTACTTCTCCCATAAGGCCCCTGAGAGGTTAAGTGTCTCTCCTTTGTGTCCACAGGGTTCCCTCCACCAGCACTAGCATCCTCCACTGTTGCCATCATCTCCTGCTATACTATAAGTCCTGGTAGGTCGTTTTTCCTCTGTATCCCCAGCCTTCAGCACACAGGGGGCCTTCAGTAAAGGGTGAATGAATTCACTCCAGAGTATGTCCCACCATGTAATGTGTATGTCAACTTCAGTTATCTCACAATGCAAAAAACTAAGGGAAAATTAATCTCACCCAGCAGCTTTCAGGCTGCTTTTCAACATGAAAATCTTGGATACACCCTAGTTGTACAGTGATATTTTCTGTGTGACCTTCTTATTCCAAGGGAAAGCCGTGGGCCAGGAACTTCCAGACCCACCCCAGACTTACTAAGTTAGAATCTGGGTTTTCCAAAGCCTGCCAGGTGCTCAGGTGCACATTCAGATTCGAGAAGCACTCCACTAAAAGACACCCACTTCCTTCCTAATGAAGGTTTGATGTGTGGCATGGTGGAAACACCAAGGCAATTTGACACACCTGGAGAATTATTCAAGCCCGAAAGAACAGAGCTGGAATGGTTCATTATGTGGCTGCATCTCTGTTTCTTTCCAGAGTAAATAGGACACCTTGCTGTGAAGGTAAAAGGAGCAGGAATTGGGCCTGAGGGGGAAATTCGGGGAGCTGGCAGTGTGGGGTGCACTGATGCTGGGCGGGGTGTAATTGACCATGCTGGGATCACGCTCAGGGATGAGGTGGGCACTCGGAGATGGGATTCTGTTGGGGGCTGGAGTCTGGAAAGCGGATTTGATATGGAAACTTCAGATCCAGAATGGCAGGCTGTCTGGTCAGCAACATGTCTGGGAAAGACACGGGAAGGGCCAGCAGGAGAGTCCGCAGCAGTTCTGTCTGGAGGGGAACTGTTTCGCTTAAAGGGAGAGTGACAGACTGAACTTTGGGGTCTCAGCTGGCAGGAGCAGGTGAGAAATACTGAGAAATACCAAATCTGACTTGCAACAATGAAAGGGAAAATGTACTACATAAGTGTGGTGCAGACAATGTTTTCAGCTTGACACATAGAAAGAGCTGGGCCAAGGGTTTATAAAGACCAATAAAGGAAGGGATAAAGAAAAAAAATAAAAATTTTTTGAAAAGGAAGGGATAAAGAGGGATATGTTTCTCAATATAACATATAACATAACATAAAAACTACACAAACAAAAACCTCAAACCAGCAACTGAATTGCAAATGCTGCTCTAGAACGCGGTGAGTGGCCCCTGTAAGGACGGGCCCGCAGTGCCATATCTGACTGTGTCCACCACTGTTACTGCCCTGTGCCCCTGAGAGCCTCTGAGGCCGCTGCATCCTCTGTGGTGCTCTGATCCATGGATGGACACAGATTCTTCCCAAAGTCCTCAGAGTACACACCGCCCAGGCGTGGCCATGTATAACCCCTTGGCAGGAGGGAAACGGACACTAAGAACACAGCAAATCCAGATGCCCAGCATGAAAGGCACAAGCTCTTCTTTAGCACGTGACCTGCCGCAGGTGCGCCTTTATCCTGGTTCCTGACAGAGTCTTCCATCCCATCTCCAAGAATAAGATACCACGAGTGCTCAGAGCTCAGGACAAAATAGAGTTAGTCCTCCCTTCCACTCACACGGGCCTAGTGGGTGCTTTGAGGACCATCTTCTTCTCTGAGCAGCTGAGAAAGGGAGTGACTTTCCCTTAGGTAAATCTCCTCCTACCCCTGCGGAGTATTCACCTGACCGCCTATTCAGAATCACAATCTCAGAATGCACTGGAGAAGACAAGACTCATGTCAGAGCAGGATGCATGTGCCTGGTACCCTGGGGTCATTTTCCTGGATGCAAAACCTTCCTCCCCTTGCTGCCAGCTGAGCCTCTGATAAACCCAGCTCTGCCATTGATGAGTGATGGTGGTAGGCAAGTTTATGCTTAGGTGAAGGACAGAAAGTTCAGTGAATGCCAAGGGCTGTGAGAAGTATGGTTCTGCCCAGGGGTGGGGAGTTGGGGGGGCATATCATTTCTAGGAAGACAAGATTCAGCCACAGATAAAAAGACAGAGAATGAAATAGCATAGCCTGAGTAGATGATGCCTTGGCCAAGGTCTGAAAGGCAGGTGGCAGCAGAGCCAGGGTGTGGATGTCCTTTGTGTGCAGCTCAGTATGGCCAGCATCACCTTGGCAGAAGCTGCAGTCCTGCACTCCTGGAAGAGGCTATTGTGATGGAAAATAAGGCCAATGCCCAGGGCATCACTGGAGTCTGGGAACAGTCCCTGGTCGGGCCCTGGGAAAGAAGGGAGGGCTGTAGCTGTGAGCAGGGTCCTTTGCTCCTCCAGGACAGCTCCCTGGGGAGAGGTTGGCTGCAGCAAGGGCTGGAGACGGTGCTGATTGGGAGGGAGCACTCCAGTGGGGACAGGAAGCTCCTGAGCGTGATGGATTGCTTTCACTCTGCTGCAATCCCCTCCTGCCTGGAGGGAAATGACTTAGAACAGGTACAAGATTTTGAACTGCCAAACTGCGTTTACTTGCTGACTCCTGTTGCTTGTGAGAAGCCAGCTAGGGGAGAAGCCTCTGTTCTCCTGGGCAATTCTGCCTGGCACGTGCCTGTAGACCCCCATTCACAGCTGGGTCTGAGGGTTTGGGGATCACTGTAGGTTGGAAATCTTCACTGCCAATCCTCCCCTCCCCCCAACCCCTCCAAGCTTGCTCCCTGTTTCTCCCCAGTCCCCACTCCCTCTGCAAGCCACATCGGCTTCCTGAGATTGTTCACCATGTCCCAAATGGCCTCCCCTCTCCCTGCTTCCCTCCCATTCTTCACCCCACATCTGCTTCAAGAAGAGCCAACCCTGTCCCTTAGGAACCTGATGGCCTCTCCCAGAAAGGGACAGCCTGCTTTATCTGCAGTTAGCAAAAACAAAAAACAAAAAAAGAAACTCAGTAAAACGTGGCTCACTCCAGTTTGCTCTACAAAGCTGGGGGAGGGTGGCGGACAGGAGACACATCTAGGACCAGTGGTTATGCTCTTCCATGGAGAAAGGTGCCTGCCCAGCTCTGAGGCTGCAGCCTTGGCTGGAGTAGAAGATAGAACAGGACCTGAGATGGATTGGTCAGAGGTGGGGGTTGCCCAAGTGGAGGAGTAAAGTGGACCAGTATGGTGCAAGGAGGGGAAATTCCTCTCTAGGTCTGGGAGTGGGGACAGGAATGCCAGGAAGGCACTTTGACCATCGCCACACATATCAGAGAACCCAAGGGACCTGGTTGTGATCTGAAAGCCTGCTGGGACGATGGCCGGGGAGAGAGACCTGGCTGTCTACAAGAAGTGAGCTGGAGGGAGGAGGGATGTGACGCACAATCCAGTGTCAGCTTCTGCCACCCAAGGCTGGCCGACTTAGGCAGGGAGCCACCCTACAGTAGTTGGTCCTGATGTTACATGTGCTTTGACTGACACCATGAACTGATGCAGGGAGTTGCTGCTTCCCTCTTGTCTTTGTTGCACAGAAAGGTACATTTTTCACCGTTCGTTTGTCTATTCAACACCTGCCCGTCACCTGCACTGTGCCTGGCCCTGGACTGGGCGCTGGAGACACACCAACAAATGGACAGCATCCTTGCCTTTAGAAGCTCACTAGCTAGAGCTGAAAATAGCACCAGACCCCGAGTTAGAGGCTCCACGCATTCTTCACACACAGAATGAAACATTATTATCATGTTTTCCTTTGCATATATTTAACACTGAAACAAATACAAACTCCCTTAGGAAATTACATTTAAATGCAGGTACAGAAAAGTGGTCTTGAATCTGAGGTGCCTCATTTATCAAAGACAAAAAAGATTGGGATCATTCTCCAGGTATGGCTGTGTGTTTGTGAGCACGTTCCATGCTTAGAAAGGTTTTATATTCTTTCCAGGCTTTCTTTTCAAAAGCTATGCTTTCATTGGGGCCAGTCGTTACAGGTTAAAATAAAACAAGGTGAGTTCTTTACTCCCATAGCTTTTCATTCACCCATCTGCTCATCCATCCATCCATTCATTCAATGACTATTTCTTAAGTACCGACTACTGGGGCTGGACATGTGCTAAGCCTGAGAAATTCAGTGGTGAACAAGAGAGACAGAATCCTACCTTCAGGGGCCTTAGGGTCTGGTGAATTACACTCACCAGACTTCAGGCTCCCCACGGTTGGGAACGCACAGTTCCCCACTCTGGCTTGTTCCTTTTCCTCTGTCTCTTGCTTGATCCTAAATAGACTGATATGTCTTGTACATCTGACCTGTGTCTCCTCTTCTGAGCATTTCATCTAGTCTACTTTGTTCAAAGGCGTACGACTCTGGCTCACCCCAGAGGTGCATTTAATTACCCCCTCCCATCTTCCCAGTTGAAAGATTAAGGAAGATAAAATTGTGCAGGGGACAGCCTGAGGGCAGTGACCCAGGCGGGACCTCAGGTGTCCTTGCTTTGCACCACAAGGTCCTGCCAGTCTGGCCCTGATGAACCGCGTTAGGAATGAATGCCTGACTAAAAGGTAACCATTCATAATCTGACCAGTGACCTATACAGCATCAGTCTTCCCGACATGACCATGAATGACCAACACAGCTGATCACGCCCTCTCCAGGGGAGTTTAAAAATGAAAGATGAAGGGAGAGAAAGAAAGAGAGAGAGAGAAAGAGGTAGAATATAACAAGGACCCTAAAGCTTCAACAGGGGCCCTGAAGCTTAAAGACATACTAAGGGAAGGCAGGAGACAGAAACCACAGAGGGAGAAGTCCGCGGGGCACCATGAGTTATGAGTAAGCAGAAGCTGGCAGCAACATCAACGTGTGAAGCAGAACCTGGAGCAGCAGAGCAACCAAAATGGTGGCACAGAGATAACTACAGCCTCCCTGCTCCACCACCAGGACTAGTGATGCCACCACTAAAGCTCCTGTTACTCCATGCACCATCCAGTCCTGTGAGCTGCATCTCTGCAGCTGGCCCTGCCCTTCTCATTTCCCTTCAGCTCAGTGCCACTCCTCCATCATCTAAGGATAGCCAGAACCTTCTGCCTTTGCATCCTAAAAGATCTCAACTAGCAAAAAAAACCCCATCTCCATCTAAGGCCATTGCTTCTTAGGGCCAACATTTTAGAAACCCCCTTATGCAGAGGCTGGATTCTGGATGTCCAGCCTCTGCCTGTATACCCTCTGTGCAAGCCCAAGGACCAAGACAACCTTCCCCAGGTGTTGAGCAATGATCAAAAGCTGAAGTGGACCAGCAGGACAGGGTACCCTTACATAAAGTGAACAAGCATGCTGGCACTTTCTCCTGAGAGCCGTGGGGTAATTACTATTGATTCAAAGATGTCATGAGATTTGAGAAAGGATGCATTGAACGCACTGAGCATGTGTGTCCAATGAATCGCCTTGGACATTCGCAGCTGTAAAATGGGGGTAATATATCAGCTAGGAGCTGTGAGAATAAACAGGCTACTCTATTTCTTGCAGCAGAGTGACTGCACTTTAAAAACTCCTCCAGTTGTGTGATGCAATGATTTGAGGGCAGGTCCAGCCACTCCCATACACCCAGCCAGCCAAGCTGCCTTCACTCTACAGGACTGACAAGAGCAGGCCTACCTTGCCAGCCGGGCTTGCAAACTGGCTTCACATCCACCTGCACCAGGGTGTCCTGAGCTGCGGGCTTCTGTCCACAGTCGTAGGCGGTCACCAGGATCTCATACTGGTGTTGCTTGTCATAGCTCAGTTTCTCCGTGTTCCTGATGTTGCCTGAGGACATGGGGACATTGAAAATCATTTCAGATCAAGTAAACCACATTGCAGTGCTTCAGAATCCCTTCTGCATGCCTCCAACCTTCACCAGAACAAAATGCCCCCTTCCTCTAACTCTTTGTGAAAACAAGGGCAAGTAGGGGTACTGGCTGGATTCATGCCAGCTGTGGAATGGAACAGCCAGGGGATTCTGAGCACACATCTGCAATCCAACTGGTTGTGCTTCTAAGGACAGAGTTGTCAGAAAACAACCCTAAAGTGTGCCCACATGGCTGAGTCCCAGATGTAGGGTGCCCGGCGCTCATTCACACGAAATCTCTGGGAAAAAGATGGAATTCAGAAATGTCCTGACGCTTCTTTTTAAAAAAACATCTGGGCTCATCGCTAGGAATGTTCACTGCCTCTTCTCACATTATTTTGCTACCAAACAGGAAGTAAAATCGATAAGAAAATGTGTGACTTCCCTTCTGAAAGCCACACAGAATAACAGATGTCTTGCCCTGGCGGCAAAGACATTTTTCTTCTCCAAGAGAGACCAGACATTGTTTCTGAGCCATTTGTGTGTTTTTGTTCCCGGGGGTTCGATATTATGATTCTGAAATAAACATCTGACAATCAACGAGTGAAATTTTAATTGACTGTTTTTGCTGAAATATAATTTTGCTGTCAAAAAATGAATCAAGGCCTGACGTGTGTTTTATACTTTTTGATTCCCAGAGATAAAAATCTTCCTTTTCTATATATAGATACTCTATATTATATACAATATGAGATATTTTACATATATATTTATTGAGATTACATAGGGATATAGAGATTATATATTAAGGGATTTCTATGATGTAACTAGAAAAATAGATACTTAATGAAGGTGTATACAGCTGACCCTTAAACAGGACTGGTTTGAAATATGCAAGTTCAATTTTATGCAGAGTTTTTTTTTGATAATGATCATAGTTGTTGTTGGTTGAATCTGGGGATGCAGGATGCAGAGGAACCATGGACATGAGGGCCCCACTATACATTATACATGATTTTAGGAAAGTCTTCCTTTGTCGAGAATGATTTCATTCTTGCTTTTTTCCCCCAGTGGTGGAGCTGACAGCAAATTAGAACTCAAATGGTATTATCATCCTTTACCAGAAGTGAAACCAAGAAAATGGAAATTGAAAAAAAAAAAAATCAACAAGCAAATAAAGACAACAGGGGGTGGCTGACTCAGATTTATGTTTATATTTCATCAAAACTAAAGGAAAACTCCCTAATGACTCCTAAGTATTTTAAAGGTGGGAAAAGTTGAGCCACTCATCATTCAATATTAGTAGAACAGTACTCAGTACTGGGCCACGAGCAGGTGCTTGGAGCATCTGTGAAGGTGCGGAGGGGGCGGGCTCAGAGATGAGTGGTAGTGAGGGGAGGGTGTACAGAGTTTCCCAAGACATTGTACCAAGAATTAGACTCACTTATCCTGCTATTGCTCTGGACTGTTTCTAAAAATGTAACTGTAATCACAGATTTGAAGTCAAGTTTCTTTTAGCAAAGCCAATCAAGTTGTGGTATATTTATATAATGGAATACTACTCAGTCATAAAAAATGAAATAATGCCATTTGCAGCAACACGGACAGACCTAGAGATTATCATTCTAAGTGAAGTAAGCCAGAAAGAGAAAGAAAAATACCCTATGATATCACTCATATGTGGAATCTTAAAAAAAAAAGAGGAAGGAAAAAAAGGACACGATAAACTCACTTACAAAACAGAAACAGATTCGCAGACATAGTAAACAATCTTATGGTTACCAGAGAAAGGGGCTGGGAAGGGATAATGGGAGTTTGAGATTTGCAAATGTTAGCCATTATATATAAAAATAGATTTTTAAAAATTTCTTCTATATAGCACAGGGAACTATGTTCAATACCTTAATCTTTAATGAAAAAGAATATGAAAACGAATATATGCATGTATACGCAAGACTGGGACATTGTGCTGTACACCAGGAATTGACACATTGTAACTGACTATATTTCAATTAAAAAAAAAAGAATCTCTGAATAAAAATAGGTTTGCTGTCTCTTTGGCCTTGTGGCTGGTGTGCAGAATCCCTTTCCTTTTTCTCCAAATATTTGTTTCCATCTCAGCTTGGTGCCCCATGCAGGTCTGGAACGGCTCAGGATGGAGTTGGTAACATTCCCTGTGGGTTCCGTTAACAAACTTGTTTGTGGTTACAGCCATCACAGGGGAAGACTTCTGTCAGGCAGAAGCACTGTCAATAACCATGAGAAGTCCTGTCTCAGCAACACGGAATTGAATTTTGAATAAAAAGGTTTAACTTTCTCTTTCTTTGAAGTTAAATGGCTCTCAAAAGGTATACCTCTTAGAAGAGGGTGGCTCAGAGTTTACAATCTGTGTGACGTTAAGCAGACCAAACACTATTGATTGTGGTAGAAAAGCACATGAGCCTGCAATCCTTGGCTCAATTTGCTGCAGCTCCACTCCTGTAACAAGTCTTAATGAAATTGTCTGCGAAACTAATTTACTTTCTCCACCACCACCGACTTCATGCATGGGAGAATGGGTTTCAGAGCACAGAATTTGACGTGTTAGGTAAAATTGAGAGTATAATATTGTTGCCCGCAGTTATATGAGGGGGAGGCTCATGTTTGGATAAATCACCTATCTAAAACATTTTTGAAAGATCGGAAAAAGCCATTGGTTTTGCTTTCTGTTGCAATTGTATTATTTCCCCCCACATTTGAATGATTTGTCCTAGTAATGCCTTCTCAGGAGACCTGAGTCCACAGTTAGCTCAGGCAAGTTCCGTTCCCTGGACTTACTTCTCTGTTCCCAATTCTCAAAGAAGTATCAGCACCTACTTTGTGTAAGAAACTCAAGTGGGGCGGGGGGTGCAACGAGACAACATGCTGACCT